>NW_022104341.1:34196098-34204123 GCF_000313985.2 Echinops telfairi | reverse complement strand
TCTTTCTCATTTTCTATATCCATTGGTTACAAAGTCCTATTGCTTCTTCTTCTTGGGTAGCTCTGCAATCTTCCAAAGGATATCTTTTCCCCTTCTCTCCAGGGCTTTGGCTGCCATCACCATGGCTTCATGTGGCTTGTCAGTGTGTGTGTGTGTGTGTGTGTGTGTGAAAGAGAGAGAGAGAGAGAGTGATGGGGGCATTCTGGGTAGTTGTTATAACTTATGCAAGACACAGACAGAGGCAAGAAGTGGTATGATCTATTTGAATTCATGTTGGTCGTTGCCATATCCACAAAATCAAAACACTTGTCTTGATTGGTCAGACTTCCACTCGCATAGATAGGGCTATCTTGGAATTTCAGACTCTGCATTTAAATTCTCCACAATCACAAGACAGAGAAAGGAAAGACTATGTTTTCATTTTCCATGTGTGAGGTCATGTAGCATTTCCAGTGAGAACTATGTTTTTTAACAATTGGACATAGACTTTGCTGAAATGTTTAGTTTTCAGAGATGGGGAGGGGGGGGTAGTATTTAGAGAACACCAATTTGGTTTTCTGTCAATAAATTGACCTGACAGCTTCAGCAAAGTTAGTAATTTATTTTCCTCTTGGATAGAGTAAATATGTTCAGCACCTATATGAGAAGAATTCAAGAGCTAAATTCTGGTTTCAGTGACGGTACCAATTTTCTTTTATTAAAGAAAAGCCATGAGACCAATGAGTGAGTGAGAAGTATCTTTTTTGCTTGAAAATTTCATTGAAATTTCTGTAACTGAGAGATAGATAGAAAATATCTTGCCAAGTTAGTTATCTGCAGCAGGACAGAGAGTGTTTACTCAGGTCATCCAGAAAGCATACCACATACCCACTGCTCTCTAGTTGGCTCTAACTCATAGAAATACTATGTAGGTTTCCAAGAGTATTAATCTTGGAAGCTGTCAGCCTCATCTCTTCCTATGGAGCAGTGGAAGGGTTCGAATCGCTGACTGTATGGTTAGCAGCTGAACTCCTACCCTCATCACTACTAGAGCTGAGGGTCACACATCTTTGAAAGGACCCTAGTGGCACAGTGGTTAAGCTCTGGGCTGCTAATGGAAAGGTTGACCCTTCAAACCTACCCAGAATTTGAGGTCTTGGAGAGAAGATTTAGTGATCTGCTTCTTTAAATATTACAGCCTTGTAAATGCTCTGACACATGTCAAAATCCACTCAACAGCCGCTAACTACTACAACAACCATTGTTGAACCACACAGATCATGATCATCAACATTTTGGCAGTTTCTTAGAAGCCTTCCTTCATAATTAATTCCTCATACTGAGATGCTAGCTCCTACTTCCATTGAGGGAGCGTTCTCAAGCAGGTATATACTATTCTCTCAGAGAAAGATAAGAAGAAAAGAAAGATAGAAAGAAAGAAAGAAAAGTTAAGAGAGAAAGGAATAATATGGCTATGTAGCCAAAGACTCTGACTTCAAACAAAATTTCGAAAAAAGTGGAGAATGCCCCCTTTCCACCACCCTCCCCCTGAAGAACAGAAACATCTACCAGTTGTGGCCTGGTATGTCAGAGAAAGGAACCAATGTAAAGAACCCACCCATCCAAAGAAAGTCTCCCCAGATGGGACACCTGCAGAGTTGCCCCTCCCTCTGAGCTTCAGACCTCAGCGGGGGTGGGTGGCGCGGGGGTGAGGGGGTGGTGGTGAGCTGATCTGGCCCTGATACTAGCACTGCAAAGAAAGGCACTAGACCTTCTTCCCCCACATACTGTGGAGGGGTTGGTATCAAGTGTATTCTGGGAAGGGATAAGCATAACATAGGTAGGAAAATTCACAATCCACTTGCTGCATTTATGGTAGGTAGGTGTGATTCAAGTCACCTGGAGGCTTACTCTCAATGCCTAGTTGGAACTCTCAGGACTGAACCTGGTACCATGGTGTCTCAGGGCAACATTTCCTTGACATACCAAGGGGGTTAGCCACCCCTAGGAAAGTGCAAAATTAGGTGATCATGTGTTGGGAGAAAATAAACTTAGGAGAGAGTTTGAATTTCATCTCTATGAGAACCCAGAGTTTATGAAGACATGGCCTGCCTATTGTCTGACACTCAAGGGGATTAATTTTAAAAGGCCCTGCTCTGATATACAGAGTCAGTGAATACTGCTCAAGCAAGCAAGCAAGCAAGCAAACTCTCTTGGATAGTCTCTTCTCTTCCCCCACATGTGAATTGTATTGTTCAAGGCCTGCACGCCTTGAAAATTCAGGAACTGACCTTGAGACTTGTTTTGACATGGGCAATATTTAACTGCTTCCAATTACCAATTATCAATCCTACTCAAGATAGCCTAATGCCACACAACCTAGCCACCCTTGACTTTTCCAGATCTGTCACAGGTCTGTAGAGGGTGCTGTTCATTCCAGAGGCAAATATAAAAACAGCATCATGTCTCAGTGGCAGCAGTCAAACTCTGTGCACATCAGAAAACAAGAAAAACTGGCACAATTGAGTAGAATACACAGAGATGTAGAGATGGAGGAAATCTTGGAAGAAAAGGGAGCTTAGGTGTGAGGTACAGAGGGATTTCTCTTAAGTTGTCTCCCCCAAATATATGCCAGACTTAGCTTGAGAATAATTGCTCACTAGGCAGCGAAAGTAGGTCAGAGGTTATTCTCCCTAACATCAACCATCAAGAGTGGCTTGGGAGTCATTTTCACTGAGAGGTATCAGCTGTCTAGATCAAGCAGACACCACTGTTTATCCCACAACAAATAGGGTCCATTCCTTTCTGTTATTGTTCCCTTGAAGCAGTGCCCAAAGGCAAGCCCGGGACCACTCTAAGATGACTAGGTCATCCCCTTCCTGTTGCTTATATTGCCTATGTTACAACCCCTCTCTATGACGCAGGTTGTTGTGAATTGTATTGCCCCTCTCTGTGATGCATGATGCTGTGATGTATCCCCCTAAAGTAATATGATGCGTGGTTAGCAATAAATAAGGAGGCTCCCTGGTTCTCGGGAAGTGGCTGGAGAGGGTGGCTGGCAGATGGTGACTGAGGAAGGAGGGCTGCTCCTGTAAGGGCGGCTCCCATGAGGGCGGTGGACGAGCGGGCAGTTCCCGTGAAGGGGGCGGCTCCTGCTCTGGCAGGCGGGTTCCCCCGACGAGGACCACCAAGCGGGGCGGAGGTGAGCAATGCTACCATGTAATATGTCTGACTGTATTATTGTATTATCTCTCATGCTCTCAATGACTTTAATATAACGCTTATATATCTCAACCGTACAATTGTACTTACTGAACCCAGAAGTAGTATTACTGAACCAGTGAATTCTAGTAGCAGGTGGGGCTGGCACCCCACTCCCCCGAGTCATTTTTAATTTAATACTACACTTAGGTAAATGATCTTCAGCTACTTTTGATGAATGGAAGAAAAAACTGACAGCTATACAGAAAAAAATAGAAAAGAAGAATTCAGGAAAGCACAAAAGACAATATGACAAAATAAAGGAAAAATTAGGAATAATTCAACTCCAAATAGAGAATGAAAAGGCAAACTTGAAGGCATTAGAATTGATGAAAGAACAAAAGAGAGTGGAAACAACAGGACTCAATGATCTTAAAGACAAATCTCTAAAGACAAAACTATAAGATCAAATTAAGAAAATACCAGAAATTCTGCATAAAACCTAAGAATCTTATGGAACATTATCAAAAAGAACAACTTATGTTTGATAAACGTTCCAGAACAGAAAGAAGAAAAGGTAACTACAGAGAAAGTGGTTGAAGGAATATTAAATGAGAACCTCCCTTACGTTATGACAGAACAGGAAAGAACTACGAAAGGACTCCAGAGAACTGGGAACAGAACAGGTCTCAAAAGAAACGTTTCACAGTACTTCACAGACGAACTTCCTAACCTCGCAGCAAAGGGAAAAATCCCAAGGGTAACTTGGGGGGGAGGGGATGAATAATCACCTGTAAAGGAGAGTCAATAAGAATAAGCTCACGTGTTTCTATGGAAGTCATGCAACAATAAGACAATGAATTGATATTTCAAAATTTTGACAGAAAAGGTGCCAAGAATTCTATATCCAGCAAAATTATTCATCAAATCTGAAGGAGAATAAAATCTTTTTCTAGAATAAACTAAGGGAATTTTTAAAAACAAAATCAGCCTTACAAAAATTCTAAAGGAGTTCTTTGGATAGAGAATTATCAACCACAGAAAGCAACCTAAAATCATAGACGACACTGTCATTGAGAAATCATCCCGTGTAAGCAATATACAAAGTAAAACTAAACCATACAATTCAAAATAGAAACCACAGGTAACATTTCAAAATAAAAACAACAACAACAAAGTAATAGAGTGAACAGAGTAGATATTAAGGAGTCAAATGGAGAAGATAGCGAGTATTTCACAACAGAAAAGACAATAAACCATCATAAACATGGTAAGAAAACAACAGAAAAACCAAATTAACCTCAAAGAAAATAGTAAAATCTCAACAAACAGAAATGAGGAAAACCATAAAATCCTATTAAACAGTAAGGTAAACTAAAAGGCATCTAAATTGGTAAAACAAACAAAAAGAAAAACTCTCTACTACATAATCCTATATGTAAATTTAATAAAAATTACTGAAACTAGTAAAAAGTTAGGCAACATAGTAGGCTACAAGATCAACACATAAAAATCAATTGGATTCTTATATTAAAGAAGAAGACTCTGAAAGAGGAATTAAAAGAACAATATCATATTTAATGACCACCGAAAAATAAAATATTTAGAAATAAATCTAAAGAAGCAAAAGCTTTATGCAAAGAAAACTATAAATATTATCTATAAGCAACTACGAGAAGCTTACACAATGAAAAAATGTCTCATGATTGTGGATATAATGATTATAAGTGCAATGGAGGAAAAAGGACAAATGTAAGGGCCCGTAAGGAGCCCTGTTTGCATAGGGGTTACTCGCTGGGCTGCTATCCATATGGTCAGCAGTTTGAAACCACCAGCAGAGTCCACGGGAGAACGACTGAGCTCTCTGCTGCCGTGAACAGTCCGTCTCTGAAAGCCCAGCGGGGTTGCTATGAATCAGCACTGACTAGCTCACAGCTAGCTGGAGCTTCTTTTAAATACCATAAACACACGACCCAACATAAGGAAAAACACCCGCATGATGGAAGACAGAGTAGAGGACAGAGGCCTTTTAAAAACACAACATTTATATACATCACAAGATTTCATCAAAAAGTTAAAAGAGAATCCACAGATTGAAAAAATTTTTGGCAATGATACATCAAATAAAGGACTAATTTCAAAAATTGATAGGAAGCGGTGACACCTTAAAAAGAAAAGCACAACTAACACAATCAAAAACTGGGCATAAAACGTGAATAGACAAGTCATTAAAGATGACATTCAGTGGCCAACAATCATATGAAGAAATGTTTGCAATCATAAGCTATATGAGAAATACAAATTAGCTATAAGAAAAAATGAATACAAGATACCGCTTCACACTTAGCAAAATTCAACAGAAGAGAAAATAAAAAGTGCTGGAGGGAATATGGAGATACTGGAACAGCCATACATGGCTGACGGGAAGGCAGAATTGTACAGCTCTGTGGAAAACACTGTGATGGAAATACCACATGGCCTTTCAATCTCTCTACTTGGTGTATACCAGAAAGAAATAAAGAACAAAACACAAACAGATTTATCTACGTTTATGTTTACCGCAGAAATTTCTATAATAGCAAAAAGATGGAAACATCCCAAACCACGACTGTGGAAGAATGGGTAAATAAATTCTGGCACATGCAAACAATGAAGTGTTATGCATCCCTTACAACAAAAAATGATGAGACCTTTCAGGCACCTCATGGAGAAAATGTCAAGACATTATGTTCAGCAGAAGTAGTCAATCTCATAAAGATAAATATTTCGTGGTATCATCATTATTATTATGTGTTAGCCTGGGCAGACTAGAGAGACAAATCCAGGGAGACTCATCTGTGTATAAGAGAAAGTTTTATATTAAGAAAGTATCCCAACCCATTCCAGTCCAAGCCATGAGTACAATATTAGCCCATATATCCAAAACTGATCTATAAAGTTCTCTTCAGACTCACGAAACACAAGCAATGACACCAAATGCAGGACTATCATGGGCCAAGGAGTAGAAAGTCTTTGGATCTAATGGCAGTGTAAGCATCTCAGAGCCAGCAAGCGTCTCTACGTGGCTTCTCTGGCTAAGGGCACGAGCTTAGTTCCATGTGTCTTGTCATTAGTGTCTTCCAGGGAGTGATCTGAGAGAGAGAAGTGTCTCCCACCTCCAAGGAGGAAAATACAGGAGCTCCCAGAATTCTCAGAAGAAGGCCATGCCCACACAGAGGCCTCATTGGTTATATCTTGATTGACAGGCCAGACTCCACCCCTTCATTCCTAATCCTCAAATTGACAATTATATCACTACCACATATTATCATTTTTGGTGTGCACTCTTATTTATTTTAAGATCATCTTATTGGGAGCTCTTAGAGCTCTTATGACATTCCATACATCAATTGCATCAAGCATATTTGTATATATGTGGCCACCATCATTTTCAAAACATTTATATTTTGTGATTTGAGCTGTTGGTATCAACTCCTCTTTTTTTCCTCATTCCTCCACCCTCCCATCTTCATGAATCCTTGATAAATTATAAATTATTATTATTTTCATATCTTACACTGACCACTGTTTCACCCATGTTTCTATTGTTCATCCACCTGGGGGGGGGGCGTGGAGGGAGTGTTATGTGTCAATCATTGCAATCACTCTCCCCTTTCTCCCCTTCTCCCCCCACCTTCCCCCTACCCTCCTGGTATTCAGAATCCCACTCCTGTTCCTGAGGGGTTTATCTGATCTGGATTTCGTGTGTCCTGAGCTCTTATCTGTACCAGTGTACATGCTCTGGTCTAGCCAGAACTGAAAGGTAGGACTGGGGTCATGATAGTGGGGGTTGAGGAAGCTTGAGAGAACCAGAGGAATATTGGTGTTTCATCAGTGCTGTACTGCACCTTTGTTGACTCATCCCTTCCTTGTGACCCTTCTGTGAAGGGATGTCCTATTGTTTACAAAAGGATTTGGGGTCTCTGCTCTTAACCCCCTCATTTTCAACATGTTTTTGTTTTTTATCTTCTGATGCCTGTTACCTGATCCCTTTTACATCTCATGATCACACAGGTTGGTGTGCTTCTTCTATATGGGCTTGTTGCTTCTCTGCCAGATGACCACTTATTTAACACCAGCCCTTTAAGACCTCAGATACTATATCTTGTACTAGCCAGGCACCATCAACTTTCTTCACCACATTTGCTTATGCACCCCTTTTGTCTTCAGCAATCGTGTAAGGAGGGTGAGCATCACAGAATGCCAGGTTGTTAGAACAAAGTGTTCTTGCATTGAGGGAGAACTTGAGCAGAGGCCCAATGTCCATCCATTTCCTCAATGTTTTGTCATGTAAATACATGTACACAGGCCAATACCTCTTTTTTATGAATTAATATATTTACATATGTACACACCTATATTTATACTTCGATCCATAGCTTTGCTTCCTAGATCTTTCCTCTGTTTCTTTATACCTTCCTCCTGACCCACCATTATGCTCACCCTTCTATTGACTCTTAGTAACTCCTCTCAGCTACATTGCTGTTGTTCCAACACCCCATGGATTTCTATGTCTTCCTCGTTGTTGATTTTAATTCCCTATTTGTTTCCCTGTCTGTGGCATTGTTTGCTCACCACTCCCTCCCCCCAAGCCCCTCTAGTCCTGTTGCTTTCTCCTGGGGCTTGTTCCTTATCCCTATCTTAGATAGGTAGGCAAAACAACAATAATAGAGACAAAACAGAAAAAAAAGGATAAAAGAAAAAGAGAATTTAAAAAAAACACCTCAAATCCAAAAACAAGACACTGAAAAAGCACACATAATTCCTGGTTCGTCTGCTGCCCTTTATGACGACTTTCCCATCGAT
>NW_022104341.1:34175268-34195050 GCF_000313985.2 Echinops telfairi | reverse complement strand
TACATCCTTGGACTAGTTCTGTCCCCCACCCGATTGCCTGTATCTCAACCCTTCTAGTGTGAGGTAAGTGATTTTTTCTTCTATAACTACTGTGTTGATTATACTTACCTCAGTGAACTCATGTTGTACTTGTCCTTTTGTGACTGACTGACTTTGCATAGTATCATTTCCTCCAACTCTTTCCATTAGAGGATGTGCTGCATGCAATCTGCTGTCTTTTTAGTGATGTGTAGTACTCCATTACGTGTATGTGCCAGAGTTTTCTAATCCACTCATCTATCAATGAGTCAGGTTGTTTTCAAATCTTTGCGATTGTGAATTGCGCCACAATCAACATTGGAATGCAGATGACTGGTTGTGATCTATTTCTTACCTCTTCTGGGTATATGCTCAGTAGAGGAATTGCTGAGTCATAGGTAACTCAATTTCCATTTGTTTTAATTATCTCCAGACCACTTTCCACAGTGGCTGTACGTATCTATAGGACAGCCAGCAGTGGAGGAGAGTTTCTATCTCCCCACATCCCCTCAGCATTTGTTGCCCTTTGATTTTCTGATTTGGGCTATCCTCACGGATGTTAAGGTATCGCATAGTTTTTTTAATTACCATTTCTCTGCTGACTAATTATCAGGAGCATTTTCTCATGTTTATTGGCTATTTGGGTCTCCTCTCTAGTGAAAATCCTGTTCAGGTCTCTTGCCCACTTCCTCAGGGGGTTAACTGTTTTCTACTTTTTGCAGGCTAGGTAGGTATTGTAGATTTTTGCAATAAGCCCTTTGTTTATTGTGTGCTAAAAATTCTCTCCTAATCTGTGGGTTCTCTTGTTGCTCTTTTGGTGAATTCTTTCAATGTTTTATCCTTAGTATATCCCACTTGTCAATTTCAGTTTCATCTCTGTGTGTGCTTCATTATTATTAAGAGGGGAACAAAGAAAGGGAAAAAAATGGTTCTTGTACCAAAGGAAAATGTTTAGAAGAGTATGAGGAAGATGCAAACAGGGGAAGGGGGAAAGGGAAGGAACAGGGAGGGAAGAAGGGAGGAAAAAAGGGAGGGGGAAGTGAAAGAAGAAATAGCCATATATATGGGGGTTCACTGTTCCGATGTGAAGAACTATGCTACTATGTATAGTATGTTCTTCTTTGTGTATGCTTTGCTCCACAAACAAAAGTGAAAAAAAAAATTTTAAGAGAGAAAAAAAGCATACGGTCTCAAAAATCTTCCAGTTTCCAGATCAAAACACGAGTTGTTGTAAAAGGAGAAAAAGTAAAATTGAAACTGACTTCAATCTTTTGTGAGACATGAGCTAGTTTCATTTTAAAAAGAAAAAGGTTCAGCAGAACCATTGATTTCCATTGTGGTGCTGATTCATACTAAACCCCACAGACCCACCATCAAACTAAGATCCATTTATTTGTTGGCCTTTTTTTTTTCTTTCTTTCTTTTTGCCCTACTTTTAGGGAAGAGATGAATAAAAAGACAGAAATCTTCTATAACACTCTTAGTTTTGAATAAAGGACATCAGTTTGAAGGAGGCCCGTGATGCCACGAGTAAAGCGTTTGACTACTCACTGAAGGGTTAACAGTTCAATCCCAGCAGACACTGAGCGAGAAAGATGTGGGCGCTGGCTTCTCTAAAGACTCACAGCCTTGAAACGTTATGAGCGCTCTCCTCTGTCCTCCAGGGTCACAGTGAGTGGGAATTGACTTGACAGGACCCAGTTTGGTTTGGTGTCCATTTTGAATTTAAAAGGTGACTAAAATCTTCAGATTAATTTTTTAATAATGTATGATTTTCAATTTTAGTGTTTTGGAAGTTACTTTTATTTAGAAGGTACATAAAATACTTAAGGAATACAGTGTTTAACTTGTAATCCATTTGAGCTTGGAAGTCATAAATTTCAAGAAAATTATAAGAATAATTTAACAATAGAGAATGGATGTCTTAGAGTAGGATTTAAAAGCATGAATAAAAACCCTGTCTCCAAACGGGCTTTCTAAATTCAGTTTTCTTGTCTGAAGTTTTCAAGTAAAATTTGATTTGACCTTTCTCTTAAAGATCAGCATTTACTGGGCAACCAAGTTTGTAGGTCCCCTGATGTTCTTTATGGCCAATTTTAGTGGTATATAATTATGAGAGTCAGAATCTACACAAAAGCCAGGAATTTTTCTGGTTTCTATTATGGAAAGTTCCATTTCTGAGTCTCTTCTTAACATGCCTACCACCACACTCCCATTTTAATGTTATAAACATTCTAGAAAGGTACAAATGAGTTTGTAAAATAAAGTGTCAAAACATTTTCTTGACACTCAAACTTTTGTCAAGTTGAACAAATAAGAATTAATGAAATCAAGGCATGTGTGTGTGTATTTTAAAAATACTTTTGGAGAGCCTAGTAGATTATGATCCTACCCTGAAATGAAGTCACTATGAAACTATGGGGCTTCTCATGCATATAGATTTATCCCAAGGCTCCCTTCATGGACTCTGATTCTATTCAAGACAGAGGCAGAAATGCTTCCTGCCTCAGTTTTGACATCTGTGGAAATTAAATAATATAGTGAAAAATGAAAAATGGTAGACTATTACAAATCCGGCTAAATCAGAGCATCTACCCAGGTGCAGATAAGAGCTGGCAACACAGGGAATCCAGGACAGATTAACCCTTCAGGACCAATAATGAGAGTAGCTACTCCAGAAGGGGATGGGGAAGGTGAGTAGAAAGGGGTGTGTTAGTCTGGGTACTTTAGAGAAACAAATTCACAGGAACTCATGTACGAGAGTTTTATATAAAGGGTAAGTGCACATCAAGAAAACTTCCCAACCCAGTGCTGCCCAAGCCCACAAGTCTAACAGTAATCCATATATCCAACACCCACCCACAAAGTCCTCCTGCATCTCACAAAACACACACAATGATGCCGACTGCAGGAGGAAAGAGGAAAGCCAAATCAGTGAATGTGTAAGCATTTCAGCCCTGGCAGGGGTCTCCACACGGCTGCTCCAGTACCCAGGGCTGCATCGGGGTAGGTCCAATGCAGCTTCTCCTCGGGGATGTCTTGCAGGAAGTGAGCCTTGCAACCTGGAGCAGGGAACTGGCTAAGGCAGCTGCACTCTGGTCCAACCATCAGAAAGCAAGAGACCTGAGAATTGGAAAGGTGAGGCTCACAGAGTCAGTTATCTCCCTACCCTTCAATTAACACCATATGTGTTTATCGGCCAGGTTGGCACAACAAACTTTAACTCTATCAAGGGGGAACCAATCACAATTATCTACATAAACCCCCCTGTAAGGGAGGACAGACAACATAAAAGTGGGTGAAGGGAGACATTGCTCAGTGGAAGACATGAAAAAATGATAATTATTTATAAACTTGAGGGCGGCAGGATGGGGGGAGAGAGGGGGGAAATGAGGAAATGTTTTGAAAATGATGGTAGCAACATATGTACATATGTGCTTGACACAATGGATGGATGGATTGTGATACGAATTGTATGAGCCCCCAATAAAATTATTTTTTTTAAAGAAAAAGGAAATAAAAATGGTAGACTAAATTATAATCTTCTTCTTTAATGGGATAGCATATATTAAGTCCCTAAAAATAGCATCTGGCATATCATAGTCATTTGAATGTTTGCTATTCAAATTTGTTTAAAGAGTGTCTGATTGTTTTCCGGTGATAGAGAAAAACCTTCTGGGATAGTTTCATTATTTAGTAGATATAGGTCACATTTTGCACAGTCAAGTGCGATTTAATTTGGCTCCAGTTGAAGTAATTGTTCAGGGTTGGAATTCCAGCCTTGCATTAGTTTGGCACTTGTTACATGTTAATTTGTGAATATTTGCCAATAGTGTGAATTCTGGACCCTCAAAGAGTTGATACAAAGTCATTTTTTCATTGCTGAACTTAGAACTGTTTCAGCTGAATTTGAAACAGGGAATAACCACCCCCCACCTTCTTTTCATGACTCCCCAGTCTCCAGGAATAGTGGAACAGCAGGGGCAGGATTTACTTCTTGGTAGCAGCTGGAACCTTGCCAGGAGTCTGCCTCAGGGTGGCTGTTGTGAGGACTAGCCAGTGCCCCCACTGGGAAGGAATGATGTTCATGGCTAGAAGTGTTTCAGTTTGGCCCTGGGCCCAGAGGAGGGAGCATACGGGAAGTGGAAGGAGTGTGATGAGAGAGAATGAAGCAAACTGCCTTGTAGTTGCTTGTTCCCCAAAGGTTGGGTTTTTCTTAAATGTCACCAAAGGGGAACCAAAGACAAAGTTTGTAACTAACCACAGACATTATGAAATTCTAGGAAACAAAACTCCGTTGGAAGTTTTAAGGAATTGGGGTGATGTATTCTGAAGAAGAGAAGGCAGAGCACATATGCTTATGTGTTGTATAACCCAATAGGAAGAAAGAATCCTACATTTACTGAATAAAGATGAGCCAAGAACTTCTACTTGATCATTAGATCTCAATGTCAATCCTATGAAGTATAGGATTGGGCGAGGAAACTGAGACTCCAGAAGTTCAACAATTTGCCTAAGTTACCAAGCTAGTATGGACAGAGCTGAGATTCTTTTCCAGGCCAGGTTCATGGCCACTGTCTCCCTTTACATGATAGTGATTGCTCTGAAAAACACCCTCCTCAAGGATGCGTTCATTTACAATCCAAGCTAAAGAATTATAGGGGTAGGAAGGTGCTGAGTATTTGATGCCTCTAGTTGTCTTGTGTCTGCTGAGGGCAACCCAAGTTGACCCTTTCCTCATCCCTCCTGCTCAATATACATGCTCATTTCAAATCCCTGTGTGACTCAAAATTAGTTTACATACAAACACACAGCCCTCTCTCAAAGTTTTTGCTTTAAGTCACATAGTTTAATGAATGGCCATCACTTTCCGGAAGAGAAACAGGTATATGATTTTTCCAGGGTGTCTAGGAGATTTATAAAATAAAATAATCATTATAATAAAGGTGCCTTGGGCTGTTAAGTCAGTAACCTGCCTTGTCACCATGTACTGGGGCCATACGAGGTGAGGCCCCATTATGGAATCATGTTCTTTATGTCTGACACCCCTCAAACCAGAACAAAGCAGAGCAGGACAAGGAATCACCCGGCACAGTTCCTATGTCCCTTATGAGGAATCTGATACCAGAAAAGGTAGTTGTAGATAAAAGTCAGGATTCGTGTCTCTTCCTCAATCTTCCATCAGGCTACTGATACAACTATTAGTATGCTACACTTCCAAATTTTAAAAAAATTACATATTTTTATTTCATATATTGGTATAATAACCAGTTACATTTTCCTATCTCTGTGCTCTCCTCTTCTCTCTCTTGTTTGGCACAAGGGGCAACCTGTGATTTTAGATTTCAGGTGAAGTTTGGAGCAAGAGATTGGATTTTTTTACTCTGGGTTTACTCGGTGGTATTTCTCTAACTATCCTTGCTGGGTCACCAAACTAGGAAAAGATATAGCAGAAAAGCATTAATGCAACATCTGGTCCACCTTGTCTTTAGAGGTGAACTAGGTGCTTGCACTAGAGTGAATAAAAACTCCAGTATCACCGCACTGTAAACCCTGATAAAGCAATTACTTTGCTCAACTAAGCTGAAGCCCCACCCCCATTTGATTCCAAATTCCCAGCATTCTCTGCGAGCTGTGAAGCGCTACTGCCCTAATTAACTTATTTAACTCAACTAGTTAGTTAACCCAAAGCTGGGAAATGAAGAAAATGAACCCAGGAGATTACTTGTAATATATAGATCATGGACAAATGTTCTGAGAAACCTTAATGAGAATATTCCAGAGTGGACATAGGTATAGGAAGGTATTAGGCATTTGGAGGTGTGTAGAAAGGAGAGGAGATAACAAACGATGAAAACTGAAAATTGAAGAAGCATCGAGACCAACTTGGCTTGGCATCTCAAATTCTCTCTAGTTTTTTTGTCAGAGAATGGGGCCTGACCAGGTCTACTCTCATCAAACAGTCCACGGTGACCTTCATCCTACATGCTCTTAGTCTTTATCAGGATAACAGAACCATAGTAGTAGAGTTACTTGGAAACTGAGCTGCCCACTAGTGTCATCCTTTTAGGAAAAGAAGAGCAAGTGGTCTGTTATGTCTCCCAAAATATGTTTAAAATCTTATCCCTAAACCATTTTGGTAGTTTGGTGGGGTCATATCTTCACGACTAGGGGTTGTGTAGTGCTCAGGGCTCTTTCTATGTCATTGCTATGCCCTAAGATGTGGACTTCATCTACTACTCAAGGCTAGCGCTTTCAACCATATCCCCTTTCTTGTGAAGTGCAGGGGAAGCAGGATCTTTTAAATAGAATGACTTGGGAATTGCACACATCCCTGACACTCTCATCCTATCAATTGGAATTTAGGCAAATAGTCTGACGTGGCTGCAAGAGAGGCTGGGAAATGTAGTCTCTAACTGGGTAACCAGGTCAAAAGGAAATTTTGGTACCTGCTTCAAATGGAGAGGTAGTTCTAGTGTGAATGAAACTAGCCAATCAGCTAGCACCCCATGGATAGGGAAGCTTCACTAAACCATGAATGGAAAGGAATCTATCCTTGCATGTGAACCTGTTTCTGTATTATTCATATACACATTCTTTGTATTAGCTATGTAATAGAGTGCACTGTGATTACATTGTGCCAGGTTAGGTCATGGGAGATCATTAGGCTTTAACTACCAAACTACTGGAGTTAACTACCAAACTACTGAAAATCTTCCCTATCCAAGTTGTCACAGAACCTAACCATTGCATCATTCACCTTCCATGGCTCCAGAACATCTGGATTCAATTCTGTCTTACACTGGGTTCTCTAGGTAAGAAAAATCAGAATATATATTTAATATATTTTATTGATTCAGATGCTTACACACACACTCATGTGTGTGTGTGTGTGTGTGTGTGTGTGTGTGTGTGTGTGTATATTCAAAAAAATGGCTCTGAAAGTTGTAAAACTGGATAAGTCTAAGTATAGCCAAGTCCCAAGTATATGGGTTAGATATTAGGCTGAAGACTTCCCTTGATTCAAGTAACTGTGAGAGTTGGAAATTTGCAATAAGGCTTGTGGCTGCAGAGGTAATGAATCCAAAAGACAGATCAGATGACAGATTGCTGACAACTCCCAGGATCAGCAGGTAATATGGCAGGCCATTAGCTCAAGACCAAAATCCACAGCTGGACGAAAGATGCAGGATCTACACCCAGTAGAAAGCAAACAAGCTTTTCCACATTATGCACTTTCAGAGGGAGCAGAGCACACCACCACAGAAATTTTCTTTATTCAGGGCTGTGACTTGAGGAAGTGTTGCTTCCCACCCCAATCTTACAACTGCTTGATTGTGATTATATTGTGTCAGGTTAGGTCATGGAGGATTCTTAGGTGTTAACTATCAAACTCCTGAAAATTTTCCCCAGCCAAGTTGGCACAGAACTTAACCATTGCAAATGGGAATTTGAAAATCCATTTGCTTTTCTGCTGTTGATCAGGATTCACCTATAGAAGCTTGCGTCACAATGTCCAGTTAAGCTAGCTAGACTACCTAAGTCTTCTGGTCTCGTGGCAAAGGAGAAAATCAGCACATATTCCACTTGTTCCTTTATTTTCCTTCCTCTCTTGCTCCAAGCAAATGGTGCCCAAACATTGTGGCTTGGATAATCACTTGCAAACTTTTAAGATCCCAGGTACTCTGGAACAAACTAGGAGATAGAATAGAATCCCAAACACATTATTAGGTCAATTCACTGGATGTTCCACAAAACCAGGGTGCTAAACTGCAAAAGCAAGAAACCAAAATGCATGAGGTATTTGGCAACTGTATTTTTGTCAAGAAAAATGACTGATTCCTAGTATGTTTGAATCCTAAGTAGCTACTACCAATCAAATCTCACTAAATCTCACTAAAGAAAGACTCCATCTCTTAGAACAAAACCATGGTAATAGAAGATGAAGTATTTCATATAAACAACATAGTATTAACTGATAAAATGAATCTGACAATTGTCAATTAATAAAAGAAGATTCTGAGACCTTTCCAAAATGTCTTTCTTTAGAGATACAAGACCAGAACTTTTGAAACTATAAGTATAAAACCACAAACTCAGACGAGCCTGAAAAATGTCAAAAAAGTGTAACAACGCATAACCTTTGTTAAGTTTGTGCAAAAATATAAGTTAGCTGTTGACTTGAATTTAAAGCTGCATAGATGCTAGGGGAACAGTGAGTCTCTTATTAAGGCACAATAATAAGATCCTATGGTATCACCAGAAGTTACCATTTATTAGTTCTTATTATTCAAAGCACTTTACAAAGATCATTTCATTGAATTCTTATCTTGTTTTACAGTGGAGGAAGATGTGTAAACACAATGTAAACACAAAGGTATCTTGATCTGAATCTAGGCGATAGAAGATGTCAGAGTGTGGCTTCCTAAACTATGTTCTTGACTACAGCACAATACTATTGCTTAAAGAAGAAATGTATCCATGTGGTGTCCAGTCACGTAAGCATTTACTGAATAGCATAAGAGTTTTGACATGCTCTGTTTCCCAACTTAGTGTGGACACCAATTGGCATAGTGTGCTACAGCCCAGAACTCCTGGACTCAAGTGACCTTCTCGCCTTAGCCTCTCAAGTAGCTGTGACTACAGGCACGTGCCACCATGCCAGGCTTAAATGTTTAATCTGTACAAGTCAACAATGTGGGGTTAAAGGGAAGAGGGAACCCCACAAAACATCACAGGTTCAGTAGGCACAATTATACAGCGATAATAAGTAGAGATTATAGTAAAGTCATAGAGAGCATGAGAGTTAAAAGATGGAGTCAAGTAATGGAGTCAGACGCAATTCATGGTAGCATTGCTCACCTCAGCCCCACTTGATGGTCCTCGTGGAGGGAACTTAGCTGCCAGAGTAGAACCAGCTGCCTCATCCTCCTCAGCCACACTCCCGAGAACCAGGGAGCCTCATTATTTATTGCTAACCACGCATCATATCACTTTAGGGGGATCTGATTACAGAAACATACATCACAGAAAAGGGGCAATACAATCCATCCTAGAACAAGTTTGATCACTCTGGTGTCTCATACAATAAAACAGACAATTATTATTCTGGGAGGCATGCAAGCCCCCTGATAGCAGACAATAACCTACGTCACAGGGAGAGGTAGCAACATAGGCAATACAATCAATAGGAGGGGGATGACCTAGGGGTGTGCCCATGGGAATGGGAAGGTCTAGGGTTACACATGTGACAAGATGGGCGGACCCTAGATTCACAATGGCTACCTAACCTTGGTCATCCTTGGGCGGGTTTGACCCCTCTGGTATCGTCAAGTAAACAGACAACTACTATCCTTATAAGAAGGGAGTGGGCCCTATTTAGGGTGAGTCAGACTATACATTCTAGATGGCTGATGTTAAGGAGAATAACCTCTGACCTACTTTCGCTGACCGCCTAGTGTACAGTCATTCTCAAGCAGCTAAGTCTGGTACATATTATTGGGGAGACAGCTTAAGAGAACTTCTTCTCTTCCCCACACAACAATATATGTATTTCAGTTTGAAAAGAGGTCCATACTAACATAATTTCCTTTCCTCAACAGTGTTTTAAATTCTATACCAAATACTAAATTAACGACACTATCAATAAAATTACCTTGTGCCCCAGGGGGATGATTTATAATGTTGAACATTATAAAATAATGATATGATAAAATGTCTCTAAGGTGAACCAGAGGCATATAAAATCATAGATATATGAATGGACTTTGGGATTGCACTTAATTCTACTCCCAATCTTAGAACAATTAGTTCTTATGACATGACCCTACTTGATACTTGTCCTCATGAAGAGATCACTGAAGATATGAGTGCTTTAGTACAGTGTGATGAAGAAACCAGATGGTGCCCAGATATCAGAAAGGGTTGGGTCTTGGGTCTTAAAGGTTTGTTTTTAAGCAAGCTGTTTTTTAAGTGAGGAGTCAACAAAGTCCACATGGGAGAAACATACATTGGAAGCTCCAAATTCATTTGCAATGTGTCCATATAGATTAAACCTCTGATGACCCTCCTCTGACTATAGTTCCCAGATGTTAATTGCCTTTTTTTAGACAGAAAGCACTGTAAAGTCAATTATAGCAGATGTTACTAGGGTAAATCTGACATCTTGTTATTTGACCTATTTTAACGTTGTTTCAATTTTTAATATTTTCTCATTTCTTTTTGATCGAGGTTTCCTCTGTTTTGTCTTGTCGTTATTGTCGGGTGTTTTGTTTGTGGCCGGTTTTTGTTTTGTATGATCTTCTGCATATGAAATCCAGATAAATCTATCGAGACGGTTACAGGGTAAACAATTACCTTTCTCCTCCTGTAAAGAGTCACAGTCTCAGAAACCCACAGGGTCAGTTCTCCTCTGCCTTTGAAGAACCCTATGAATCAGAACTGACTCCCTGGCAGTGATTTTAGTTTGGAGGGGGGTTGGCAGGCAAGGCTGGGGGGAAATGGGGAGTTAACAACGAGTAGAAGGAAAAAGTATTTTGAAGGTAACTTTTGAGGTGATGGCACAACTCTTCATAATATGATGGAATGATTAAATTGTATATGTAAATTAATGCCAATCAAACTAACTGGGCAAAAATATGAAAGGCACCCATTTGACCTCATTTCGTGCCACTTTCAACTCTATAAGGCAAACTCTTACCCTACATAGCCATTTTCCTTGCCCAACACGTGTCCCACTCCTGGAACATCCTCTCACAGCCTTTTTACTTCGGTAGCTCCTATTAGCCTTCCAGGCCTCAGTTTAGATAATATCTAGGACTAATCATGAGTTTTCCTTGCTATCACCTGCCCAGATCCAAAAGCCCAGGTGGGTCAGCCCTTCATCTATCATTGCCTCCCCTACCTCAGTGACACGGCATGTCCGCTTTACCCTTTGGTGCGCTCCTTCCCTCTGTACACTGAGAAACTAACCGGAAAGTTGGACTACATGAAGATGATCACGTCATCAAGAATTGATGGAAGGCTTACTAACAACCTGAGATCTACAGATGACACAACCTTGCTTCCTGAAGATAAAGCGGACAAAGCTGACACAGATCAAAGACCCTCACTTTTAGAGTGGATTCTATATCAACATAAAGAAAACAAAGTTCTCAAATGGGTGGAATAAGCAATAACATGACAAACAGAAATAAGATCGAAGTTGTCAAAGACTTTATTTTACTTGAATGCACTATCAATGCCCTTGGAAGTGTGCATTCAAGAAATCAATGTATTTCATTGGACAAATATGTTACAAAAGACCTCATTTAAAAATTTAAAACCAAAGAAGTCACCTTGAGGAATAAAGTGCTCCTGACCTAACCTACGGTCTTTTCAATCTCATGTGAAAACTAGACAATGAATAAGGAAAACAAAATAAAACAAAATTATATCTTTGAATAATACTGAATGCCTTGTGGACTGCCAGAGGAAGGAACAGATCAGCCTTGGGAGAAACAGAGTAAGGATGAAACTCCTCATTACATAATTTGACATAATATCAAGAGGGACCAATCCAGGGAGGAGGACATCATATTGGGCAAGGGAGAGCGTCAGTGAGGCGATGCAGCGGATGAATGCACTGCGCCAATGGGCTCAAGCAGGGCAGCTATTGTGAGGGTGGAGACGGCAATGAGAATCTACATGACAACCTTGTGTTCCTTCTGGCCAGCGTTGTGATGAGCACATGGGAATGTGCAAAAGGACAAAGCAGGAAACTTGACACTTAATGGGATATCTCCCATACTCAGGAGATGGTTTCTATTTACACAATAAATGTACCACTAGAAGAATGAACGTTTCACGAGGGAAGGGAACTCTGTCAGTTTTAGTCACTGGCGTTCACCGAGAGCCTAGAAAAATACCCTCGTGTATTCTGAATACTTTCCAACCTGAGGGGCTCATGTTCCAGCACTATATCAGAAAATGTTACACTGCCATTTTTTTCAGAAGTCGATTTACAGGCCCTTTGTACCAATCCGTCTTAGTCAGGAAGCATCCTTACAGGTTTCAATGTCTACCTCGAGTGACTCTGGAGGCATTTGGATTACCAGTAGAATAGCTTCCAGGGTTCACAACAAGCAAGCCACCACGGACAACAAATTGGCCGATGAGTTATGGAAATCAGTACCTAGATGTAAAAAAAAGTTATTTTTAAAAGAAAGTGGAAAGCAAGCTATAGACTGAGAGAAATTATTCATAATACACATATCTGACAAAGGATGAATGTATAAAATACATAGAGAACTTCTTATAGCTTAATTAGAAAAAGAAAGAAAACCCCCAAAATTTTAAAATGAGCTACAAGTTTGAAAGGGCTCTTCTAAAGTAAGATAATTGTGTATATTGCCACCAAAATAAATAAAATACCATTTTTGAAAAAGAGACATGAAATGGGAACTAAATTTAAGAAAGGAACACAACATCATTACTCATCAGACACATG
Organism: Echinops telfairi; assembly: GCF_000313985.2. NCBI lineage: Eukaryota > Metazoa > Chordata > Mammalia > Afrosoricida > Tenrecidae > Echinops > Echinops telfairi. The sequence goes on along the minus strand of NW_022104341.1, from coordinate 34,182,545 downwards.
CAAATTTAAATCTATCTGAGATACTAACAGAAATGCTACATGTTGTCAGGGACTGGAGAATGCTAGAAATATCATACATTGCTTCTAGTATTGTAACATTGCACAAATCATTTTGGGAAGCAATTTTCAGTTTATTATAAATATTCATCTACACTTGTGATTTTACTTCTGCATACTTACTCCAGAGAAATGACAAATGACCATGAAAAGGTAAAAAGTTCTATCAATATTGGTAAATGACACAACTGTAAGACCCATCTATATAAGCATATGTTAATGGTGTTATTTAGTTGGGAAAATTATATTGAAAGTATTTTTACATTACTCTTTTTATAGAGTTTTCCAATACCATTTGATAACATATTGTAACATTAATTAGTTAATTATAGAGATTTATCTCTATTTTATACAGTTAGATATTTATATGTGTTTTAGTCTGGGTAGACTAGAGAAGAAAATTCATAGACACTCATATGTGTGTAAGAGAGAACTTAATATCAAAGAGTAATCGTACATTAAGGAAACATTCCAGCCCAGTCCAGATCCAGTCCATAAGTCCAATATTAGTCCCTATATCCAATACTAATCTATAAATTCCTCTTCAGACTCATGAAACGTATGCAATAACACTGAATGCAGGAAGATCACAGGCCATTGGGTGGAAAGTCTTGTGGATCCAGTGGTGGTAGACTCCATGTGGCTCCTCCAGCTCTGGGACTCTGGCTGCTTTAGTTTAGTGTAGCTCCATCAGGCTTGTGGTCAGTAATGTCTTGCAGGGAATGAGCATGCGTTCCACCTCCAGTGAGCTATTTATCTCCTTAGAGCCTCCAAATGAAGTCATCAAGCTGCGACCTGATTGACAGGTTAAATTCCACCCCTTCCCTCTTAAGTCTCAAATTGACAACAGTTATGTAACTACCGCAGTACGGTTTAAAGAGATGCATACAGTTATGAAGTTGACTAGGATTGGACTGTGATAGATTCACAGTGGTTTGACAGATCTAATGTAATCATCCTCCTCGATTTTATGATCTGATGTGAACAATCGGTTGAAAGTTTCTTTGGATCTGTAGCCTGCATGCAATATACATAGATATTTATATATGCCATCCTTACTTATCACTACAGAACATGTATCTTCTGTTACGTGGACAAGCAGAACGATCAGAAAATGGAACTCTCAGTTTCTATCATTGTGTTCAAGGAATGGTTGGAGTACAACGAGTACAGTTAGCATCTCTCATACTACCTTCATCTTCACAGGAAGGAGAATTGTGCCTGCCCAGCTTGGTCAGAGGTGTGCCCTGCTCTTAGCAGGAAGACAAACAGGTGCAACTCTGTCAGTGAGAAGGACATCATCACTGGAGGGTTATGACTTACTTATATTAGAGGTAATTCAATGTACTTAACCTTAGGTGGATGTCTTTGAGAGCAATACAAGTGAATGGGAATGCAGATGCTGCGATTGAGGCAGTCAATAATTTTCCTCAAGTGTCTCCAATTATAATGTATCTGATGGTTTTGCATCTCCAAGGCTCACCTTTGGCAATACTGTGAAAGTGGCCGTGCTTGTCATCTGTGCTCTGCCAGTTTCAATTTCAGAGTTCTTCTCCCTTTACTTAATGAGCTGCCTTTGACCTGATGCTCAGAAGCTCAAATCCTTCTCCCCATTTCCCCATCTCCTGGATGCCTCCCTAGTGTCCCTTTATCGACTTACAAAACTATGTTCTGTGTTCCTCAGAATGCTGGTGTTTTTCTCTGAAGATCGAATGGACCAGGTTTTCCTAAGCTAGCAACGGTGAACGTTATTTATGTGCATATTCTTCTTCTCATTCCAGAAAGGATCCAGAGCAGCTTAGGAGGAAACCTGAAAGAAAGTGTGACTTAAGGGAAAGTAGGAAAGATAAACAGTGGCAGGAACATAAAATGGAGCTAGGATTTAGGTTAATATATATATAAAAAAATCTTTCTTCGTACCCAGAAAGGCCTACGAGTTTGCTGTGGTGATTAATTTGGCTCAAAGTTTTAGTAACAAGTAAAAAATAAAAATAAAAAGGAAGCTAATCAGTTAACACATTTATAATATTTGAAAGATAAAACAGATATATTGCTCAGAAACAATTCTTACAATTAAGACTAAAATGAGATGATCCATGTCTTCATAAATATCATAAAATATCAATATCATGAGAAAGTACTCAAAAGGTAAACTTTCTTTAGGTCATGGGGTAGCTGGTCATATTATGCATAGAACTGAAATCAAGAGCCAACTTGCTAAGTGTGATAGTTTATAAGGAGTATTAAAATGCTGTTTTCAATAAACTAGGAATCCAGTGGCAGTTGATTTTTATTTTTATATGTAACTTCATACACATTCAGTAAAACATAATTTAGCATCACCAAAATAGAAATCTGATGAAGAAAATGTGCCTTTGGATCAAAATTCAAAGCCAAAATAACCACCTATTTTTTTTTAAAAATGGTATATTTGAGTAAATGTTATCTTTTTTAAACAAATAATTAACTCATTTTATTGGGGGCTTATACAACTCTTACCACAATCCACACATACATACAGTGTGTCAAGCATATTTGTACATCTGTTGCCATCATCATTCTCAAAACATTTGCTTTCTATTTGAGCCCTTGGTATCAGCTCCTCATTTTTCCTCTCCCTCCCCACTCCCTCTTCCCCCGTGAGCCCTTAATAATTTATAAATTATTATTATTTTCTCATATCTTACACCGTCCAACGTCTTCCTTCACCCACTTCTCTGCTGTCTGTCCCACAGGGAGGAGGTTATATGTAGATCCTTGTAATCTGTTTCCTCTTTCTCTCTCACCTTCCCTCCACCCTCCCGGTATCACCACTCTCACCACTGGTCCTGAAGGGATCATAGATCCTGGACTCCCTATGTTTCCAATTCCTATCTGTACCAGTGTACATCTTCCGGTCCAGCCGGATTTGTAAGGTAGAATTGGGATCATGATAGTAGGGGGGAGAAAGCATTTAGAAACTCGAGGAAAGTTGTATGTTTCATCATTACTACACTGCACCCTGACTGGATTGTCTCCTCCCTGCGACCCTTCTGCACGGGGATGTCCAATTGGCTACAGATGGGCCCTGGATCCCCACTCCGCATCTTAAAGTACAATTATAGCCCTACCATTAATCGAAGACCAGCCATCTCTCTGCACCTGAGGCTGAAATTCTGAATCTGGATAGCTCATGGCTTTGAAGTTATTTGCTAAGAAAGTGTGATTTATTTCATTGACATTTTAGATAATTTTGCATACTTCCCAAATTATTTTCTAATTCCTTATTTTAAACATGCTATCAATTCCTTGTTTTAAACAAAAAGCCAGTAGTATTCTCTCATGGTTAGAAATCAGTTTTTCATCATATTTTTTAAAGAATGTTGGTGATGGGATACCCCATTTTTGTCCCACTTTTCCATTTTCAGTTAGACTGGACAGCACTGCTAGTGCTCCATTCAATAAAAAAGCAGCTCCACAGAGGCATAGAAGTTCATGGTGGTTGTCTTAGCGCAGGTTTCCTAGAGAACAAAGCTGGTTCTGCTTATTTGTGTCTATTTAGAAAGAAATGTGTGCCAAGAAACAGGCTCACTCGGTTGTAGAAGTGGGCAAGTCCAAGTTCAGGCAGGTTCCAAATGGTTACGCTGCAGGTTTCCCCTGACTTTTGTAGCTGTGGGGGCTAATAAACCCAAGATCATTGGGAAGACTACAGGTTGGAGACTGCAAACGTGTATGAATTCAAAACCATCAGGTCAGCTTAATGACTGCAGCCGTGGATGCAGCCAAGGGCGGTCGGCAAGATGGCAGACTGCTGATGACTCCTAGGACCTGCAGGCAGTATGACAGGCCATTGGCTCAAATCCATAAAATTGGAAATCAATGAGCCAGCTATCGGATCCAGATTTTAAAAGCCAGCAAGTATTCCCGCAGGGTTTACTTATATTGGAATGAGGCCACATTCCCCAAGGCAATTAACTGCTGGGCTGTGACCTGAGTAGAGTAGAGGTATTGCATTCCACTCTCATCGTATCCCATCAGGGGACGTCACACCAATTGGCTGTGATTACATTTTGTTAGGTCAGGTCATGGGGATTAATAGGTGTTAACTGCCATACCTCGGAGAATATGGGTCTAACCAAGCTAACTCACAACCTTACAATGATCACAACAGTGCAAAAATGCTTTACCGCTAATAGAAAAATTCACTTTCACCCAGAGGTAGCTTAGAAGAATGGCCAGGCAATCCACAAGAGTCAGCTGCTGAAAGTCTTATGGAATACAGGTCTGCGCTGACACACACAGGTCACCATAGTTGGAACTGGTTTCCAGGGGGTGCTGATTATGTAATGGGCTGTACCTCCCGGAAGAATCTCGACCAGCAGCAAGAGAGGAGAGTCTCACACATCCTTATTGTCTATCCATTCATTTGTCAGGGCTACAGACCAAACAGATGTAATTTGACCATGATTTGAATATTACAAACCAAATGGTAATCTGTTTTGGAAAAATATTAATAGATGGTTAGAGCAAAAGAAGAAACAGAGACAAAATGTAGAAAAAGACAACCCAAAGAGAGCCTGGTACAGGAAAAGACGGTATCCAATTACTTTACATTTAGTTATGCATTTAGGCCAGTAGTTCCCAACCTTCCTAATGCCACAACCCTTTAATACAGTTCCTCATGTTGTGGTGACCCCTAACCATAAAATTATTTTCATTGCTACTTCATAACTGTCATTTTGCTACTGTTATGAATTGGGCGACTGCTGTGAAAGGGTCATTCAAGGCCCCAAAGGGGTCGCGAGCCACAGGTTGAGAACCACCGATTTAGGATCAGTATTTATGACCTCAGTCTACAAAGAGAAACCAGTCAACATTCATCAGCTCTTTGCTTGTCACCAACTTGATGAACTCCTTCTGAGGAAAGATGGCTCTCTTTGTGGAAAGTGCTTTGACTTCTATGAAGAAATTTCTAATTATATTCTAATATTCAAGGTGACACAGCAAAAGTTATTTACCAGAAAGAAACGGGAAGCCTAGAAGACTACCTTTATAGTCACAGTAATAAAATTCTGCTGATAGGAAAGTGTAGAGTCTCTCCAGAATGGGAATAAGTTCTCAACATTTACAAGAAAATGTGGTCATCCTATGCTAGCTTCTTGTTCAAAAATAAGTACAGAATAAATACAACGCAGACAAGTATTGTACAGGATCAAAACACCTGACTCACTAACCCTGAAGGAATTTTATGGCTCCTCAAATCTCCTTAAAAGTCCCACCAGTCTCCTGAGAATTGCTGTGTGAAGTAACGTGCCCTGTGTTTCCATGCACCAAAAGCTGAGATGAAAAATGAAAACATATGTGGCTGGGATTTCTTTCTTCTTCTTCTTCTTCTTTTTTTTTTTGTTTTAAAGAAAAGACAATCCTAGTTAAGGTTTCCTGTCCAGATGCATCAATGAGACACATTTGCCTGTCTGGTTCTATAACATCTGGTCATGGGACTCAACTTTGTGTGAACTGACAGGCTCCTACCACAGCAGGAGGAAACTCAAGCTCCTGAAATATAAATTAATTCATGCCACAAAGTATATAAAGGTAGATTGAGGGTCGTAATTCACCCCAACCCCATTGAAGTCTCAGTTTTATTTTATTGTTTGAGTAACAGGAAAAAATAAGTGTGATAGGTGTTTGTATTATTTATTTATTTGTGTGTGTGTGATCCAAGTGAGTTTTGATAAAGGATAGAAGAATTTCAGGTTTTACAGTGAGGAACACAGGCAACCTTGTGGGACAACATGCCCACACGTGGCCGCCGGAGGCCAGAGGGGAAGGGAGAGACCGAGGCACAGCCACATGGAAGGGAGAGAAGCGGCGGGGAAAAGAGCAAATATTTGTGTTCCTTTTGACCCTCTGTGTCACTTAAGCAATGGAGGAGAATGTATCTATTCTTTCTTCTTTCAGAATTGTCTGTACAGATGAATACCTAAGACTCGGTCTCTCTCTCACTGCCATCGAGTCAATGCTGACTCATCCACATATATGGCCAGACTGGAACTTGCCTGTGAGTTTCTGAGAATGAGCATCTTCATGGGAATGGAAAACGTCAACTCCCTCCCAAGGAGTGGCTGGTGGTTTCTAACTGCTGTCCTTAAGCCACCAGAGGTACTAGTCCTGTCTCTGCAGGTGCTAGAGTCTTAAGCTGTGGAGGTTATGGTGGGCAGTTGTTCTAAATTCTTTATGCTTTAAACTCTAGGCTTTGGAGCCAGATGAATCAGAGTTAATCTTTGCCTTTGGCTGTGTGACCTAGGACAAGCTCTTGAATCTCACTAAACTATGATTTTTCTGCTGTATCATGGGGCTACAGCAGTACCTATCTGATACAATAGTAAAACTTAATGAGACAAAAATTGTAAAGTGTTTAAATGGTATTATGATTATAATAAGCATTCAAAATATGTTACCTTAACAATGGAAAGCTATGTATCAGGGACTTTTCTTCCAGTAATGACTGACTAAATAACTTGAACCAAACCTCCTATAGATAACAACTAAGAGATCTGGACAAAATATATTTTACAAATTGCTTGAATAGAACAGAGACTTTTAAAGGTCATGAATAATTATGGGGTCAAAGTCTAGAAGAAGGAAATTCACAGAGCTGAGCCTCAGCGGCATTTCTCAATCCTGGGAGAGGCAACTGAGAAGCAGAGCAGGGTTCTTGTCAGCCTCACAGGATTATTGCTCACAGGAAACAACTCTTGAGTTGTTTACAAAACACAATGCAACAAAATACTGCTCAGGTATATGCCATGCTCATAATCATTGCTGATTTGAGCTCCTTGCTGCAGCCATTGTGTCAATACTTTTCATTAAGGGTCTTCTCCTTTCTTACTAACTCTCTACTAAGCACGATGTCTCTCTGCTGCTACTGGTACCTCCCATTAGCATGTGCAAAGGACCTGAGATAAAGTCTTGCCATCCTTGATTGAGGAGCAGTCTGGCTCTGCTTCTTCCACGACTGGTTCGGTCTTTCTTCTCTTACTCCCTGGTGTAGTCAGAGTTCTTGGTCAACACTGTAATTTCAATGTGTCAATTCTTCTTCAGTCTTCCTATTCATTGTCTAGCTTTGGCATTCATGGAAGACAATCGAATACATGCACTGCAGTTTCAGTTAGGGGCATCTTAGTCCTCAAAATGACACCTTTGTGCTTGAACACTTTATTTTAAATTTTCAAACAATT
>NW_022104341.1:34172753-34174939 GCF_000313985.2 Echinops telfairi | reverse complement strand
TCATGAGTAAGTGCTTCAAGTTTTCTTTACTTTCAACAAGCAATATTGTGTCATTGCAGGGTGCTAATGTGCCTTCCTTCGATCCTGATGCTGCACTCTTTTTCTATGGTCCATCTTCTCAGATGAGTTGCTGAGCATACATGTTGAATATGTGTAGTGAAATGATACAGTCCTGGTCTACAGTATACCTTTGTTCTGTTTCAATGACTACCTCAATCTGTGTGCAGGTTCTGCATGAGCACAATTAAGTATTCTGGAATTACCAGATTTTACCATCATTTCCATCACTGATTATGACACACACAGTCTAATGGTTTTGAATACTCAATAAAATACAATAAAATAGGTAAACATCTTTCTGGTAGTCTGTTTTCTAAGAGCCGAGATCCAGCTGACATTCACAATGATATCTCTTGGTCTATACAATTTCCTAAACCCAACTTGGTTTCTGAAAGTTCCCTTTTGGCCTGTTCTACAACCACTTTTACATAATCCTCAGCAAAAATGATGGAATTATGATGGCATAAATGGGATTCCATTGATTTTTATAGGGTTACCTTTGTGCTAGAGCCCGAGAGTAAGGGTCAATTCAAAGCAGACCCTTGCAGCAGTGGAAACCTGGTTTCAAGAAATATTAAAATACATTTTAAAGGTGAACTGGCATTTCGTGGGTCCCTAACTGCCTGCAGTAGTGTAAATACTCTATAGTAAGAGAACATTATTATTGGCTTGAAATCATTTTAACAGCTTTTCATAAACAGAATCTGGCACTAAATAAAAATTAGCTAAGCTCTTCTTCCTTCCTTCCTGAATGAACCATTTCATAATCCATTAGGTGGCGCTTAGAAAAATAAGTATTTATGAGGGAGTTCTAAAGCTTGGTCACTTTCAACCCACCCAGTGGCTACAAAAGAAAGTTCCCTCAAATGTAATATTCTATAAATACTACAGATAAGCCAACACTAGGAGCACTTCTTGTCTGTAGCACAGAAATTCGCTGAGTCTGTGCTGAGTCCATGGCAGTGGGTTTGGTTGGCTTTGCTCTGATTGAGAATCATTGGTTTACGACTCGATGACCGAGATTAAACAGGCCAAGGAGAGTATCTATGACCTGAAAAGAAAAGCAATGAAGATAATGACATATTGATTACAAGTATGAAAAATGGGTCCAAATAAATAAACATGATAGGGATCAAGTTTCGCCTGTCAAAGAAGGAAGTTATAAATATGGAAAGAAAAAAGTTAACTAAACTAAAACCGATAGATTAGAATGGGGGGTTTCCACATGAACTCAAGATTTTTAGGCTAAATTTTCTAGAGAAACAAAATCAGTGACAAATATATGTGTGGGGAAAAACCTTATATCATGAAATAATTTTAGATGAAGAAAGCAGCCCAGCCCAGTCAACTGAAGTCCTTGGATTCGATGCTAGATGGAGCCCTTTTCAGACTCATACAGCTGCCGGTGGATGAAGTAGGAAGATGAAGTGAGAAACGTCCTAGTTTCCCTACTTTCCCATCACAGGCTGGTGGGTGGAGAGTTGTGTGGGCCCAAGGGTGGCAGGAGCATGGCCAGGCACCATAGATCTCAGGGTTGGCAGGCAGTATGGACTACCAATCCCATAACCAGATACACAATACAGGCAAACAGAATGCAAACAGGAGCCAGAGAGAGAATTTATAGTATCTCTCTTATAAAAACTTGAACCCCCAAGGAGGCATCATCAGGCTATGATCTGATTGATATGTTGCATTTCACTCCTGCTTTCACACAGGTGTAAGGTGGCATGAAATCTAGTCATCACAGATAGGTAGGTAGGTAGATGGTGACATATAGATAGATGATAAATATGAGTATGTGCACATAAATACATATCTGCATAAACCATAGCTTTGTCCTGTGAGAACACCTGAGAACAAGCCATCCCAACTATATTGAGCATATATAGCACCCAGATCTTGTTTTATAAAAGAAAACCAAAGTTTCTTGGAGAAATGACTAATTGCTTGGTTGATCAGGAAAAGTTCAAAGTGAGCCTGGAACATTTTGGTGGACCATAAAATAAAGTATACAAATAACAACGGGGACATGTCAAAGGACAAGAAAGTGTATTTGTTCTTTATGGTTCATAACAAAGTAGCACAAAAAACTTCAAACAGCAATTATCTCATTGATTCTGTGAGTG
>NW_022104341.1:34153426-34172333 GCF_000313985.2 Echinops telfairi | reverse complement strand
AACACTGCCCAGTCCTGTATCATTCTCCCAGTGGTTTCAGTAGAGCTTCTGAACTAAGAACAGACAATGAAGAAGGGCTTGGCTCCCCACTTCAGAGGACGGAGCTGCTGAAATATTTATGCATAACTGTAGGCATGTACTATGGCCTTGCAATTCCACATAGAAATGCCTACACAGGTATGCATGTTCCTTAGCAGTACTCTTCATAATGGGAACAAAACGCCAAGTCAAATGTCCATTGGTGAAGATTAAAGTGTCTAATTATGTGTTAAATTGTCTAAGTCAGGATTGACAGTGGTTTGGTGTAATATTCTCAATTTTGTGATTTGATATGAGTTGCCAATCAATCAAAAGGAGAATTTCCTGAAGGGGGTGGTCTGCATCCTCACTTACTGACTATCTTTGAATCTGATAGTTCACATCAGATTATGACAATAGCAAACCACCTACTGTCCAAATATTTTGAATGTTAACAATGTACAAATGGCAGTTGCAAATGTCAAGGTGTAAGGCAGGAGTAAGACTGGCTGTGATAAGATTAAATGTCAACTGTACTGGCCATGAATCTCAGTGGTTGGCAGTTATGCAAGGATGTAGTTAAGAACTAAATAATGATGTAGTTGGCAGCTATGTAATGATGTGACTTGATACTCCTGCAATATGTAGTTGTTTTCCATTTTGCAATCTGTTATTCTATTTTCCCATAATGCCTATACCTTGAAACTTAACCATGTTGAAAAGTGAAGATAGTTACATATACATATATGACATGTATAAAACAATATATACATGTTCTGACACACTATCAGACGCATCAGCCTCTGGTCTTTAGCAGTTGTTGAGTTTATCAGTTGCTACAACCATGGGAGCCAGAAGAAGCCTCCAGTCTGACGCATGACCCATTTTGGATTTGCCAGTTTCCACAATTGTGTCATTTCTTTGAAATAAATATCTGTTCCTCTATCTCTCTTCTTCCTTATTTATTTCACTGGGTTTGGTCTTCTAGAGAATGCAGCCTAAGGCATTTGTTGTTACTGAGTGGGGTGCTACTCTAAAAGATACCTAAAATATGTAAGTGGTTTTGCAATTGGGTAATTGGTTAGAGGATATAAGAAGTTTTTTTATTAAACATTTTATTGGAGGGCTCATACAACGCTTCTCACAATCCATACATACATCCATTGTGTCAAGCACATTTTCATATTTGTTGCCATCATCATTCTCAAAACATCTGGTTTCCACTTGAGCCCTTGGCATCAGCTCCTCATTTTCCCCTCCCTCCCCATGCCCCACTCCCTCCTGAAACATTGATAATTTACAAGTCATTATTATTTTGTCATATCTTACACTGTACAACGTCTTCCTTCACCCACAAAGCCAGGATTGCCTTGAAGAGACTCTTGGTAGAATTATGGACATCATAGATAATTCTGGTGAAGGCTCAGAAGGAAGTGGCAGCTTTAAAGAGAAAGTCTCTATCCTCTTAGAGAACATTTGTGGCACCAGCAACAGAAAACTAGGAGAAACATGGATGTTAAATGTGCTTTTAGTGAGGCTTCCAAAGAAAATGATTAGCATATGGTTGGACAATAGAGGAAGGTTGATGCTTTTTATACAGTGACAAAGAGCTTGCCTGGATTATGTTAAAATGTTTGGCGAAAGGCAAAACTTGTAAATAATGAACTTGGATACATGGCAGAACAAATTTTTATTTATGTATTTATTTTTATTAAAAGATCACTTTTAATAAAAGTGATCATTTTATTGGGGGCTCTTACAACTCTTATTACAAGCCATACATCAATTGTATCAGGCATATTTGTACATATATTGTCATTGTTCTTTTCTAGACATTTACTTTCTATTGAGCCCTTGGTATCAGCTCCTTTTTCCCTCCCTCCCCACCTCCCACCCTTTAGGCCCCCTTGATAGATTATAAATTATTATTATTTTCATATCTCACATCAATGGTCTCCCTTCCCCTATGGTTTCTGATGTTCTTCCCTCGGGAGGGGTGTGTGTGGTTAGGTGTCAATCATTGTGATCAGTTTCTCCCTCCTTTCCCCACCTTCCCTCTACCCTTGGTATCACTATTCCCACTCCTGCTCCTGGTTTCGGTGTGTTGTGAGCTTTGATCTCTTATCTGTACCTGTGTACATGCTCCCGTCTAGTCCAGAGTGAGAAACAGCACTGGAGTCATGATGTGAAGCAACAGCACTGGAGCCTGAAGGAACCAGAGGAATATTGTATGTTCCATCGATGCTCTACTGAAACTGGTGGACTCTTCCCTTCCCTGCAACCCCTCGGTGGGAGGATGTTCCATTGTCTACAGATGGCCTTAGGGTCTCTGCTCTCAACCCCCTCTTTCTCAACAATATGTTTTCAGTTGTTTGTTTGTTTGGGATCTTCTGATGCCTGTTACCTGGTCCTGATGACACCTCATGATTACACTGGCTGATGTGCTTCCATATGAGCTTGCTGCTTCATTGCTGGTTGGCCGCTTATTTAACTTCAAGCCTTTAAAATCCCAGACACGATATCTTTTAATAGCCAGGCACCATCCGATTTTTTCACATTTTCGTATGCATCCATTTTATCTTCAGCGATTGTGCTGGGGGTCAGGGGTGGAGGGTGGCTTGAGCATCATAAAATGACAGTTTGTTAGAACAAAGTGGTCTTGTATTGAGTGAGGGTATAAGCTGAGGCCAAAAGTCCATCCACAGCCTCAGTGTATTGTCATATAAATATTTTTACATAGGACAATACCTCTATTTTTATGGATTAATGTATTTACATATTTACACACCTATCCTTATACCTCTATCCATACCTTTCCTTCCTAGATCCTTCCCGTTTCCTTTTGCCTTCCTCCTGCTCCACCATGATGTTCTCCCTAGTTCTGCCTCGGAGTACTTCCTCTCAGCTAGATGGCTGTTGCTCCAGCACGCACAATTCCCTAGTTGGAGGCCTCCTGCCAGAATCCCAAGAAGGTGGCTCACACCTAGAGTTTGGTGGACAGGGTCTCAGAGAAGAGAGGGTTATGTTCAGGTCTTGGGGATGAATCTAAACTGTTCTGTTGCTGCATCTTGAATTTGTTTGATGCCTATGATCATCTGTTCCTTCACTCCAGTTTCTACCATGTGCAATGGGAATGTTGACCTTTGCCTGTTTTAGCATGCATTTTAGAAACAGATAACTTGTATTCTAAATTCCACAGACTCATGAGTGAAGAATGTCCCCCTGAGATGAATGTGCTTAAGGTCTACCCGTATTTGATTGTAAGATGATTCAGAAAATGGGGCTTTAGGGCTTTGGGTGGATTCAAGAATTTTGAGATGATGTGAATGTGCTTTGTATGTGGCAAGCATATGATATTTGGGAGGGTCACAGGTAGAATGTTATGGACTAAAACATGTCCCCTCAACATGTGTTTTGTAAGCTTAACTTCTCTGTCTGTGGTTATAATCTCATTTGGCAATGGGTTGTCTTGGTTATGTTAATGAGGCAGGAATAGTGTTGGGTGTATCGAGTTGATCTCTTTTGAGATATGTTGTTGTTGTTGTATGACATTGGGTTGGTTGCAACCCATCGTGGCCCTATGCACAACAGAAGGAACACTGCCCAGTCCTGCACTATCCTCACAATCGTTCCTGTGGCCCATTGTTGCAGCCACTGTGTCAACCCATCTCATTTGCGATATAAATGAGTTTAAATAAGTGAACAGAGAGAGAAAGGTAAGATAGATGTCAAGACATGGGGAGTTCCTCCAAGGAACCATGAGCAGAAACTGAAGAAAGAAGGATCTTCCTTCTGAACTGAGAGAGAGAGAGAAGAGAGAGAGAGAGAGAGAGAGAGAGAACACCTTCCCCTTAAGTGGGTGCTGTAAATTCAGACTTCTAGCCTTCTGAATTCTGAGAAAATAAATTTCTGTTTGTTAAAGCCAACTACTGGTAGCATTTATGTAATAGTAGTGACAGATAACTAAGGCACCACAATTATAGTGGAAAGAAATACATTTGTTAATTTCATACAGTGGAATACTACATAGCAACGAAAATTAACACACTGCATCTACAGGGATAAATGTCATTCCTAATGTTGAGAGGCTACTCAAATCACAAAATAGGATAGACAGTGTATTTGCACTTAATATGAAGTTTAGAAGCAGGAGAAAGTAAACTGCAGTAAAAATTATAGTATTTCTGTGTACTTGTGTAGAGGAAAGAAGAACTAGTGATTGGGAGAGGACATGAGAGAGTGTGGGGGAAGCAGGCAATGTTTTATTTCTTGACCTAAATGTTGATTATGTTGCTATTTGGCTTGTTATCATCCTTGTGAGCCCCAACATGAGACTTTGCTCATGTTACTAAATGTAAACCATGCTTCAGTTAGCAACAAAAATGCTAGCCACAGAAGTAGATTCTCCAGAAGCATAACTATGCATAGTATAAAATTGTTCCATCAGGAGCTAGAATATACTCTACATCATAAAGATATTTTAAAAACTCACATCAGGGGAGAAATGGGTTGAAACTGAGAAAGAATATGGCTGATTCATATTATGGCTTCGTCAATAAGCCTCATCTGAACGTTGGAGTTGTGGGATAGGAAGACGTGGTGTGTCTTTATCCCAATCACCACTTGCCTAATTCTCCATAAATAGAAAGGACATAGACAGACCTAGAGAAATTTGAAAGTTGGCTTATTCAAATACAACTGTCCGAGAGAAAGGCAAAAGATATGGCTTAGTAAAAATTATTATTTTATATCCATCTTTGTTATTTAATGTTTCATCATTTATTATTTACATTTGGATTATTCCTTATTGATTCCAATTAATTTCTGCTTCACTTTTAGAAATTGCAGATCTTGCTAAAGCTTAAGACTATCACAGGGGTATTAATAGAATTAACTGCTGAAAGAAATATTTTTAAGGGGGGAAAAAAAGCCCAAACCCATTTCCATTGAGCCAATTCCAATGTGCAGCAACCTGATAATACAGAGTAGAACTGATCCACAGTGTTTCTCAGGCTGAAATCTTCTCAGAAGCAGACTGACACTCCTGTCTACTGTGGAACACCTGGTGGGTTTGAACTACTGGCTTATTAGTAGCTGAAAGCTTACCAATTATGCCACCAAGTCTCCTCTATTCTTAAGGAAAAAATGACAAAAATATTTATGAACCCAATCTCTTTATGAGAGGGCTTTAAGTAGTCTGTGGAAATTTTCATTACCTTTTCATTCCATTTTCTTTTATGTTTAGTCCACATTTGCTATTAAATGAATACTTCTAAAATTGCTTTATCTCTTCCAGTTGGTTTTCCTCATTTCTTCAACATTGAATGCATGATATGATTCCAATAGCCTCATGTTATAATGCCCACATTAGTGACTACATCAAGTTACACCGATGGTGCACCTGTCCTTGCATCATCGCATCTGTACTATACGGTACAACGGAGGTGGCTGCAATTTGATGGGTTCTGGGCTAATTTGACTGGATGCCTCTGCACATAAATAATCTTCTTGCTTGGTGGCATGAAAATACTTTTGAAATTTTCTACTTACCGTAAATTATGTGAAAACAGGAAAACAGACATATTTGATTCCTTCTGGAAAATTCATTACCACAATGAAAAGAACAACACAAATGAACAAACAAAATAAATTGACTGGTCTGAAAGGGACTAGTGGAACCCCAGAGACTACTGTCCTGAGACAACTTTTAACTTGGAACCTAAGACCCGTCTTAAGGCTCTCTTTCCGTCAAAAAAAAAAAAGACCAGATTTTAAGTCATATATTAACACCCTAGAAAAGCAGTTCTCAACCTGTGGGCCAGGACCCTTGGGGGGTTGAATGACCCTTTCATAGGGGTTGCCTGATTCATAACAGTAGCAAAATGACAGTTATGAAGTAGAAACGAAAATAATTTTATGGTTGGGGGGTCACCACCACATGAGGACCTGTCTGAAAGGGTCGCGGCGTTAGGAAGGTGGAGAACCACTGCCCTAGAAGAATGAGCTCCTTGGAACAATCACCGTTAGGAGATTAAAAGGGCAACATTTGCCCCAAACCAATGATACGAAGGCAGGGAGAACAGGAAACTAGAAAAATAGAAATGGGGAACTCAATAAAGAAACAGGGAGCACACTGACACATTGTAGGGATTACAACCAATGGTATGTGACAATTTGTTCATGAACTTTTGATTGGAAAACTGCTTGCCATACCAACTCTCCCCTCAAGCACCATAAAATGTTCCAAAATCAGTGTGTAATCTTGAAAGCAACGCATAATGTATGGTAATAACTAGATACGTTGTATCATCTGCTATAAAGTTATGAAGGCCTACAAATGATGATGAGAGAACCTTGCCAACACTCAGCTATGACATAAGAAGTACAAGCTGTCAGATTAAAGTTCTTGAATGTAAAGCCACAGAGGCTGAAGGGCTCCAATAACACGTGCTAAGCAGCAAACTGCTACTGCAACTGTTACAAGCGTGAGGGCAGAAATGGTTTTTCCATTTCATTTCCTGATCGGAGTTATGTAACATGTTTAAAATGAATGAGTTCGTCTTTTTGATGAGTTTCCCAGTCGTCAGCTCCAGAGAGGAAACGGAGAAGACTGTGGTTCCTGCATTTAAGAAACCTTTTTAAAAAAGGTTATGTGTGCAAGCTTCTCACATGCTTCATTTTTATTCAATCCAAAATAAACCTTGACCCTGTGATACCGTAGGTGGTGCCTTGGGGAAGGATTTGTGAATCAAACCAGAACGTAATTGTGGCTCTTGGTCAGGCCTTTTCAGAACCATAGTATTCCCATCCCCTCTGCGGAGTACAAGTAAAAAACAAAAACACACTCCAAACTCTACCAATTTGTTTGGATTCCTTAATTAGGAGAGAAAAATAAAACCCACAAAAACTATGCAAAATAGCTTATCCAGACTCCACACTATTCATAAACATTCAGTAATTGTTTTATAAAAGGCCTGCAGGGTATTCACATTTCAGTTCTACAATCCAAAATAACATCAAAGGAAAATTAATTTGGACCTTTTTCCTTTTGAGTTTGGTCTCACTGTACCTTCTCTTAGTGTCTATGCATGGGTTTAATAAGCGCTATAAGTTGCATGGAAGTCCAGGAGTTATGCTCAATATCAATTACTTACTAAGACTGTTTTGGGTTCTGTAGTTAAGGTGGTGACTCACACACAGCATGTGTTCCAAGGGTGTCTTGAACCAGACAGAGGTTGGACTAATGACCCTGGCCCTGAACTTTCATCAGATCACTGCTCGGAGCTCAGCCAGGTTTGCGCCTCTGTCTGATCTTGGAGAGGAGTCCTGGTGGTACAGTGGGCTTATGCATTGGGCTGCTAACTGGAAAGTCAGCCGTTCCAAGCAGCCAGCCACTACTTGGGATAAAGAGGAGTCTTTCAACTCCCATAAAGATTTACAGTCTTGTAAACCCAAGTCTAGCATTCTGTTCTATTCTATAGGGTCATTGTGAGTCAGAATTGACTAGATGGCAGTGAATAAGTAAAGGGAGAGTCATTTGACCCACCAGAGCTTCACTTTAGTTATTAGAAGTATAGATATCATAATCTTGGCCCTGGCCATATCACAACCATAGCCATTATAAGAATCTTATGTAAGCTCTAAATGTGCAAAACAGCTGTCAGGTGGGATTTCTCCTACATGTAGGGTCCTGGATACTGAGAAATCCACAGAGGTACTGTTCCTGGCGTGGAAGAGCTGGCAGTTTTCTCTGTGGGAAATGTCCATGAGACCTATTCTGAGTCACACGTTTATCGATCAGGGGCAGGGTGCTTTCTTCTCTTCACTTCATGACTCAGAAGAAACGAGATAGTGCCCCTGGCACAAAGCAGTTGGCACATAGGATTCATATTGGCTGCAACAATGGGCTTAAAACAGCAACAATTGTCAGGGTGGTGCTGGACTGATCCGTATTTTCTTCTGTTCTGTACAGGGTCTCTATGGTCAGAAATAACTTGGCAGTACCTAACAACAACAACAACAACAACAAGATGTTCCATATCAGTTAAATGAAACGCACTTTACAAGTGCAGTCTGATCACAGAACCGATCATGGAAGGAAACTGGTTTTCCCTCCACTATCACGAGTGGGAACTTGCTTTTTCTTACACAGCACTCTTTTTTCAGCTGTTTCCCACTGTACTCTGCTTTGCAGCAGGGTTCTATAATTCATTGCAAAGGTTATGCAGAACGCACAGACAATGCTCATGATTGTGGAGTTTATTATAGAAGTGAATAGGCTACAATTCAAGTGAGAAATGGACAGGATACAGTTGTTCACTCAATACATGTTACAAAGGTTTTTCTTTAGGATTGCTGATAAGTGCCCAAATGGCAAGCAACTCCACTCAAGTCTTAGCCTGCAGGCACTCAGCTGCTGCACTTTGAGGCAGAAACTGCAGCTCCTTGAATTAAGTGCTCAGAGGCACCCTGAGACCCAGGCCAGCTTCCTCCACCATCTCTTACTCAGACCCAGCAGGAAAAAGTCGTTCGGCGGGAATGACATATTGCTAGAGGGCCACCTTAAATATTTTTGCTGCCTGCAGGCATCTACACACTTACTTCCATGGAAATACTAAATTTGGCAGATTAGCAGTGTTTTGAAGATTTGGGATTTACTCCTGACCACTTTCTTTCCTTTCTGTCTAATATGAGCTAGATCCATGCCAGAACAAGTCTGACATTTTAGCTTAAGCAAATATCAAACCAGAAAAAGTAACTGGGACACCAGCGTTCCTAATGAATGTAACAGTCAAGCAGAAAAGAGCACAGTGTGGCAGTAGACTGCAGAGGAGAAAGAAAAAGTGATTTGGAGAAGTCCTGGGGAACTGTCAAACCCACGGCTGCTAATGAGAGCCAGAATTCTCCTTGCAAAAATAATGACAAGTGACAGGGGAGCTGCTTTTCAAAGCGTCATGTGTGAAAGGGATTTGTGCTTATGAGCACACGGACTGCAAACCGCCTCAGCAGGGCAGGAAGACCCTGGTCAAAGAGTCACGGAGGGCCAACATAGAGGCAGAGATTGATATGATTCATGGGGAAGGGGGGCGGGAGGTGGGAGGATGGTCTTGGCTCACAGTTTCCTAAAGGATATTTCTCTACCTTACAAAGGTCGCGACATTACCAAGTTGGGAAAAATGTTATCCCAACACTGTGAGTATTCTCGAAATGGACCGGTTGTTTCAGACAAGGGGATACTGGAGCAGGCCTATGAGCCTCCCAAGACTTGATCCGTCTTTGTCCAGCTCATGTTCCACTTCCGAGTAGACCTAGGGTCAATCCGAAAGGTGAGGTGGAGGAGAGGATGAAAGTGAAAAGACTGTCAAGGTTTGATAAAGTATTTATTCCATGCTTGATATTTGGTTACACTGCATAACATTTTACTCAGAGGGTAAAAGAAGTGTCTTATCTTCTTCTCTGCCCCTTGTGTATCTGCTTGGCTTACTGTGATAGCTGGCCTCTTGCTGTGATGCTGGAAGCCGTACTACCAGCATTTCAAATACAGCAGTGTTGATCATGATCTATAGGTTTCAACAGAGCTTCCAGACGAAGAAGTAATACTACCGTAGGCAGTTCATTTTGAGTTTTCTTTCCATTTCTATCACATTCATTCCAACTCAAAGCAACTCTGTAGGACAGAACAGAACTGCTCCTTGGGTGAAATCTTTATGGGAACAAATAGCCTCACGTTGCTCATGTAGAGATGATTGTAGGTTTAACTACTGTATCTCATGATAGCAGCCAAGAGCATAATCCCCTAACCCCTGAAGATCTTATATGCAGGATGATGCGCCCATCAGGCTGGAAGGCACTCTGAAAGCAAACAGGTAAAAGAGCCTTCTCAAAGTAGGGTTAACCCTATGACTTATGAAGCAAAGTTTTACGGACTTTCATTTGCTCATGGGTCTATTAAAAAGGAGAAGAAATAACGGAAAACGCCCATTAATAATTGGAATGTAGTGTTTATGAATCTAGGAAAATTGGAAGTCATCAAAAATGAAATGGAATTAACATATAAAGATTTACATCCTGGGCCTTAGTGAGCTGATAGTCCTATTAGCCACTTTGAATCAGACAACTTACTATGATGGGAATAAGAAATTCAAGAGGAATGGCATCATATTCAGCCTCATAAAGAAACTTCAGTATTCATCTTCAAGTACAATGCTGTGATCTCACTGCCATTGAGTCAATACTGACTCGTAGTGACCCCTTGTGGGTTTCTGAAAGCCAAGGATTTCTCCCGTGGAGTGGTGGTGGTTTTGAACTGCCAACCATGCAAATCACAGCCCAATGAGTAACCACTACACCACCAGGACTCCTTCTGTGATGGAATAATATTATATGCCTACAAGGAAAACCAGCGACTACAGCTATTATTCAAATTTATGCACACATAAAAGGCCTACGGGTGGCCCTACCGGACCTCCTCTGGCATCCTTCTTGTCAGGAGGCAGGGGTCAGGTATATCTCTATGCTCCACCCTTGTTTATCGCTTTTGATGCTAAGACACTCTACTCTGCTGGCCTGGAGAATTCATTTGCTATGGCCACGTGGAACCCACCGACACAATGCACAATGCAGGGAGTTAATGGGGAAGTTCATATGTTACCACAAATCAGGAAATTCAAAAAGTAAGAACACAGTCATTGGTGCACAGCAGTGCCTCTCCTGAGTCAATAGCCCAGTCTCTTTCCGGTCCTCAGACTCTCAGCCACACTGTCCTGGGCCTCTTCCTCCATGGACCAGGGAGCCTGCCTGTCACTCTGTCTCCGAGTCCCGCAGTCTGAATACTGCTCCTCTGTTCTGTCTCGTGGTTTCCTTGTTGTGGCCTCTGGATTCAGCCTGGATCCTTTACTGTGTCTCAGTCTCCATCCCACAGCCTTTGGTGCCTGTGGTCTCAGCCTCCACCACTTTAGACTGAGCTCTCTAATGCGCTCTTCTGATGGTCCTGAGAGTTTTCCCTGTGTTTGAGATCACTCTTCTCTACCAAGGAATGACTTTGGTGGAAGTGTGGTTTTTGTCTTTAAGTACACCATACACCCGGGGAATAAAAGAGTATGCTTTGGTTCACATGCTGTATGAAGGTTAGAACTTAATTCCACCTTAATACTGTAACCACAGGGAGGATATAGTCCAGAATCATAATACATCACATAAAGAATTAAGGCAATAAGGGGCATGCTAATTGATTACACCTCAATGCATCAACCATTAAAGCCTGCGATGAAGAAAATTGAAGAATTCTACCAACTTCCCTCTAAAATGGGAAGTTGGTGGATCAGACATGTAATCAAGATACATGGACAATTATTGATTACTGGGATGTCAAAGTTGGAAACGAAGAAGAATGAAGCACACTCACTGTCATTGAGTCACTTCCAATCCGCAGTGACTCCATGAGACAAGGTTGAGTCTCTAAGACTGTAATTTTTCAGGGATCAGAAAACCTCACATTTCTCTGTAGAGAGACTACTGGTTTCCAACTGATGACCTTGTGTTTAGCAGTCCAGCATGTAACCTACTACTCCACTAGGCTCCATCAGAGGTAGAAACGGTAGCTGGCAAATATAGCCTTAATGATCAAAACTAAGCTGGAGATCACATGATCGAATTTTGCAAGACCAACAGCTCCTTCATTGTAGATATATATTTTTTAACAACATAAGTGATAAATTATACATAGGGACCTCATCAGATGGAATGCAACAGATTATAATTGACTATATCTGTGAGAAGGGACAACAGATAAGTTCAACATCAATTATAAATTGTTCATATGCAAATTTAGGTTGAAATGAAGCAAAACTATGAGAGTCCAAATAAAATCTTCAGTATATCTCACTTGCATTTAGATATCTGAAGAACAGATTTGATGTATTGAACACTAAAGAGGAATGACATCAAGAATATCAAAAAGAGAAGAAAGAAAAGCCAAAATAGGTGTCAGAAGGGATGACGAAACTTGCTCTTGACAGTAGAGTAGCTAAACCAAGTGGAAGACACGATGAAGTAAAAGATCTGAAAAGAAAACACCAAAGACCAGCTAGGAAGACAAAGTAAGGAAGCACCAAAGGAAATATGCAAAGACATGGAGAGAGAACCCCGAAGGGAAGCCCGTGCTCAGCGTGTCTCAAGCAAAGATAACTGGAGGAAAAAAGTCAAGGCTTACGTTAAAATATTATGGGATTCAAAA
This sequence comes from Echinops telfairi, assembly GCF_000313985.2. Taxonomy (NCBI): domain Eukaryota; kingdom Metazoa; phylum Chordata; class Mammalia; order Afrosoricida; family Tenrecidae; genus Echinops; species Echinops telfairi. Next base: position 34,160,080 of record NW_022104341.1, on the reverse strand, counting down.
TATTAAATCATGCAGGAAGCATAGAAAGGGAGGAAAACAGAGTCACTGAACCAAAAAGAATCGGTCGACATTCAACTGTTCCTAGAGCTAGCCCATGATCAAGACCAATGGTATTGAAGGAAGAAGTGCAAGTGCACTGAAGGCATTAGTGGGGAAGGAGACTACAGAACTGAACAAACACCAATGGGAATGTTTAAAGATATGGGTGTCGTGCCAGAAGCATTCATTCATTTATACCAAGACATTTGGAAAAGAGCTACTTGGCCAACCAAGTAGAATATATTTATATGTGTACCAATTATAAACCAAGGTGATTCCAAAGAACATGGACATTTTGAAACAATATTATTGTCCCGTGCAATTAAAATTTTGCTTACAGTAATAAAGAACATTTTATTTCCTTAGGAGTACATCAATAAGAAGCTTATAGAAGTATAAGCCAAATTCAGAAAAGGATGTGAAACAAGGGATATCATTGTTCACAACCAAAGGATTCTTGACTGCAAGTAGAGAATATCAGAAAGAGATTTACTTGAGTTTTATTGATTATGCAAAGATATTCTATAACGTGGGTCATAATATATTATTTGATAACACGATGGACAATAACAATACCTGACCACTTCATTGGGCTCATGGGGACTTGTATATAGACTTAGAAGTAGTTATTCTAACAGAAAGAGGGGATATTTTTATTGTTTAAAATCAGGAAAGGTGTGTATCCTTTCACCATACTTATTCAACTGTATGCTGGACAAATAATCTAATAAACTGAAATAGATGAAGAAAAATTAGGCATTATGATTAGAGAGAGGTTCATTAACAACTTTCAATGGCAGATAATGCAACCTTGTTTGCTGAAGATGAGGAAGACTTGACGCACGCTGACCGATGTATATCGAAGACTACAGCCCTCGGTGCAGATTACAACAAAATATAGAACAAAATTCTTCACAACTGGACCAGTAAACATCATGATAAATGGAGAAAACATTGGGAGCTGCCAAATATTGTATTTCTCTGGGATCCATAATAAATGCTTGGCTCGTGAAGGCAGCCATCAAGAAATAAAATGTTGTCTAGCATTGGAAAAACTATGTGGCAGCAGATCGTTTAAAATGTTAGAGATCAAGGATGTGACTTTGAAGACTGGGGTATGTAAGTTGGTCTGGGATCTCCAGAGAAGCACAATCAGTGACGTGTATATGTGCACATATAGGAAAAGAGTTATAGCAAAAGAGTGGCTCACATGGTTGTAAAAGCACATAAGTCCAGTCTGGCCTTGAGTCTGTGGGTCAGATGTGAAGCTAGAGGAGGTAATGGCTCAACAACCAGGAATCAGAAAGCCATCACAGGAGGACCACAGCCTGGTTGATACAGAGTCAAATGAATTCAAAGTTGGCAGTCTGTTGATGGCTCTTGGAGTCAGCAGACAATATGGCAGGAGGTTAATGAACTAGAGGTAGGCTCTAGATCCAGCAGAATTTTCAAGCTTTCCTATGGAGTCTGCTTAAAATGAGTGGTCCACACTGCATCTGGTCTGTCAGTCTGTGATACTATGGTGGTTTGTGTGTTACTGTGATGCTGAAAGCTATGTCCCTGGTATTTCAAATGATAGCAGGGTCACCCAAAGTGAACAATTTTCACTGAAGCTTCCAGACCAGTGGTTCTCAGCCTGTGAGTCGTGACCCCTTTGGGGGTCGAATGACCCTTTCACAGGGGTTGCCCAATTCCTAACAGTAGCAAAATTACAGTTAGGAAGTAGCAACGAAAATAATGTTATGGGTGGGGGTCACCACAACATGAGGAACTGTATTAAAGGGTCACGGCATTAGGAAGGGTGAGAACCACTGTTCCAGACTGTTTCATCCAGAGATGAAAAAGGAGTAGGCTATCCACGGAGGTATGAGCCACTGACAACCTTATGAATAGCATCAAAACATTGTCAGATACTGAGGGCCCAAGAATTAGAAGCTGAACATTGTCAGAGATGATGCCAGAAGATGAACCTCTCAAGTCCAAAGGCGTTTAAAATGTGACTAAGGAAGAGTTACCTTTTCAAAGTCATAATGACATGACACCATAATGACATGAATGGAGGAAAGCCTGTGAGAATAAGAACTTCTGGACCTTCATTTGCAGATGGGACGTGACTGAAAATAACAAGAAACAATGGCAACAATCTACCAATAATCAGAACGTGGGTGTATAAAGTGCGAGTGTAGGAAAATCTTAAATCATTGAAAAATGAAATGGAATGCATATAGAGATTTATATTCCAGATATCAGTGAGCTTAAAATTGAAAGAACTAAAAAAAAATGCAAGCTATTCGTTGAAATCTTGAAAGATTCTATGAGCAAGATATTGAATGATGCAGGAAGCATCAAGAGAAGATGGAAAGAATGCCGAGTCACTGTACTAAAAAAACTAGCTGATATTTTACCATTTCAGGAGGTAGCATTTGAGCAAGAACCTATGGTGCTAAAGGAATAAGTTCAAGCTACAATGAATGCATTAGCAAAAAAATAAAAAGTCTTCAGGAACTAATGGAATCCCAACTGAAGTATTTCAGCAAGCTAATGAAAAACTGGAAGCACTCACTCATCTATGCTAGGAAATTTGGAAGACAGCTACTTAGGCAACTGATTAGAAGAGATCTGCATGTGTACCCATTACAAAGAAAATTGGTCAAGCAATATCATTTATTTCACATGCAAATAAAACTTTGCTTACAATCATCCAACAAAGGTTGTGGCAGTACATTGACAGATCTCCCAGCAGTTCAGGCTGGATTCAGAAGAAGACATGGAACAAAGGACTTCATTGCTGATGTCAGGTAGATCTTGTCTGAAAGCAGAGAATACTAGGAGGATGTTTACTTGTGTTTCATTGACGATACAAAGTGTTGGGCTGCTAACTGCAAAGACAACAATTCAAAACCACCAGCTGCTCCATGGGAGAAAGATGAAGCTTGCTACTTTTGTAAAGATTTGCAGTCTCAGAAACGGACAGGAAAGCATAATCTGCCATATAATGTCATTTTAAGTCATAAGCAACCCTATGGCAATGAGTGAGATCTCATGATGAAGTTAATTATGTTATAGTAGGTCACATCTTAAGAATTCCTGCCAAACTACTAAGAACACTGGCACAGCCAAGTTGACACACAACCTACTATCACATTACTGCTGACCCACATATACATGTGAAATTGGACCATACGTAAGGTAGAATTTATGCATTTGAGTTATGATGTTGGTGAAGAACATTAAAAGTTCTACACACTGCCAGAAGAACAAATAAATCAATATTGGAACAAACACAGTCAGAATGCTACTTAAAAGTGCGGGTGTTATTACATTATCAGGAGACACCAGTCCCTGAAAAAGAACATTGTTCTTGATACCGTAGACAGTCATGGAAATGAAGGAAGACAATTGATGAGATGGACTGGCAAAGTAGCTGCAACAATCGGCTCCAAATGAAGGACAATGTGAAGAGGGTGCAGGACTGGAGGGGGGTCACTCTGTGGCCCAAAGGGTCTTTAGGAGCCCAAACCTACTTGATGACAGCTAACAACAGCGACGACCACAATCTGCATGGGAGCAGCTTGTTGGGTCTTCTCTCCTACATCACTTCTAGTGGGCTCAAACCAGTGGCCTTTTGGCATCCAGGTGCTTAACCTTTGCATCATTAGGGCTTCCTTTTAAAATTTAACATGTGGGCCTCCAGAGTACAGTCACTTACTGAGCTCTTGACAACATGGCTACTGAAGCCTAAAATATTTGACGTGCAGGAATTTTACACACGTAGAAACAGATTCATGATTTGCCCAAATTTAACAACTACAATTAGAGGGACCAGAATTCAAACCCATGTCTTTCTGATTTTTAAACCTATCTTCTTTCTACCTCATCACTGTTAATTGGCAAGTTTTAGAGTAGAAATAATGACAGTCTTAATTCCTAAAACTGCCTGAGAACAGTTCATGTTATTTGAGTGGGGATATCAAAATTAGGTCCTTTTGTTATTTAATATTCTTCAATATCCTAAGGGTTTCAAATGTAGCTGCCTCATGCCCTTGAGAAAATCCTGGCTAAGACCTATGCTGCAATTGGATGTTTGCTTCTCATTTCCTCAATCCTGGATCTGTGTGAAAAGATTTGAGGACTGATACCTAGGCCAAAGACCTCAGTGCTCTTTTTCCAGAGTGTAAGAAAAAAAAAGTCTGGAATTTTCTCTCCCATCTCACTTTCTAATAACCTCAAAACCATAGTCAACTGCCTGCTATGTGAAGAGTGAATGACGTTCACGACCTTGGCAAACAAACTGGAACAACAGATACTCTCTCATTTTCACTGATAAATAATCACTCAAAAAACTGTATTTTCTTCCTTAGACGTGATAGCAAATATTAAGGCCAGATGAATGGTCAATAAGTCAGTTACTGTCAGTAGATTCCAGCTCATGGCAACCCCTTTGCACCAGAGTAGATTTATGCTCCATAGAGCCTTCAATGGGTGCTTCTTGGACGTAGATCAAAAGGCTTTTCTTCTAAAGTAACTCTTGCATATATTTAATATGTATTGGCTGTTGTAGAAGCCCTGAAATGTCAAAATCAAAAACGGCAAAGGACTATGCAGAGGCTAGGCATCTGTGGCTTCAAGTGAATCTCTCTTCCTTCAAGAATTCTAGAAAAATAATTTCACATGAGTTAGTCCCACTATTCATTTTTACTAAATCTCTATGCATTATAACTGAAACGCTAAGACTATCACTTCTAGGCTACCTGCCAGATGTCTCTACTTTTGTTAATAATATTTAACATTAGAGCTGTCAGTAATAAACTCTAGAACAGTATAGACAACCATACCCTCTCTTTTAAGTTTGCTTCTCATGTGTGCAGCTGCAGTCACATCAGGCTTTGCTAAGCATTTCTAGGAGGAATAGACAGGAGGTATTTATACGGCAGAAATGTAAAGCAACTTTCATTGGCACAGTAGGTACCCCCACAACATTTCAATTATCCTGTTTGTTCCTAGTCTCTCGGGTTCCTAACCATCCTGAAAACGTTTCCATTTGACAGGTAGCAAGAACTTAAGAAGGTACAGAAAGAATGTGGTCCTCAGGTGTCTGGGGAACAATACAGCATCACTCACTTTCTCTCTGTCAATGCCAATTCAAGTTGCAGGACCTGTATTATGAATGCTAACTTGGTCTTTCTTGGTCTCTTTAAAATCTGAACTACTGGCAGGATTTTTCGTTTGTTTAGTTTTGTTTTTCCTTTTTCAGTTAGGCTACGATTTGAGGTCACACTTGAGCAAACACAAATGCTAGGCCAGCTGGGTCTTTTAAACTGGACTTTTTCTGACTCCAATACTGCCAGACTTTGAGCATTCATCACTAGAGTCGGGTCTCTATTTAGCTAATGTTATTTTCTTGAATGCCATCATTTACTCGAGGGGGTAAAGAGTCTAACACTGCTCCACATATGTTATGATATAATCACAATGGTTCTTTCCTATATTGATTGTCTGCCTGCCCATGTGTTGTACTGTGGTGGCTCACATGCTGCATTTGTGCTGGAAGCTATGTCACTGGTACTCTGAAAACCATCAGGGTCTCCTAAAGTGAATACATCTCAGCAAAGCTTCCAGACTAAGAAAAAACCACAAAGAAGGAAATCAGCTGTCCACTAAGAGCCTTCTGCATAGCATCAGAAATTGTTAGGAACGGAAGGCCTAATGCCTGGAAGCAGACGTTGTCAGGGTCAGTGTCAGAGGACAGGCCCCTCAGGCCAGAGGGCACTAGAAAGGAGACTGAGGAAGAACTTCCTTCTCAAAATAGAGTTGGCACTGATGAGATAAATGGGGCAAAACCTGTGGGACTAAAGCCCCCGGATGTTCATTTGCTGATAGGACACTACTCAAAATGAGAAGAAACAGCTGCAAAACTCGACTACAAGCTGAAACTTGGAATGTATAAAGCATGAATCTAAGAAACTTTGAAGTCCTTTTAAATGAAATGGAACACATAAAGGTTGATATCGTAGGTGTTGGTGAGTTGAAAGGGACTGGTATTGGCCATTGTGAATCAGAAAATCAAGAGGAGTGGCCTTGCATTTCCTGTCCAAAGGAAATTTGAAAATCTATCATGAAGTAAAATGCTGTCTGTGATATATTTATATCCATCCCCATTCAAGGAAATCTAATCAATATGACTATTATTCAAATTTATGCACCAACCTGGAAAGCTAGTGATGAAGAAATTGAAGATTTCTACCTTCATCTTCTGTCATAAATTGATCAAACATGCAATCAAGATGCATTGATAATTATTGGTGATTGTAATGCAAGCTTTGGAAACAAAGAGGAAGGAACTGTAGTTGGAAAACACGACCTTGGTGACAGAAATGAAACTGGAGATTGAATGATAGAATTTTGTAAGACCAATAACTTGTTCATTGCAAATACCTTTTTTCAATAACACAATAGGTGACTGACTATACACATGGACTTCTACAAATGGAATCACAGAAATCAAATTGAGTATATCTGTGGGAAGACACCAGGGAGAAGCTCGGTATCCGCAACTGAAACCAGGACAGGGCCTGACTGTGGAACAGACCACCAATTGCTGCTATCTAAGTTAGG
>NW_022104341.1:34129905-34152728 GCF_000313985.2 Echinops telfairi | reverse complement strand
GAAGCACTCACTTGTCTATGCAAAGAAATTTGGAGGACAGCCACTTAGCTAACTGACTAAAAGAGATATATATCCGTACCAATTCCAATGAAAGGTGACCCGACAGAATGATCAAATTATAGAACACTATCATTGATATTACATGTGAGCAAAATTTTGCTTAAGATTATCCAACACTGGTTGCAGCATTACATTGACAGGGAGTTGCCAGAGGTTCAGGCTGGATTCAGAAGATGATATGGAACAAAAGATATCATTGCTGATGTCAGAGAATACAAGAATGAGGTTTACTTGTGTTTTATTGACTATGCCTAGGCATTTGTCTATGTCAATCATAACAAGCTATGGATAGCCTTGAGAAGAATGGAGATTCCAGAACTTTCTATTGTGGTCATGCAGAATCTGTATATGCATCGAGACACTGTGCCAGGTGGTATCCTTTCACCATACTTAATCTGTATGGTGCTCAAATAGTCAGAGGAACTAGATTATATGGAGAAGAATGCAGCATCAGGCTTAGAGGAAAGCCTATAAAAACCCTGTGATATGCAGATAACACAACCTTGCTTGCGGACATTGTGGAGAATTTTGAGCATTTGCTGATGAAGATCAAGGACTGCTGCCTTCATTATGGATTACAACTCAATTTAAAGAAGACCCAAATCCTCAAGACCAAAGACCAGTAAGTAGCATCATAATAAATGTAGGGGGGAAATGAAGTTGTCAAGGATTTCATCTTGCTTGGATCCACAATCAATACTTCTGGAAGCGGCAGTCAAGAGATCAAATGATGCATTGCATTGGGAAAATCTGCTGCACAAGACCTCTTTAGAGTGTGGTAAGGTGCACCTGACACAAGTCAAAGTATTTTCAATCGCCTCATTTGCCTATGAAATTTGGACACTGAATAAGGAAGACTGAAGAAGAATGAATGTATTTGAATCATGGAGCTGGTGGTGAGTATTGAAAGTACCATGGACTGCTAAAAGGACTAAGAAATCTGTTTGGACAGGCAGAACGCACTTCAGAAGAAGAATGATGAGACTTCATCTCTTGTACTTTGGACGTGTTGTCAGGAGAGGCCAGTCCCTGGAGAAGGACATCATGTGTGATAAAGTAGAAGAGCAGCCAAAAAGAGGCCGTCTCATGTCTTCAGCAGCCAGCCTAGGAAAACCTGTAGGGATGGTGGCTGGGCAGTGTTTCCTTCTGTTCTGCCTGGGGTCTCTGTAGACCTGACTGGATGGCAAATAAAAGCAGCAATTGCATGGATTTAGTTTTCCATTTAAAGCCAGATGAAGTATTTACATATCCCACAGCTTAGACTCATATAGAGAAATGGGCTATATAATTATTATATTCTTCCTAATATTTGAAAGAATATTTGTTAATAGGCCACAGTGATATTTTCATTTCCTCACATTATTGTTGTATTCTTTTTGCCCATCATTTGTCCTTCCAGGGGGTTATGGCTTTGTGATTTTCATTATTATTAATGACTATGTTGTTGATTAAGTCAATAAGCTAAAGTCAGAGACTCTTCTAGATAACAGGAATACAGCACTGCGTTAGACATAATAGACCCTGGGAGCTGTAAAGCTTATAAGCAAAAGCAAATTTTGGCATTCATTCATTCAAAATGAAATGGGAAAAGAATATGTGTTAAAAAGATGTACATTAAAGGAAATGAAAATAGAGAAGCATCAAGTGGAAACCCTAGAATTAAAAGAAGCCATAATTGAAGTTAAAAATGCAATAGCAGATTAGACACAATAGGCTAGCGGATTAATGAACTGAAGAATAGGTCAATGGAAAATATCAAGATCCAAACTAGAAAACATCTCAATGCCCAGACTGTATTCCAGATCAATGACACCAGAATTTGTGGGGAGAAAAATCTTACTGCCATCAAGTCAATACTGACTTATTACAACCCTTGAGGACAGAGTACAGCTGCCCTTTGGGGTTCCCAAGGCTTTAAGACGTTATGGCAGCACAGAGCCTCATTTTTCTCCTAGGGGGCTGCTGATAGATATCAATTGCAGGCCTTGGGGTCAGCAGCCCAACAAGGAGCCAGAGCCAGATTGTCTTTACTGTTTTCGCCTTCCATTGTTATTCAAATGTGCAGCTGGAAATCAAGCAGCTCTGCACTAAAGGATTTTGAGTAGTGGGGTGATACCATTTTTAACAGTTCACTGGTTCCTGGAAGGGAATGAATCAAATGAGATCAACTGTAAAAAATAGAGATCAGCTTAGGGATTGAGCAGTCTTTTGGTATGTCCAGACAGATGAAGGTTACTTGTTTAATAGGGTTTGTGTCATGGTGCAAGTTAAAATCCAATGCAAACAAGGACCAGATAACTCAGGACATGCTGCTGGATCAACGCAGGCTCCCACAGGGGATAAACAAAAAGAATGTCTTACTTAACCTAGCAATTCTCATCCATGAAGGATTTTACCTACCAAGGAACGTTGGCAAAATCTGAAGCCATATTGCTAAACATTCACAATGCTCCGAACAGCTACTAATAGCAAAATATTATATATTCCAAAATGTCAATAGTGCTGCTGTTGAGAAAATCTTGTTCAACCTCTTAAAATAGGTAGGCTTCCTCCCCCAAAGTAGCTCCTCTTCTGTATCAGTCTGTGTTTTCAACTAAAAGGTAAAATTCTAGATGGGAGAGACAGCATTTTTCACTTCTTTACCTTTACAAGTGTTACCTTGTATATTTTTATACATATAATATCTCTCAATACATAATCACCAAACACTAATTTAACCAAGGAACATTTTAATGAAGAGAAAGAAGGGTACAACCATTTATTCAATCCTTATTTTGTGCTAGGAACTATATTTTAGTCAATTCATGTATAAATATGTTTATAGCTATGTCATTGTTGTTCAGTGACATCGTCCCCTCCAACTCACAGTGTGTATAACAAAAAGCATCGCCTGGTTCACACCAGGAGGTATGTTTGAGCCCTTTGTGCTGGTCACTGTGTCAGCCCATCACATTGACGGGTTTCATCACTTTTGCTCACCCCCTGCTTTACCAAGCTTGACGTTCTTCTCCAGAGAGTGGCTTTTCCTGACAGCATGTCCAAAGCAAGTGAAATGAAGTTTGTTTTAAGGAGCATTCTGACTATACTTTTTCTAAGACAAGTTTGCTTTTTCTTCGACCAGCCCATAGTATACTCAGTATTTTTTCACCAAACCACACTTCAAATTCATCAATTTTCCTGTCTTCTTTCTCTCCCCGAACAGATGTCAAATGTACCTGAGCCCATGGGTGGCATCACGCCTTACATGGATATGTAATATTGTTATATTTACTCATGTCAATACCTGTGAGTTAGGTAATCTTCAAATATGAAGAAACTTAGACTCAGAAGGTTTCCTTCATTTGTACAAATTCATACAGCTAGTAAGTGGGGGAGTTTGGACACAACATCAGGGCCTATAATCATTTCACATCAGGAGTGACATGGCCCACTTTTTTTCTGCTTCCAAACACTGCCACTTGTTTCGGGTGCATCATCCCAAGGGGCCAGAAGGCCCACAAACACTTTTCTAGTCTCTTCTCCAAACTCCATCCCTGTAGGTCCATATGGTTCCAGTCACACCAAGTGACTGTGCCACCCCTGGTTCTTTTAAGCCGGGCTAATACACCCACACAAACCCATAAGATCACGCTTCAAATGCTAGCAGATGGCCCGTACTCTTTCAGCTCCCTTTCATCCTGGGCTAATGGTGCTCATTCTCACCAATCGTTCTGAACTCTTTTCTTTCTGGATACCCTCCCTGCCCCCTGGATCTAGATTTGTATTGACCCCTCATTTTAGACGTTTTCTGCTGTGAGTCCCCGTGCATATTCTCGAACTTGGTTTGAATCTTCCACTGTGGTGTCTCTTCCTGTCTTGGACATGTCAGAGAAAGATAGTCTTTCCCCACCCAGCCATAGATCTCGTTCACAGTCTCAGATTCAGCCCAGGATGAACTTTGACTCTCTAAAATTTATGTATCTTACAAGTAGATGGTGTTGATGTATCAGATGAACTGTGGTATGGGGAGGGGAGGCCTGCTCTGGGCCAGAAATAGTTCATAAATGTTCTCTTTGCCCTTAGCCTCAGGAGGCTCGGAGAGTTGAACTATCATCAACCACATGCTGGAATTTAGAAACAGCCCACACCATAGCAATAGTACTCTAATTTGAATGTACTGGTTGTACTTCCATATTCCACCCACTTCTCTTACATCTTTGCTTATGTGTTTATTTTCCCTTTCCCTCTAAATTATAAATTCTTATGGGAGAAGGAATCATTTTCACTGCTAACCAGGGTTTCTCATCCCTAAAATTCCGAGATCTGTATAAATATTTTGAACTTGTATACATTTAGAATGTCTTCAGAGCTTCTTTAAAACACAATTTTCTTCTGCTTCTTAAGAAGATTCTGGAAATGCCAATTACTTGCTCTCTCTACAATATCATTTCACTAAAAACGAATTCATCACCGTCATCATGAGAGCCACTGAATGCACTACAAGAACTTTCCTAGGTTTCGCCCAAGTCTTTTCTAGAAACAATGGAAGATGCACAATTTGTATATGAGAAATTTTTGTCTCATAAATTGCAGATACTCTTTTGCTGTCTTCTCGAGAACTGAGCAATTTCATGGGTACTCCTTCTTTCTCTTTCTCGCTTCCCTAATCTTCTCTGCTTTCCCATGGTCCTCCCGAGGTGGGACAAATAGCTTTTGTCGGTCATAGAAGGCCAAGTCCAAATCCCCCAGTCTTGTGCATCTGCCTCAGTCCTGTTTGCGGACAAGAAGCTCTGGGGAGCAGTCCCACGCACTGACACAGGGGGCTGCTGTAAGCTGGAATGGAACCCACTGCAGTGGGCTTGGCTTTCTGTTGGCCTGTAGTCTGAGCTGCTCCTCTCTTCAGGAGCTGGTGACTCATTTCAGGAAAATGCCAATTTTCCGGAAAAATCAGTGTCCATGAGAAACATCTCTATGTGAAGGTTTAGGTCTATCCTAAATATTTTGTTTCTTATTTTCCCCCTAAAAACCTATTCTTTTTGCACTAATGCTGATCTCTCACCCATATGCTTAGGAAAAAATATATATAACTATCTTGAAAGTTATATATCAATGAAACCAAAATTTAGTCTTTGGTACAACAGGATAAGACATCAAAGTTCAGTTAGTTAGGTGACTGACTAAAGCCTCTGCCTTAGGGTGAAATATGCTTTGCTAAAAATAAAACAGAATATAAAATGCATATAATATATAATTTCAACATAAACATTTTAAGTTATTTTAAAATAAAAAAGGGGTTGCCATCGATCAGAATCAATTCAACAGCAATGGGTTTGCTTTTTTTTTGCTTTTCAAATTATGCATAGACAGTAGTCATCCTTGACTCCTGTTTTTAATAACATCCACATCCAGTCAATTGGCAGGCCCAGTTGCCTTTACTATCAACATAGAAAATTGAATTTCTCTCTCTGCTTCCACTGTGCCATTATGACTTCAAGCTTCTTTCACTATTTACCTGATTACTGTAAGAGAATATCACTTTGATTCTCTCTTGTAGACAATCTAGTCTCAACATAAGTGCCAGCATGATCCCTTTAAAACGTATGCGAACTCTTCTGCTCAAAAACCTGTACGGGCTCCATATTTTATCCACCAAAGGGCTTGACAGAGCATGAACCACATCAACCTGATATTTCATTAAAAGGTTTTTTTTGGAACATAGTACTACCACTTTGTTTTATGTTGTCTGTGCTTGTTTGCTTACTCTAACAGCAGAGTTAAAGAGTTAAATGAGATTCTTAGGCTCATAAATCTAAATTATTTACTATCTGCCCTCTTTCTGCAAAAGCTCTGCTGGCCCCTTGAAAGGAGTCTGGAGGGATATAGCTCCATACCAGCCCAAGATTGATTGCCAAAAGGCCAAGGTTAGACAGGCCTTCACCCTTCTACCTGCTTTATCATTTTCTGACACTAACCAGCCCACCCATGGCACTCTACTTCTTGGTTGGGCTCAATAATTAATTTCAAAGTTGATCGAGAACTCATGGACAACACTCACAATTGTGAGGTTTACTAGGAAAGCTAATAGGTTACCAAAAATATTAAGGATATAGGTCATTTGTCCTCAACACATTTTCTAAGCCAGACTGGCAATCCTGTCTCTCCCTGGCCCTCAGTCTCTCAGTCATGTAGTCTCTTGGCTTCTCTGGAGCAGAAATGCACTGCTCTGCCTCAGAGTCTCAGTACTGCTCCTCTGCTCTGTCTCCTGATCTGGGTACTGAGGCTCCTGGTGCCTCTCCTGCCTCCATCCCTTCTGACAGAGTTCTTCTTTCTTAATGGCCATGGGATATTTTCTCATTCTGTGTCTGAGATGGCTCATTCTTACACCTAGCAGAATGGCAAAATTGACCAATCCCCTCTACTACATATACCTGATTTGCACGGTTCTTCACAACCATTTGGTTGGGGGACAGAAAAAAAAAAAAAACATGGATAGAAGAGCCGTAAATAAGTAATTTCACTTTACCACATCCCTGTCTTAGCATTAAATGGCCTCCAAGGTCCTACTGGTGCCCTGACCTCTCTGTTCATATTTCTTATTCTGTTTCAGCTGTAGTGCTCTACCTTTGTTCCCTATGGCCATTGCAAGGAGACTGCCTTTGCCCAGATTGTTGCTCCTACAGAAACCCCTGCTACCCACTCTTTCAGGCCCTTCAAGTGTTGGCTCCAAGATCATCTTCTCAGTGAAATCTGTCTTTAGCATCCCAGTTAATTCTGCAATCTTGATATCCATGCTGAACTCACTCCCATCACACTTTTATGGCTTGTCCCTCTTTAGTTAATATTTTTATGTACCTTTAACATACAGAAGTCTTCTGTTCTGTAATTACTATAAGCAACTTAGTAATTAAATATTTTATTACATTGTTGTTTAATTTTTTTGTCTTTCCTTGTCAAATACAATCTCCATGAGGACAAGATTATCGCCACTCTCACCATAGTTTTTAATATCTTATGCTATCTTTTTTATTGCATGTTTTCTCTGTTTCACTTTGTTAGTATTGTTTTTCTTCTGGTATGTCTTTCTGTATATTGAATCAAGCATAGGTAAACATAGAGACAGTAACTAGATTAATGGTTTCTTGGGAGTATGGCAGGGTTGGATGGGGGAAATAGGGAGCTAATAAGTATAAGAAAGAAGAAAATATTCTAAACTTGGCTGTAGTAAGGATTGTACAACTCTTCTTAATATGATTGAACTACTGAATTGTATGATATGTGAATTATATGCCAATAAAACTGTTTAAAATGATACTGAATACATAGAACATGGCTATTTATTTGTCCATCCACACCCCTGTGTCTGTGTGTGATTATACCCAGCACCTACCCTTCTAAATTATTTGTTAATTATTCCTTTGTTTTCGTTACAGTTTAATCATATGTGTAACCCTGCAAAATGAATGTTTCACCTAACCAAAAGTTTAGCTTTATATAAATTCCATAATGTTTGCATATCTACTTTTGGGACTTTATTTTACATTTTTCTATCATTTACAAGATTCATCCTGACACATCACATATAGTTATGATACATTAATTTTTACTGTTAGGTAGATTATAGTTCATGAGTAGACCCTAATTTTTTTATTGCACCAATATCACATGAACATGCAGGTTCTTTCCATTTTTTTCACTCTTATAGACTACACTGTTTTCTGCTCCACATGTGTATGACTTTTTCTAAGATTCACACCTAAGAATAGAATGGCTGGAGTGTAGGCATGTGAACAAAGGTTGACTTGAGGCAATTCCTCAGAGTCCCTGTGTAGTGCATACGGTGGAGGAGCTTGGGTGCTATCCGAAGGTTGCAGCTTGGAGTTCATATAAAATTGCCTCAGAAGAAAGTCAGGATGATCTTCTTCCAGCCGTACCTGCATGGAAACCCGAGGGAACCCAGTGCTGCTCCGACACGCATGCTTCTGAATGGACTGAGCCACAGCTGCCGAGGGATGCAAAAGCCATGTTCCTGAGTAACGGCGAATTGTTTTCCATAAGCTTGTACAAATTTGCACTTCTACGAGGAGTGTAAGATAGTTCTTATGGCTTCATGTAGTACGAACACTTGGCTGTGTCAAGCATCTTATGGTAATGGTGTAACTCGTGGTTTTAATTTGCAAGGAATTAAGTATTTTTATAAGCCATCTATTATTCTTTTTCTGTGAAATGCTTTCTGATTTATTTCATTTATTTTTTTCTACTGGGTTATTGTCTTTTTCTTCCTAAGTCATAGAGGTTTTTTCCTCAAATGGCATAATTTTTTTAATGCATTGAGTTTAGGGCTAGCTTCACTACATAACTTCATAGGCTGCGGGCACATCTGTCTTACAGATTAACTTGATCATTAAAGTAGGGTAATGATCCTCATAAGGCGCATTGACCAAGTAAATGAAGAGAGAAGCACATATCGGGTAAACGCTGCTGTAAGTGTGGTCCAAGTGTAAGTTAGGGAATTGAACACTATCTTTGTCAAAGAAGAGAGTCTCTGTTGGTGCAGTAAATTATGTGTTGGGCTGCTAGTGGCTAGCCATAAGGTCAGCAGTTCAAAACCACCAACCACTCCATGGGAGAAAGAGGATACTTTTTACTCCTAGTCTCAGAAAGCCACAGCGGCAGTTCTCCTCTGTCTTCTAGGGTTGCTATAAGTCAGAATTGACTTGATAACTGTGAGTTTTGAATATGTTAATTACAAGTGGGCAAAAAGAAAATAAAGTTGATTCATAAGCTTATGTCAATTATACAAAAATTAATGTGTAGACCTGATAAATTTCTTTAAATGTCCAATCAATGAGGTTGACTTTTCATAGAACAAATGACTGTATACGCATGATTAAAGAAAATTAAGATAGATGTATTAAACCTTAATTCTAGTGCTCATGATTAGCTTAGAAAGATTTCTTTCCGCCATAGTTCTAGAGAGAGACAATGATGAATAACTGGCAATAATAAATGGTTTATAGAGTAAATACCAACATTTTCCTAAAGGTTATGTTAATGCCCACCCCAGTCATATTTCAATTATTACCATTCAGAATGCAAATCTAACCATTCCTCTATCTTAGAGTGAATGATGCCTATTCACTGCTGAGATGTGAGACTGTACTAAGGAACTGAGAAGAATTCCATGACACACTGTTACTGGGCAGACTGTTCTCACTTGGGAAGCATATAAATTGCTAAGGGATGTCATCCATTTTGTTGAATGGAAAAGTATTTCCTGCCTGTGTTAGGGAACGTGACAGACCTTGCTCATTACATAACCTCAACAGGGGAGTCTTAATTTACTTTTCCTTTCATGCTCAATGAAGCTCTTATTTTATAACACATTTTAAAAATCTTAGCTAAGAAAACTCGTAATCACACTATTGATTGAGAAAAGTCTTCCTATTCTCCTAATCTAACTCCTTCATTCAATTAAGTGGGGTGGTGAGCAGTGATTCTCAAGAGCAATAAAGAAAATCTAAAAGTGACTTTTTAACCCGTGACTTTATCATATACTAGTAAACATATCTTAAAATTTTAACCCTTTAAGAATGGCAAGACAAATTTCTAGTTTGAGAGGCCTAATTAGATTTAGCATGATAAATGAAAAGAAATCCACATCAAAGCATGTAATTTTTATCTGCTCTAACAAGAGGCATCTAAATATTTCCAACGATAAAGAACTAAATCAACCAACCAAACCAAACAAAACCAGCTCATCTAATAAGTATGAAAATAACAAAATTTATAAATTATCAAGGGTTCACGAGGGAAGGAGTGCAGAGAAGAGAGGGAAAAAAATGAGGAGCTGACACCAAGGGCTCAAGTAGAAAGAAAATGTTTTAAAAATGATGATGGCAACAAAAGTACAAATGTGCTTGACACAATGGATGGATGGATGGATTTTGATAAGAGTTGTATGAGCCCCCAATAAAATACTTAAAAAAAAGAAATAAGGAAAATGAGAATAGCATCCGAATTCTTAATGAAAATGTCTTAATAGCACCTGAACCTTTTTTTAAGCAACTAATTGTTTTATGTATTTACCAGGAATTTGAGGCAGACACAAATGAACAGGGATACTTGGAGAATGATCCTGTCTGAAATTATCCTGTCCATTTATTTTCAGTAATATTTTTTTCTATCTCATACATGATTGAAAATATAGTTGGCTTTAAAATTAACACTCACAACTGAAGACACAATGGTTTCGTTTTCTAATCATTTGGCCAACATGCTGAAGCTGAAGGCTTGAACAAGTGTTGTAGCATAACATTTCTACTGAACAAGACCTTCTGTTTCTTCCTGGTTCATAACCGTTTTGTTTCCCCAGTGGTTTCCATTTGCCAGACAGTTTTGTGGCCTTTGTTCCTCGGGCATTCTATCACACAAATCCTCATTTCCAGTTCAACAACTGTTAGCAACAGAACATCCCAAATCTACCCATCAGAGCTTCTCTATTGTGGTTGACCCAGGAGTCTTGCTTTGGCTGTTAGAGCTGCATTCTGCTCAATACGAAATTCCTACAACCTCATGGATATTCTTTGCATCATTTAAAAATATTTCTGTAAGAAATACTCTGAACTGGTGGTCTCTTCAGGTTTTATATGTTTTCCTGTGATATCTCTAACACAACGCAAAAGGCAGATTTCTGTAAGTTTGCTCTAGGTCTGAGAAATTCCTTAAACTGTTTTATCTAATCAAATTCTGATTTTTGTACAGCCATATTCTTTTCGTATGTTTATCAGTCACCTTTTCTGATGCACGGGTTTTGCTTCTGGTCTGGAAAGTGGTTGTCCAGTCATTTCCTGAATGTCCCCCGTGAGCCTACGTGCTTACTTAAGCACTTAAGCACAGGTTCCCGTACCTGACAGCAGCGGGGATGCTCTGCCTGTCAAGACTATGGGCAGAGGAAGACAAAGGCCAAGGTGAGCACAGTAGCTACTGGAGGGGAGAGAAGACTTGGGGATGAGCACCTGACTTCTTAATAATAAGGAGAACGGTGTATGAGGAAAAGCTTCGCAGAGGATAAATTGCTCACTGGGGAGAGAACTAAAACAGGTGTCTGACGTTTGGACTTTTGGCTTGTTGAGCTTTCCTTATCCTACATGAATGTGCTTTCAATGTCTGCTTATATAGTCAGTTACAGCATGTTATTACTTCTGGATATACATATTTATATATGAATATCAAATAGAAACATGGATGCAGTCTCATAATTAACATGCATCAGATCTCTACATATGACATCTGCCCTAACCTATATTAACCAGTTTTATTTTCACAACAACCTGATGGCATTCTCATTTTACAGATGGAAAAGCTGAAATGTTGAGGGGTCGATTACCTTGCTCAAGGTCATGTAGGTAAGAAGTGTGGATCTGGGTTTCGAAACCAGATTTTTCTAACCTCCAAAGTTTGAATTCTCTCAAACTATAAAGAAGCACAGAGTTGCACTAATCAGGGATCGGGTAGTTTGTATTAGAAATAGGCCCAGTGGTAGAAATAACACCATTTGGTCTATTCTAGAGGTTAATGATGGATGCCTTGTGCCCACCTAAATATGATTTATGATGTTTTGGCAGAGTTACCCGTTTACACATCTCTCTCCAGACTGAAGAGTTTCATTATGATAGGCAGGTATCACTATTGATCGACACAGCTTCATCCCCCGTCACAGTGCTGACCATAGGATAAGTGCTGAATGGATGAATTTATGTGAGGTTCAGTAGGGATATTGCATGTTTTTTCTGGAAAAACTGGGCTATTCTTTATTTCTATGCCTAGTTAATCAAGTTGGTTGATGGTTTATAAATAGAAGGCATTGGAGGATTTTTTTAAAAAAATCAATGCTTACAAATATTTTCACTTTATGATTTTAATACATAGTTATAAGCTTTTATTTTTATCTGAAACCAGTAATTTTATTTATTTTTTAGTTTGTTTATTTTTAACAATTGCATGGACATACAATTCACATATCATACATTTCACTAGTTTAATCACATTCATAAAACTTGTGCAGCCATCACCACAATCAATTCCACAACATTTCTTTTTATTTGCACTCATTGCTAGCCCCCTATTTCCCACTACCCTCTACTGCTATGTGCTTTTAAATTATTAATCTAGTTGTTGTCTCTATAGTTTGGTTTATATACAAGGGGTACCCACCCGTACAGGGAATATTTTTTCAAAGCTACGTATTAAAATTTTTTTTATAAAACAACCTTATCACCTTCAAAGTACTCTCCATTAACCTTAAGACATTTGCCAAATCTGTGATTCCATTCTTGGAAATACTTTTCAAACTCATCTGTCTGGATGGCTGACAGTATCTCCCTTGCTTTTTTTGTTCACCTCTTCTATGTCATTAAAATGCTGTCCTTTCATGTACCTCTGCATCCTCAGAAACAAAAAGAAGTTTCATGGAGTGAGGTGAGGTGAGTAAGGTGCATGGTACAAGAGAGGCATGCTATTTCTTTGTCCCAAAAACTGGTTCACTGGAATGGCTGTGTGACAATGCTGCACTGTCATGGCGGCAAAACCATTCCTCCATCTGCCACAAATCAGGCCTTTTTTGTCACACAATGTTATGCAATCTTTTCAGAACCTGTAAATAGAAAGCTTGAATAACAGTCTGACCTGGTGGAATGAACGCCAAATGCCCTATGAGTCAACATTTCCATCCATTCAGAAAGTTGACGGACGTCCAGAGCAAGGATTCACCTTTTTTGAAATGAGAAAATGGACTCATACACTTGTGTGTTTCCCATAACACTGGCCTTCTAAGCTGTGTTCAACATCATAAGTTTCTGCAGCATTTTTCCTGAACCAGCAACAAAATTTCACAGATGCATGCTGTTCTCTTAAACCGGCCATCACAAAAAATGAGGTTCAAGCAAAACTGCTTTTAAGGAAAAATTCCCTGTAAAAAGAGAAAACCTCCCCAGGCAACGCCACTGGGTGCACTAACTTGGAACAAGTTGCTTGATGCTCGCCTAGCAGGGGAAAATGCATACTACACAACTCTGCTCAGAGGAGGTATTTTACATTTTTCGGTGGGGGGATAGGGAGGGGACCCCCCACTATACAGAAAAACATACAAATGGACCAACAATGACAGAATGAAACAGAGAAAAACTTCAATCTAACACAGCAGAAATATTAAAAACTGGAGCAATTATCCGTTGGATCAAGAGGGAGATCGATGACAAGGTGTCACAACTTGTCAACTGCAGCAATCCACCCTTCAAAGTACTCTGGTGACAAAGACTTTCCCATCTATGGTTCACAGTCAGCGGGGATTCACCAGAGACTACTCCACATGGGGGACCCTGACATTGGGTTTTGTTGTTCACTGTCATCCAGTCTTTTGCAAACTGGATGTTCAGATTTTAAGCTCTAATACCATTCTCTCCTCAATGTTTGGATTTTAATATTTACAATTCTTGGATCACACAGATTGGTTTGTTTCTTTCCCATAAATTTAGCTGACATCTCACCGAACTGGCTGCTTGTTTCCAGACAAACCTTTCAACCCTCAGGTGCTATTCTTTCTGATAGCTAGGCACGATCTGGTTTCTTCACTACGTTTTGATATAGCACCCATATCTTTACTTATCACTTCATAGCTTCTTCATTACACTTTGATACACTAAAATCTCTAGTGATGGCTTCACTTCAGGTATTGAGTAGGGCCATGTCATAAGAACAATTGCTCTTAGACTAGGGCTAAGATGAAGTGTGAACTTAAAAGCCATTCATGTATGTATGGTTTACATATGTCCCTGGTTCTCTTTAAAGACATCATTATTAGCAATTTCCATAAGAGCAAACATATGGAAACAACTAAAAACCTCAACTATAGAGGAACGGATAAACAAGCTCTACTACATTCATACTATGGAATTCTATACATCAGTAAAAAACAATGACAATTCTCTTAAACATGGAAAAAACTAGAGAACATTATGATTAGCAAACTCAGCCAATCTTCTACAGATCAATATTTAATGTTACCATTGTTAGAAGCAAAAACAAAGAAGAAGAAATGTGGTTTATACACCAATAGATAAGACTTCGATGACTATGAGGAAGCCATGGGGGTGGGAACAGGGACAGGGAAGGGAAGAGGTGTGTGAAACAAATGGAGGAATTATCGGGATGTTGTTGTTGATTCCAGTTCTTGAAATGTGATATATAAATGTGATTTTATATATATATAAATAAAACCAAACTCACTGCCATCAAGTCAATGAGGACTCATAGAAACCCCCTGTGGGTTTCTGAGACTGTAACTGGTTTTTCTCCCCCAGAGCTGTTGAGGATTTCAAACAACACACCAAGCAGATCGCAGCCAAACACATAATCACTATACCACCATGGCTATGGAGTATGTGTGTGTGTTTGTGTGTGTGTGTGTGTACACACACACTTTAATCTGTCTTTTCTTTCCATTCCAAAGACATTAGCTCCAATATTGATTTTTCCATGTGGATTGATATGTCATTTTTCAATCTTCCTTTCTCCAAGCTATCCCCACTCTAAATATTGGATTTAAAAAATAGAGTGGAAGAATGGAGACAGCAATTTATTCTGAAAGTGACTACGTGAGAGAACCCCACATAATATCCAGCATGCTCTAGGCTCCCAAAACATGAGAGAAGGCTTTGTTTTCTGTTTCGGCGGGGCAGTGGGGGCAGGAGGGGGACACTGTCAAGGAGTTAATCTGGAGGAGGTGAAATAATTTAGGCAGCCCTTGAATGATCAAATTTCTTTGCTTAAGCAATACATTTTGTATTCTGAAATAAAGCAGATGTCATTTGTCAAAGGTTATTCTTCTTTGCAA
The DNA here is from genome assembly GCF_000313985.2 of Echinops telfairi. Lineage (NCBI taxonomy): Eukaryota > Metazoa > Chordata > Mammalia > Afrosoricida > Tenrecidae > Echinops > Echinops telfairi. The sequence goes on along the minus strand of NW_022104341.1, from coordinate 34,137,799 downwards.
AATGAAATATGTAACCCTTCACAAAGCTGAACTATCATGGCCAACACATTACATCACTTGTAAAAAGTATGCTGCATTTTTCTGCTGAACAAACCTTTCTCATGCATACGACTCTTAAATCATGGAACAAGGATGCCTTTAAGAAACAAAGAGACAGCCTACAATTTAAAGAAAGCGATGTCCCAGTTCTAGGGAGTGAGGGAGGAAAGGGAATGGTTGGGGGAAAGTTGCTGTGTAAGACACGCTGTTGGCCCCACGCTCTTCCTTCTACTCAGGCAGAAATGTCAGTTCTCTCAGTCATTCACCTCCTCTTTCGGCGTGCAAATGTTCTGTCTGCCTGCTAAATAGTCCTCAGCATGTCCTGAATAACTCTGGGAGCAACATAGGGACACTAAAACCACGCTTCTATCTGACTGTAACAAAGGAATAGAAAATGAGCTCTTTCTTTCTCATTCATATTCATCTTCCCACAAAAATTATCATGTAAAGGCTTCTGACTGGAAAGGCTAAAAGAAGCATGTCAGGTTTTATTTTGTGTCAAACCAGAGGAAGGAAGGAAGCCAACTGAGAAAGGAAAGCTGAGGTTATGAACCAGGGTCAGACAAAATACAAAAATACATGTGTGTTGGGGAGGGTGTGGGTATTTCCAGTACAGGAGCAGTGAGTTATTTCACATGACTCTTCTAGCCAAAGTCTCTTACTTCCGTCATATGACCGTCCCCTGCGTGGGTCTGGAAGAAGACACGGGTAGCGTTCACGTGAGAAATGATGAGCAGGATTCCTGGGAGTGCCATCCTGCTGTGTCTAAAATGAGCCACCGAGAAGCAGGAGGAGGGGTGGGGGTGGGGGTCTCCTTACCAGAAAAAGCCGGTAGTGGAGCATAACCTTTGGACCTGCAATTCCTGTGCTGTGTACCTCCTGGGACCAAAAGACAGATATAACATCGAACAGCAGCACCAGGACCAGGAGCTGGAGCATGGAAAAGAGTGGTGGGCAAATAAAGCCATGGAGTGTCTTGGTGCTGCCCTATGGAGTGGGGGGCTTTGGGGAAGCTAGGCTTGCTGGCCCACGGAAGTGGAACTGAGTGCCTGCGTTCCTTTGGGCTAAGGCTTACAGGAGTGGGGTGCCTCGCGGCACTGAATTCATGGAGCCAGTTTTGCAGAGCCATAGGACTTAAGCTGAATGCCTTCGGTTGAGGCTTACAGCAGAGGGATGTGCTCCCTTGGGCATTTATTAGGAGACCTGAAATAACTTTCTAACATGTCCGGATAAACTCCACCCTAAAACCTTCTCACTGACATTGCATTCCTTAATAATCCCTGTAAACATGGGTTTTGTCTGTGAGTTCTATATAGATTGAGTGAATATTAGATTCTAGAGAGGTAAAATAGAGAATATTACTTAAGATACAGCTAGTACCTGGGACTGCTCCTGGGCTGGTTAGCTAGCTTTGAACCCTGGTTTGGATTATCTTCTTCTTTCTGAATGTCTACTGCTCAGCATCTGTGCTCGCCCAGCTTCTTAGAATAAGAGGTTATTAGCGGCAGCAGAATTATGCTAGCAGTAGCAGTTACAGTCAAAGTTAACATTTACTGAGTGCCCACTAAGTTCTACACCCTGTGGCGGTATCGTCATATATCTATGGAATTTTCACAACAGTCCCACAGAATAAGTACGATTTCCATCTGCATTTTTCAGATAAGAAATTAGGACCCAGAAAAGATTAGTTACTTGTTCAGGGTCACAGAGCAAGTAGTCGTAGAGCAGGTGGCATTTGAGGACAGTCATCCTCTGCTCCTGCATGCCTGGAGTGAAATGCGCGCAGTCGCTGATGGTGGACCGTGGAAGGATATTTCAGTCTCTGTTCCTAAGGTCTTGTCTGAGGACACTGGAGTAAGTTTCCATCATTGTGTCAGCTTCTGCCATTCTATTGTCTCCTACCACTGCAGGGACAGTGGAGTCCAATGACACACACTTCTGCTCCTTGGGGAGCATTGGTATACAACACTTGAAAACGACAGGTGTTTATAGTCCACTGGTATAATGATGTAACAATGAGGATAAGGTCAAGAGTAATAAGAAGGGGGGAAAGACACATGGGTGAGCAACTAGAAACAAGGCAAATCCACAGAAGAGATATAATCTAGGGTGAAAGCAAGGCTGGCTGGGCAGGGATCCCACGTGCTTTATCTCCAAATACCTCACTCATGGGGTCCTTTATAATATTTGATGTCAACCATCATCTTTATTTCCTAAAACTATGAGTGTGAAAGAAAAATACATAGCTTACTTAATCAATGCTAGATTTCATAGCACTAGATTTTTAAAACATTCTTCAGAAAGTGCATAAATCTGCCAAGATTGGGATCCCAAGGAACCAAATCTTACAGGAAAAATGGAGACACATTGGTGATGTATGATGGCTGCCAATGAACATGTTTTATTGTCTTTCCATAGGTTCTAGAGTACAGAGGTGCTAGCAGGAATCACTTCAGACTTAAATGACCGCTTCATAGTTGGTTTCAGTAAGATTCCGCTAACATTAAACTGATGAAACCTAACAGCGGAGTTCTTTCTCTGTTTTGCTCAGAAGTAATTTAGCAGCAAGATCAAGAGGAAGACTGTTAATGAGATCCTTAGACATGCTACAACCTAAGTCCAATGAAATATGTTGAAAAAAATATTATAGAATCGCAAGGCTAAGAGAGAATTTAGAAATGTAATCTTAATCATTATAAGCTCTGTTTCTCTCCAGGAACATGTATTTAGCTTTCTCTTCTGTTGTCATGATTTTTTCCTGCAAGCTAACCAGGCAAGTCCCATCATTTACTCAAGTAAAAAAACCTGTACAGTGTACCTAGTAGTCAGGCTCTGAACTGGATACCAAAAATACGAAGGAGAATGATATATGTCTCTTCTATTGAATCATAGGCAATCTAAATAAATTATACTGCCCCATCTACTTCCTGAACTGCAGTCGTCTGTCTGCAGAAACTTTCCAAACAGAAAAGAAGTTGAAAGTAGATCTCTTTGGGAAAGACTTATGGTTGCACCAGAATTCCCAGGGGCTGCTTATCGAAAGAACTGGAGTATATCATGGAGCAAAAGAGGGGAAAAAAAATTTTTTAACGGTAGAATGAATAATTGAAAAGATAAAGGCTCAGGGTTATTCAACAAAAACATTTTTAATTAGTTGTGTGGCAGCACTGACCTCTTAATCCACATATGGCATTTTCTAGTTGGAAGAAATAGCTTGACATTTTGTTCTGAGACACATTCTACCTAGCATGAGATGGTTTGTAGGACCAAAGGTAACTGATAGGCAGGAATCCATTCTACGTATGTTCTCTTCTGATAGGGTCTAGAAGCTAAAGAGAAACAGAACCAACAAACCGGTAGAATTTTCTTTCCAAAGTAGAAAAATAAATAGCTTTCTGTTTTCTCACTGTACTACTTCCAGATGACTGGAACTCGGAATTTCAAGAGCACACGGAATATACTGTAATTGATATGTGCCATTAGCTGGGCTACTTGAGTGGAGAACATAAAACATAAGTCTTAAAGTGTAAAACAAGGACGGTCCTCTAAGTTTGCTTTATTTGTTTACTCTCTATAAAGCCCCTCATTGTTTTCTCCCTCTAGTGACCCCAACTTTGTGTCTTGGGTCACTTAAAACAGAAAAGTCTGAGACCCCTTTGTTAAAAGTGGAAAGTCAGCATTATTTCTTAGCCAGAAAGGAGTAGACCAATTGTCCCCTCTTATGAGCAAAATCCATTCATTCCATTAAAAACACACACACACACACACCCCAGCCCACCCTCCCCTGCATAAGAAACCTCAGACATGACTGCAGATTTTCAAACTGTTTACAACAAAATGTGAAACAATCCACAAGTCTGCCTAAATGTACATAGCCTGGATCATGTCAAATCATACTTTTTCCCCCCATGGAACAGAGGCCCTAACTTGGCCTGAAGTTTGATGTGGGAGGCAGAGTGGACTTACTGTTCCAGCTGTGTCTGATAAGCAGATGACAAGATAAAGCATTTTCTTTATTTTGGTCCTTCCAAAACTAGCAAAGTATAGAAAACCAAAGGATTAATTGAACTGGGTTCTGTATTGTTACAGTCTTGATTTAGGACAATAAGGAGAAATACATTTTTAGCAGACCGATGAAGTAAACTTCTAATTCTTCTTGTTTATAATCCAAAATAATTTATAAACTGTGGTAGTTACATTTTCTGTTGGCAATTTGAGAGTATTAAGAGTGAGGGGGTGGAGTTTAGCCTGTCAGTCAGGTCGCAGCTTGATGGCCTCATTTGGAGGCACATAGGAGATAAATGGCTCCCTGAAGGCAGGACACTAGTTCACTCCCTGTGAGACATTCCTGTTGACAAGACACATGGAGCTATCCTAGAGCCCTGGAGCTGAAGGAGCCATGTGGAGACCCCTGCCAGAGCTGAGATGCTTATACCGCCACTGGATCCACAAGACTTTCCACCCCCTGGCCTGTGAGCTTCCTACATTTGGCTTCATTGTTTTGTGAGTCTGAAGAGGACTTTATAGATTGGTATCCGATATATGGGCTAATATCAGAATTATGGACTTGATCTGGACTGTGCTGGGATATTTTTTCAATATTCAATTGCTCTTGTATATAAGAGCAATTGAGTGGCCATGAATTTGTTTCTCTAGTCTACCCAGACTAACGCATTAAGTAACAAATTAAGTAATTTAGAAGTCAGGCATGCTAATTTTAATCTTTTTTCTTTAGAGGAATATGAGAATAATTCACTCAGAGTGAATTATTACCAAATAGTTGTAAGAAATTTTTGCCTTATTATTTCTCTTAATGTTCACAAACCTGTGAGGTATATAGCTTTAGTATGTAGCTCGGATTGTATGGACCCTAGTATTCAGTACTTACCAGCTGAATGTCCTGGGAAAAGGTCTAGTTTTTTCATGAAATAAATTAGAGTTATTAAAACTTACCTTATAGAAATGTTGTGAGGATTAAATAATATTTTCTTAATTGCTTTATGAGAATTGAATTAGTTTTATAAATCTCTTAGTACAGTGCACATGCTCATTATTAAATGACAATGCTTACTCACAGACGACTAACCTTCACTGGGGTTAAATGATTCCTCAAGACATATAAGTTGATATTCTAAGCACAGGAGGAGCCTTGGTGCCATAGTGGTTACTCATTGAGCTGCAATTCACAATTAGCTTGAAACCACCAGGAGAAAAATGGGGCTTTCTGCTCCTGTAAAGAGTTATCATCTTGGAAATTAGCAGAGGTAGTTCTACCCTGTCCTGTAGGGTTGCTATGAGTTGGCATTGACACAATGACAGTGAGTTTGAGTGAGAAGGACAGGAAATTAAAACTCAGGCATCCTGGCTCCTTGCCCTGTATACTTCATCTGTACTCCTGGTGTTTTACACGAGGCATATGATACTATACAACAAAGAGTAAAAAGAACTGTTGAAAAGCACAATCCAAACTTGCACTTGTTTAAGATGGAATAACTGGTCTGATTTATCTTTGTGCCTGACATACCCCTCCCCCCCCCAAAATAAAATAAAACCGTTAACAACAAGCTTAAAATAGTTTCCAAGATATTAGATATCAGTCAATGAAGGAAATTGGGCTCTGAGGGACAGGAATCACGTAAAGTGTGCTCTGTACTTATCACAGTTACTAGCCCTGAAAGAGCTTCCAGGGTGAAGGAAACTCTTTCAGAGACGAGTACTCCAAGAAGTACCCAAGAAACATTGAGTTGGAGGGATGTATCTAAGACCCAGGAGACCTAGGTGGTGAGAAATCATAGGACAGGGCATAAGAGTGTAAAGCTCTGCATAGAGAGGGACCTTTAGAAACCTGCAGATGGTCTCCCTGGAATATTCACCTGAGGACCAATTCAATGTATACATGCAAGAAGATCAATAACAGAAAGATATCTGTAAAATCCCCAAATACTTGAAAACTAACATAATTTTAAATTTGATGTGGGCCAAAGTAATTCTAAAAGTACATCAGAAAGTATATGAATGGAAGAAAAAGTGAAAACAAAATATTCCAAAGTGTTTAGGTGTCTTGTGTCAACTTGAGGGTATAAAGAGTGAAGGGGTGGAGTCTAGCCCGTCAATCAGGTCAGAGCCTGATGATGCCTCCTTGTGGACTTAGTCTTCTCATGGATTCTGGGCATTTCCACTCTCTCTCTGCCTTGGTCTTCCTGTTGACAAGCCATGCAGAGGCTTGCTGAGAGCTGAAAGAGCTCTCTCTCTGCTTCACCTTCCTGTTGAGGTGTGCGGAAATCAGAGTAGACTAGAGAAACAAATTCAGACACCCATATGTGTGTAAGAAAGAGCTTTATGTCAAAGAGCAATTGTATATTGAGAAAACATCCCAGTCCAGTCCAAGTCCAAAAGTCTGATATTAGCCCATATGTCTGATACCTGTCTATAAATTCCTCTTCAGACTGCTCAACACATGCAATGACATCAAATGCAGGAAAATCACAGGCAAGTGTATGGGAAGTCTTGTGGATCCAGGGGTGGTAGAAGCATCTCAGCACTGGCAGGGGTCTCCACATGTCTCCTCCATCTCCAGGGCTCTAGCTACATCAATGTAGCTCCATGTGTCTTGTCAGCAGGAAGACAAAGCAGAGAGTGTGTCTGGCCACAAGTAAGCTATTTATCTCCTTCGCACCTCCAAATGTGTTCATCAAGTTGTGGCCTGATTGACAGGCTAAATTCCACCCTTTACAAATTGACAGGAGATTATGTAACTGCCACAAGGAACCACACTCTGAGAGCTAGAGGAGTCACGTGGAGACCCATCACTAGGATGCTTCCACCGCCACTGGATCCTCAAGGTTTTTCATCCACCAGCCTGTGATCTTTCTGTATTTTGCATCACTACATGTGACTACGTGAGTCTTAATAAGGATTTTTGAACTGGTATTGGATTTATGGGCTAATATCAGGCTTATGAACTTGAGTTGTATTGGGCTGGGACGTTTTCTTAAGATACAATTATTCTTTGATATAAAGCTCTTTCTTATACAATATGAGTGTCTCTGTATTTGTTTCTCTGGTCAACCCGGACTCACACAATAGGCTACTATTAAGGAGTATTAAGGGGAAATTGATAATGTTAAATACCGAAATTAGGAAAATGACAGAAGGGAAGATCTCAATCAACAACCTCAGTTTCCACCTAAATAACCTAGAAAAAGAACAACTTAAACTCAAGACAAGTAGAAGAAACTAATGGAGATCAAGGCAGAAGATCACTGATAAAAAAATGTTCTTAGGTGTCATTTAGTTGGTTCCAAGCCATAGCGACCACACGCACAAGAGAATGAAACCCTGCTAGTCCCGTATGGTCCTCACAGTTGTTTCTATGCTTGAAACATGTTTGCCACTGTTTCAGTGTGTGTCAGTCCATCTCATGGGAGGCCTTCTTCTCATTCACGGACTCTCTACTTTACCAAGCACGATGCCTTTCCCCAAGGACTCGTCTCTTCTGACAACATGTCCAAAGTGCATGAGATGAAGTCTCTCCATCCTTGTCTGGCGTTACTTCTTCCAAGACCGATCAGCTTGTTCTTTTAGCAGTCCATGTTAATTTCAATATTCTTCTCCAGGACAACAATTAAAATGCATCATTCTTCTGTCTTCCTTATTCAATGTCCAACTTTCACATGCACATGGGGCAATTGAAAACACTCTGGCTTGAGTCAGGAACACCTTAGTCCTCAAAGTAACCTCCTTGCTTTCCAATACTCTAAAGAGGTCTGGTGCACAACAGGAGTGGAGGAGTGGGCATCTATCTTGCGGTGGAAGGGCCGAGGCGTGGACGGTCAGAGGGGTGACAGCCCACTCC
>NW_022104341.1:34125634-34127375 GCF_000313985.2 Echinops telfairi | reverse complement strand
GATGAGGGCAACAAATGTATAGATGTGCTTTACACAATTGATCTATGTATTGTGATGAATTGTATGAGCCCCAATAAATTGATTTAAAAACAAATAAAAAGAAAACAAACAAACAAAAAAAAGAGGTCTGGTACAGCAGATTTACCTCACGCGATAATAATCTCGACTGCTGCTTCCATGAGAATTGACTGTGGATCTGATAATAATATAGAGAGCAATAATAGAAAAAGAAATCAACTAAACCAAGTTTTGATTCTTTGAAAATATCAAACTAAAAGATCTCTAGCAGCCTTGTCAGAAAATAAAAGGGAGAGATAAAATTAGGATCAAGGAGCGGACATCACTACAAAATCTACATATATTGAAAGCATGCTAATGCATATTAAATAAGTTTATGTGACAACTTAGACAAGATAGAAAAATAGCTTCAAAGACACAAACTATCAAAGATGACTCAAGGAGAAATAGATAACCTAGAAATCCCAATACTTATTAAATTAATTGATTTTCTGGTTAAAAAATATTTCGGTGAAATAAAATTTCAAGCCCAGACGGATTCACTGGTGAAATCTACAAAATATTTAAGAAAACAAATACTACTAATTATGCACAAACATTTCAGAAATTGAAAAGGAGAGGATGCAGATAAAGCATTTCATCATTACCCTGCTTCAAAAGTAAGATGACTGAAGAAAAGAAAACTGTAGGCCAATAGCCCTCTTGAACAGCAGCAAAAAATAATTTAGCAAATTGAATCTAACAATACACAAAAAGAATAATACATATGTTCTATAATAACTTCATTACAAGGTATTGATATATTATAAATACTACAAATGGGTGACTTTAATAAGCAGAAATTAGTGTTCTCATAGTTTAGGTCTCTAAACTATGAGGACATGTGGCATAGCATCTATGCCCCCACAATTCACCTAGGCTTGCTTCACCTGCTTTTATCTCAAAATCAATGTACATAATGCCGCATCATTAGCATGACAAAGAAAATGCATTTCTTAAAGACAGAAGGGTTAGGCTTTAGAAAATATTTTGGGGGACACAGAAATGTAAAGTTAGCTTAATAATTTTAAAAAACCAATGCTATTGACCATATTAATGAATCATAAGAGAAAAAGCTCTATGGTATTTTTCTTTTTGCAAAATATATATTCTTCTTCTTATTATTATTAGTTGGGATTTAATATATAACACATAGCATTCCACCATCGCTTAAGTAGAATTTTACAATTGCTACCACAATCAGTTTCCACCCACTCTTTTTCTTCATGGACTCCTTGACACCCTCTCCCTTTTAACCATCCCACCACCACCACCACTGTACCCCCTCCCCCTGGACCCCTTATTCTACATGCTGTCCGTATAGATTCATCTCTCCCTGGTTTTATATACCAAAAAACGGAACAACATATAACACAGCTTCCAGAGGGTCACTTCCATTGACATAACACCTCTGAGATACACTGCTATGAATGAGCAAAACCCAAACCAAACGATACAAACCAAAACACAGATGATTTTGGAGGCCAGATCAGGCCCATTCTGCATCACAGGGGGATGGACTGACAGAGATTTAACTGTTGCGGTCAGATTTATGCCTTTGATCTTCTATACTCCTCTCCCCCATGCACTCTGTTTAGTGAGCACTTCCCTCTCATCCCTCAATTTTAGATAGGGGGAGTTCTGTGGATGCTAATTTCCTTCCTATGTAGTTCCAAAAACGAAT
>NW_022104341.1:34118527-34125534 GCF_000313985.2 Echinops telfairi | reverse complement strand
TTTCTTTTAAATAAATTGTTTTATTGGAGGCTTGTACAGCTCTTATAATAATCCATAGATGCAGAAAAATCACTTCATAAAACCCAGCATTCATTATTAATAAAAACTTGCAGAAATCTAGAACTAAATAGAACTTTCTCAAACAGATTGAGGATATTTACCAAAAAAATTAAGTAAAATTGTATTATAGGAAGCAGACCTGCTTTTACTAGGGAAAGCACAGTCAGCTCTTTTCATGGTGTAGGACATTTCCATTCAACTCTATGATTGCAGGAGTCATGATCTGAAAATTGCCCTATAGGTCACAGAAATCATAGAACTAAGTGATCCATAGTAAATACTGAGCCCCAACTACGTGTGGCAGTTGTGTGAATAATCAGTCTCAGAATAGTGCTACTTTATAATGGTCAAGTGTAAAAATAGAGTCTGGCCATATTTCTTACATGTAGTATATACCCTATCAGTAAATGCCTGTGGATCTGAGTTGGCGTTATGGTTACACATTAGGTAGCTAACTGCAAGTTCAGTAGTTCAAAACCACAGGGGGGATTTGAGGCTGTCTACTCCCATACAGAGTTGCACTCTCAGAAACCCACAGGGGCAGATCTACAGCATCCTTGAGGGTCACTGTGAGTCGGCATCAAATGGATGGCAATGAGTTGGAGAGAGTTTCTTTTAAAGAAAATGCCCACGTTAAATGTAAAACCATAGAGTGATGACCTGTACCTCTCAATTGAGGAATATTACTCTATACCAGGGGTGCACAAAGTCCTTGAAAAAACATTGGGTTTCCATTTCTTGAGGTTCAATTTAACTTGAAGATTAGGGCAAGAATTATTTTGCTGTATAGGTAGAAATGTTTTAGAATATAATGAAATTTACTTGTACTTTTTCAACAAAAACCAGAGATTGATCCAAAATAAATGGTGAGGAGGGTATAGGAGGCCTGATAGGGCTTGATCAAGGGCAATGTAACTGAGAGGAAATACTGAAACCCAAATGAAGGCAGAGCATGATAGTGGGTCAAGAGGAAAGTAAAAGAAAATAGAGGAAAGAACTAGGAGGCAAAGGGAATTTATAGAGGTCTAAATACAGGCATTTGCATATCTAAATATATTATATATGATGATAGGGAAATAGATCTATGCATATATTTATAGGTTTAGTATTAAGGTAGCAGTTGGAGATTGGGCTTCTACTCAAGTACTCCTCCAGTGCAAGAACACCTTGTTCTATTAAGCTGGCATTCCATGATGCTCACCTTCCCCACAAGATGACTGAAGACAAAGTGCGTACATAAGCAAATGTGGTGAAGAAAGCTGATGGTGCCTGACTATCAAAAGATACAGTGTCTGAGGTCTTAAAGGCTTGAAGATCAACAAGCCTCCATCTAGCTGAGAAGCAACAAAGCCCACATGGAAGAAGCACACCAGCCTGTGTGATCAGGAGGTGTCAATAGGATCAGGTATCAGGCATCAAAGAACAAAAACTCATATCATTGTGAATGAGGGGGAGTGTGGGGTGGAGACCCAAAGCCCATCTAGGCAACTGGACATCCCCTTACAGAAAGGTTGTCGGGAGGAGATGAACCAGTCAGGGTGCAGTGTAGCAACAATGAAACATATAACTTTCCTCTAGTTCTTTAATGCTTCCTCCCCCACCCCCACTATCATGATCCCAATTCTACCTTACAAATCTGGTGAGACCAGAGGATGTACACTGGTACAGTTAAGAACTGGAAACACAGGGAATCCAGGACAGATAAACCCCTGGGGACCAATAATGAGAGTACGTAAACCAGGAGGGAAAGGGGAAGGTGGGAGAGAAGAGGGGAACTGATCACAATGATCTACATATAACTTCTTCCCTGGGGGATGGACAACAGAAAAGTGGGTGAAGGGAGATATCAGACGGTGTAAGACATGAAATAATAATAATAATTTATAAATTGTCAGGGGTTTGTGAGGGAGGGAGGGTTGGGGAGGAAGAAGAAGAAAATAAGGAGCTGATATCAAGGGCTTAAGTAGAAAGAAATGTTTTGAGAATGATGATGGCATCAACTGTACGAATGTGCTTGACACAATGGATGGATGGATTGTGATAAGAGTTGTAGGAGCCCCCAATAAAATGATTCAAAAATCAAAAACAGAGATTTCAAAGAAAATCTAGGCTTGTCACAAGCAATCTCAAGTTTCAGTTTTATTTTCCTGTTGTCAGGGCTTCCCAAACCAAAAGGTTTGAGAAGCACTAGATGAGTCCTACATTTTCATTTTCCCAGTTGAGAAAATTCCATCTCAGATTTTTAAATTGGGTTGTTTGAGATCAGAGCTAGCCAGTGGATAGGTTGTATATGCAGTAGCGTAGAGTCTGCCTCTTCAGAAACGTCTGGGAAAATTGTGACTAAGTTAAGAGGGAAAAAAATTAAACTTAACATCTCCAAAGATCACCTGACTATAAATGGGGGTGTGCGTAATGCCCCCAGAATTTATATACGTACATTTTCAATTTAATTATAAGGATTCTATATGTGCATGTGAAAAGCGACAATCAAGTCCAAATAAAATAAGTGGTAAGTAAGTGTGAAATACAATAGGAGTTCCCTGGAGAGAAAGAAGAGGCACTTCCAGCTGGGGTGGAAACTTGCTGTTTGGTAGCCTCCCACTTAAAAGAAGAAATTTACATTTTCCTCCCATAAAGCATGCATAGCTGATTTGAAACACCCTGAAGTCTCAGAAGTACTTTTCAGTACATACTTACCCAAACCAAAAACCCACTGCCTAGGAGCAGATTCAATCCCAAAGGCTTGCCAAGACTGTAAATCTTCATGGTAGAAGCAGGCCATTTGAGTAGCAGACAGGTGCTGAACCAAAGTGCCATCAGCACTCCTATTTACTTAAACTGGAAATATGCTGCAGTAAATCATTCAATGCGACTCTTCTAGCTATAGTCTCTGTTACTCCCACCAAAGGACCTTTGCCTAAAAAGGTCTAGGTAAGAGAAAAAGGATGTTTTGGGATTGCCATCCTGCTGGGTATAAAATCAGCCATCAGAGAAGCAGAAGGAGGGACCATACCATAGTATATATAGTAGAGTGCATCCTCTGGACTTTTTTTCCCCCTCTGGACTCTTATACCAGGAGCCGGAACACGAGCCACAGCAGTGGACTACTCCCCCAAAGATGGGGCAAAGCTGGGATTAGGGTGCCTCTGGGGACTTAATTCATGGGGCTGGGCTTTCTGATCCGAGGAGCCATTGCTGAGAAGCCCTGAAGTTGAGACTTATAGTGTATGGTTCATGCCCTGTGGGCATTTATTAACAACCCTAAAAGAACTTTGAATAATTATGTCCTAAGTATTTGTCATAACCTGTCAATTTCCCTCATAAACTCCCATAATGGTGAGCGTTGTCTGTGTTGCCCTGAATGAAGGGACCCCGCTGGAATGCAGACTGCTGTGGAATGCAGAGCGGAAACGTGTGAGTGTGGTGAGAGACAGAACCACCTTGAAAACTGGAAATGTGCATTCTCCCAGCATTCGCTTGTCAGATGTGTAGAATTCACCTTCCCTTCATTGAACTTAATTCGCTTATTTAATCGCCATGGAGTCCTTCGTTCATTAGATGATAGAGATAAATTCGGAGAGTCAAATTCCCTGCCTCAATACACCTGCATGACAAAACAAACAGTGACAACATGCACAATACAAACAGAAGAAAGCACGGGGCAACCGCTTTGGTGACAGGCACCAGGTGGCATCTCTTGTAATTGTACAACAGAAAACTAGTAGGGCCGAGCTCTTAGAACTCCCAACGAGGTCCTCCTTAGTTTGTTTCTAATGAGAGAGAAACACTGACCATGTCACTGAATCTGTTAACAAAATCAAAAGGAACCCTTTATTAATCAAGACTTTTATTTTTACTCAGACTTATTTCTTAAAAGGGCAAAAACTCTTTCAATTTACGGTTTCTCTGAGGGTTCTCACTGAGCATTCTGTGCAGACTTCTGTCCTGCAGATGTTCGCTTGGTTAACACTCATGAAAGAAGCAGACAGAATCATTAAGAGACTGGCAGACATGCAAATTCCTCTTCGGAAAATTCACCAACAATTTCTCTTCAGTGCTTGCCTTTTGTGATTGCTCCACGGACATTTTGCTTCAGATTGCTGCATGCCGGTTTCATTTTGAGAGCTACCGCGGGCCTCGATCACATGCTAGGCTTCCCCAGGAAAAACGCTGGGCGGGGCCGGGCTGGAGAGCAGGGTGGGTAGGCCTTCTGGCACATGATGCCCAACTTGTACGCGATAGTCCATTCTTCCTGACATTACCTCCTCCCTCATGAGTTGTCATTAATTCCTTCCAGCTTCAACTCCAAGGAAATCCACCTCCCTGATTATATTCTGGGATTCGTAACTGGGCCAGGCACTAGCCTGGTTACACATGTGCAGCTACTACTGAAACCCAATACTGCACAGTAGAATGTTGGAGGGCGAGTTGGCTTCCTCCTTGGTGGGCTGATTAGGCGGAGAAGACAACTACCTCTCAGCTAAAGGCTTGTGTTTTCTATTAGAGCCTGAAGGTCTTCTCTGAATTGCTCCTAAAACTTGAAGAAGGAAAACAAGGACAGCTAAGCCCATGGATTTTCCCAAACATCAGCACATTCTCCCCTTCAGTCAGCAGACCTCTGCGTCACAGTTGGTTGAATGTCTCTGGTGATAGTCTAATTCTGTGTGGCCTCAGCAAGGAGTCATCGTGGACGGTGGAGTGACGGGGAAGAGAGTCAGACCACTTGGAATCGTGACCACGAGGGGGTATGACTCAAGAAGGTGGTGATATTCCAGTCTCTCCTGGGTGGTGAGAAGTGGCGTTTATCTTTTTCAGGTCAGTGACAATGCTTTACCAGCCAGAGGTGTATTAAAATTGAAGAAAGAGGTTCCAGCCAACTTCTGTGTGAGGGAGGTTTCATGAGGAGACATAGAATAAGAATCAGGAAATGGAGCAAAAATAAAATTATAAAAACTTGGAATACCCAGAATATGAAGAAAAACGCATCAAGTTGCTCAAGCACTTTTACCACACTCAGTATAGACTCTTTCTCCACGTTCAGGAGCTTCTTGTAACCTGTCAAATTTGACTCACAGCATGCAGAGCTATTACCATTAATGGGCATACTTAGGGTAGGCAAAGTCTGCATGCTATTTGTGCAACACTGGAAATATTGCAAAGCCCATCAATATCATTAAAAATTAAATCTTAAGCTAAAGCAAGGAAGTAAAATTAGTCATTATGAATTTAACTGTTCATGAATTTTTTTCAGTTAACAAGAAACCATTTTTCCAGAGGGCCGTCTAAGTCTGTGATTGTGAAACTTTCCTAACTAGTCGCAGTTGGCATCTTTTCTTTGGCGTTGTTCTTGGCAAAATTTGGCCTTTGGGGAAATTGCTTGAGAAAACAAAGCCAAACTATATTTATAACCTACAGGTGTATTACCCTATTTACCTTGCCACCTATCTGGCCCAAGTTGACAAGTGATTACGCTTTTAGAAGTCCCCGTCCCTTTCGACTTCTTCAACCTGAAGAGGATTCCCTGGATGTGAATTGGCTTCATCAGCAGCTTTCAGCAAATACTCACAAAAGCACAAAGGGAACCAACAGAACATAGACTTTCTTCAGAAGTTTGAATCCTAAGGGACAATGTGATTCTCTCATAAATGTTTCTATTTTGAATAAATTTATGAGGTGGTGGAAAGGGAAACTAAAAGTTAATAAATTTATTTTGTGGCTTATACAAGGGGATTTCAAAATATTCATTGACAAATTCAATGAAAAGGTAATGGACTTTTCCCACCAGCTTTTTTAAGCCCCTTGTGTTTTACATGGACTTGACTGGACACTTTTTCCACATTTTCTCTTGCTAAGGTAAGGGCTTCTTCAAAAAAGAGTTTTAAGAGAAGGGTGTGGGGCATTTACGGAGCATAGTTCTGGGGGACACAGCGGAGCAACTGGATCAAGTCTGGGAGGCTATAGGATTTGAGAGACTCGCGGGGTTATAAAAATCCCTTGGAGGACACCTGAAAACCCCTGTAAATCCCCAAAGATGAACAGCACATCCCAGAAATCTCCTCAGCAAAACTGCTGTAGCTAAAAACAAACAAAAGTCCTTCTGAGTGGGCCAGAATTCGAATTTATCAGAGGAAAGGGGGCAGATCTTAGCAATTACCAGAGAGGTTCCACTAGGAGGAGGGCCCTGCACTTCCTAGAAGTAAGAAATGCACATTCAAAGATAAGCAGACCTCAAGTTTCTTAAAGCGGAAGAGCGGCAAAGCCTGCTGCCAGAGTCCTGTTTACCAGTGACCAGCAACACAGGCCACTGATGAGCGCTCGCTGCTCCTGGGAACAGCTGATTTTTCCTGGGCCCTGAGGCAGCCAGTCAAACCTTACCTCACTAGACTCTGAGGTCTCTGGTGGAAAGCGATTGGGTGGACAGCTTGACGCAGACAAGCCTGCCTGAGCTTTACCTTATGCCGTTAGTTTCCCTCTTCCTTCTCTCCTAGCTTGTTTGTCAGTGCCCTCCTTGCCCACGTGCCCATCTCCCAAATGCAGTGACACTGCCAAAGGAGCAGGAGTCCTTGCCCACAAGATGGTTTGATGTCATACTTTATTTTATTTTCTTCAATATTTGCACTTTTGTTTCATTATAATCCATCTATTAATTTGTGTGGTTCTCACTCACTGCTTCTCCCTCTGTGAGCTTCCCTGTAAGCCCACACTGCTGAGAATACATATTTTCTTCCAGGCAAAACCTGACAGGCCTGTGGATTCTGGCAAATCCCCACCAACAAGGGCTTTTTTCCCCTTTGAGCTCACAGAATCATGCTGTCATAACAACAGAACTTCAGCACCCATGCACAGCCACACCTGAGTCCGCACACAGCCACACCTGAGTCCACACACAGCCACACCTGAGTCCACGCACAGCCACACCTGAGTCCACACACAGCCACACCTGAGTC
>NW_022104341.1:34117765-34118347 GCF_000313985.2 Echinops telfairi | reverse complement strand
TCTCTTTCCTCAGGAAATATGTTTCCATGAAACATTCATTCTGATTACCCCTCTTAGAATAAATCTCCCCATTATTTTGTACAAATCTGCTGTCCTATTCAGGCAGTTGATTATTACTAACATTAAAAAAATAAGAACCACAGATTCATATTGATGTATTTCAAATTAGCTTTTGACAATATCCAAACCCAATTTCTAATAAAAGCATTCAATAAAAATAAGAATAGAAGGGAAATTGCTCAATATAATAAAGACTATCTATGAAAATCCAATGGCAAATATCATATAATGGGGGAAATCTGAAAACATTTCTCCTGAAAAGGAGAACTAGACAAGGGCTCCCCTTATCTCTCTCATTCAACATCACGCTGGAAGTCTTAGCCAGAACCATTAGACAACAAAGAGAAACCAGGTGAATGCAATTGAACAAACAAGAAGTGAACTTCTCACTATTTACAGATTACATGGTTTCGTGTATAGAGAACCCTGAGGATTCCACAAAAAGGGTATTGGAATAAATTGAAGTATATGGTAAATCAGTAGGTGTATTAGTCTGGGTACTTTGGAGAAACAAATCCACAG
>NW_022104341.1:34109502-34116459 GCF_000313985.2 Echinops telfairi | reverse complement strand
TCAAATGGAGAGGGGAAAGGCCCAGGATAAGCAAAGAACTTCTCAAAAAGAAGAACAAAGTAGGAGATCTTTCACTACCTGACCACAATGGAAAAGGGAGACCTTCAACAAAAGCTGCTGGAAAAATTAGATTTCCATCTTCAGGAGAATCAAACAGGACCCATAACTAACTCCATGCACAAAAATGAACTCAAGATGATTTAGAGATCTAAATGTAAATCCCAGAGCTAGGAGGATTATCAGTGTGAAAATTTGGACAAACTTAAGGGCTCTATTGTAGAGAATACATGGACTACCAAATATAATAAATGAAGCATGCATAGCACAAGATAAAATAGATGATTATTAAAAATAAAATACTAGGGAGGGGGAAATATGAGGAGCTGATGCCAGGGGCTTACATGGAGAGTGAGTATTTTGAGAATAATGAGAGTAACGAATGTACAAATGTGCCTTATACAATTGATGTATGTATGGATTGTGATAGAGTTGTATGAGCCCCCAATAAAATTATTTTTAAAATAAATAAATAAATAAAAATAAAGTACTTATGCAAATCAAAAGGCTTCATCAAAAGAGTAAAATGTGAGCCCATAGATTGGGGGAAAAATCTTTAGTAATGGCAAAATGGACAAGGGACTAATTGTTTAAGTATATAGAATTCTGCAACACCTCAATAAGATATTAATAATAATAATCCAATTAAAAGGTGGGCAAGGAATATGAATAGATAATTTTAAAAGGATGACATTTGAATAGCTAACAAACACATGAAAAAATGTTCACAATTACTATCCATTTGGGACACTCAAATCAATACAATAATGAGGTATCACATTACACTCACAACAATAGGCCAATTCAAAAAACCAGAGACCCCATGATGGTGAGGATGCAGAGACTGGAACTCTTTACACTGTGGTGGGCTTGTAAATATGTATGACCATTGTGGAAAGCAAAGTGGAACTACTTAAAACAACTGAGAGTAGAAATACCATGTATGACCCAGCAATCCCTTTGCTGGGCATATGCCCCATAGAAGGAAGAGAGAGAACACCAACAGATGGATGTTCCTCCATGTTCACTGCAGCACAATTTGCAAATAGATAAAAAATCTCTGACATATATACACAATGGATTTGTATGCAGCTCTGAAAAACAGCAATAAAACCATGAAACACCTTGTGATGTGGACAGTCCATTCTTCTACATGAAGGTCATCAATCATAAAATGACAAATACTGTATGAGTGCTCTACTATAAGGATGAACACTAAGGAGAATGCAGGCTTCATTTCTGAGGTTATATGATTTTCTAATCAGGTCTGCCAAGTAACGAAGTAGAGTTTGTCTAGCACCCAAGGACCATATATCATCCCTTTTATACGTATGCATGAAAACCACTTTGGCAGAAAAGACCTCCCCTCAGCTGGGAACGTTGTTCAAGATAGGGGAGAGGGAGAAGACCATGCAGTTGCTGCCATACAACATTGTGCTAAGGTCGCTCCAAATCAACTGACACTCCTAAAAGAGTGATAAATGAACCTTACAGGAAATTCAAGTAAAGAAGTGGGGAGGGAGGCACGCATGTCTGGGAAGCTATTTCATTACTCTTGGTCGGTAACCTCCCATCAGGAAAAAAGTACTTTACAATACTTTTTCCCAATAAGAGAAAATGCCCAGTAATACAATGGGCTGCTAACCTTGCTATTAGCAGTTCAAAACCACCAGGCAGAGAAATACAAAGCTTTCCACTCCCTTAAAGTGTTAATAGTCTCAACAATCCACAGGGACGGTTCAATCCTGTTCTATTGGGTCACTATGACTTGGCTCGATGGCAGTGACTTTGGATGTTCCTAATAATACACTTTTGGCCTGGGTTCCCAAAGACTCTGGTCCTTTTGAGCTTCTCAGCATCCTTCATAGGCCATACCACCAAGATTCCATGTGGTAACCACACTAAGTATTTGACCTCAAACTTACCTCTGGCAGATTTATGGAACTGACATACCCCTTTGGACTGAAGGCTGAAATAGCCTAGTGTGGGAAGATGCAGACGAGGGCTATCCCAAGGTCATGGAATTGCTGGTCTTTGGACTGTGGGTCAAATATCTTGCTTTGAGGATGCACAATGAATGGTGGCCTGGGATTACCACATAGTTACTATTTTAATGCCCTCTTTCCTTTCTTATGACATATTAACCTTGTAGGTATGTCTCTACCTTTATTAATAAATGTATTGAATGCTTTGCCCTTCAACTAGCCCCCATTTTATTGTGTAAATAGTGTCCAGTTACTTAAGAGTTTAATTTGTATAGACTAAGCCAACAGTTCATGTATTACAGTGTGAAGCTGGCTTATAGTTGTATAATTTCCTTTTCTCAATAGTATTTTAAATTCTAACCCATTGGCTAAATTAATGACACTATCAATCGAATACCTTTATGCCCCTGGGGATGATTTATAACGTTCTCTATTGTAAAATAATTATATCTCTAAATTGAACCAGAGACATCTATAAACCATAGATATAGGCATGGATTATGGGCTTATATTTCATTCTAGCCTCGACTGATTAAAAACAATGAGTTCCTATGAGCTGGCCCTGCTCAATGTTTGCCCTCATGAAGAAGGCTATGTCTGAAGGTGGAAGCCCCAACTCCATTTGCAGGGTCTACATATGAGCTGAATCTCCAGTAAATGCCTTCTGACCATAGTTCAGAGATGTAACTAGCCTTGCTATCAGGTACAGTGCACTATAAAGTTGAATATGACAGATTTAGTTAGGTTAAAAATGTAATATCCTATCATTGGATATTCCTTTTGACCCGTTTTAAAGTTATTTCAGCTTTTAACATTTTCTGCTTTCTTTTTCATTGAGGTTTTCCCATGTTTTGTCTACTCATTGTTAGGATGGAGTTTTTTGTTTGTTTGTTTGCTGTGTATGATTTTATATTATTGTGTTATGTTTTATATGATTTTCTGTATCCAGTATGGACAGATCTATAGGACAGTAACTGGATAGGGGCATGGCCAGGGAGGATGGGGAGAAGTGGGGAGCTAAGAACAAAGAGTATGAGAAGAAAATATTCTGAAATTGGTAGTGGTGATGATTGCACATATCTTCTCAGTATGATTGAATGATTAAATTGTGTAAGTGAACCATATGCCAATTAAATTATTTAAAGCAAAGAAATGAACAAGCAAAAGAATAAAAGGAAAGGCACACTTCTAGAATATTGTGTCTCAAGGAAATTTGAGCAGAAAAGAATGAAATAGAAACAGTAAAACAATAGAGATGGTCACTGATAGCAGCAATCAGTCATTTGAAAGTCAAGCATATTCATAAAGGTTGACGTTGACCAAGTTACAAGAAGAGGGAGACAGAGAAGGAATGGAAGGAGTAGAGGGAAAGGGAGAGAATAGAAATATACACAATCAGCAGTGATGAAAGGAACCCTCACTACCAACCCTACAGACATGAAAAGGAAAACTTCATACCAACAAATGAGAACAGTTTTATAAAAGGCATACATTGCCAAACTGCTCAAGATAAAATGAAATTATGATAGGCCTATCACAAGTACGTAAATTAGCAACAGGAATTCTTATCACAAAAAAAGCCTCGATGCCTATGACATCACTAGTAGATGACATCACTAGTAGATGACATCCAATACTTAAAGACAACATTATATCAATCCTTCACAAGCTCTCAGCAAATAGATACAAGAGAATGTCTCCCTAATATTCTATTAGGCCAGTACTCCTTTGATAGTAAAGCAAAAGACATCACAAGAAAAAATAATCTGCAAACCCATGAACCATGAAAACGGATATAAAATTTATCCAGCTGAACGCAGCAAACTGTAAGAAGGACTGTACATAACCAAATGAGATCCATGCCAAGAATACAAAGTTGGTTTAAACATAAAGCAATGTGCCATTTTTGTAGAATGAAGGGCAAAAAATCAAATAATAATCTAAATCAGTGGTTCTCAACCTTCCTAATGCCATGACATTTTAACACACTTCTTCGTGTTGTGGTGACCCCCCCGAACCATAAAATTATTTTGGTTGCTACTTCATAACTATAATTTAGCTACTGTTATGAATCGGTTACCACTGTGAGAGGGTCGTTTGATCCCAAAAGGGTTGCGACCCACTAGTTGAGAACTGCTTATCTAACTATTGGAAGAATCGCAAACATTTTCATGATAAAAAAATCTCTCAATATAATAAGACTAGGAAGAAGCAGCCTTAACTTGATACTGGTTATATACAATAAAAATATCCACATCTAATATCATAGTTGGTGGTAAAAGACTGAATACTTTCCTTAAGATCAGAAACCAGGAAAAAAATTTTTCTTTCATGACTTCCATTAAAGATTGTACTAGAAGTTCTACTGAGTAAAAAAGAGAAGAAAAATACACATTGATATCGGAAAGAAAAAGTACCACTGTTGTTATCTACAGATGGCATGATCGAGTGTATAGAAAATGCCAAATACTTAAGTTTTAAAAAATAATTGGAATTAATAAATGAGCTTCATAAATGGAACTAATCAATGAGTAATATTTCAGAATGAAAGATCAATATACAAAAATCTATCCTATTTTTATACTATCAACAAACAACGTAAAGGTGATTTTGTTGCTGTTAGATGCCTTCAAATCATTGCTGACTCATAGTGACTCTGTGTACAATGGAACGAAGCACTGCCTGGTCCTTCACATAAAGGTAAATTAAGAAAACAATCTCATGCACAAAAATGATAAAAGGCTTAAATCTAAATGAGAAAAATAAATGCAAGTTTTGTACATAAAAATTACAAATATTGCTGAGAGAATTTAAATAAGATATAAGTAAATGGAGAGGCATACCATGTCCATCAATGTTGAGTCAGAATGTCACTCAGGCAAAATTGGTCTATAGATTCACTGTAATCCCTATCAAAATGTCATGTGAGGGGAAATGGACAAAATTGATAGTAAATTTGATATGGAAATAAAAGGACCTACATTTGGAGAGAAACAAGAAGACATTAGGGAACTTACACTACTTGATTTCATTTTTTCCCCCTAAATCCATACTAATCAAGACACTTTGGTACTGGTACAATAACAGGAATATATTAGTAGAAGAGAGGTGAAAGTCTATCATGATTTTTGGCAAAAGTATCAAGATAAGTCAGTGGGGGGAAGGAGGGCTTTAAAAGTAACAACAACAATATAACATAGGGATTTTTAGATATACACATGCAAAAACATGAATAGATCCAAACTTTACACTATACACAAAAATTAACTTAAATGAATCACAGAACTAAACATAAAGCCTAGAACTATAAAACTTTTAGAAGAAATAACAGAAGAAAATCTTTGAGACGTTGGATCAGGCAATAACATCTTAGATATGACACTAAGATCACAATCCAGTTTTCTAATTGCCAAAAATAGACCGTATCAAAAGCTCGCACTTAAAAGGACACTTTTAGAAAAGAAAGACAAGTCTCAGCTCAGGAGAGAACTGTGCAAATCACACATCCATTAAAATCCCTGAATCCAGTATCTGTAAAGAACTCAGACAAACTGATGAAACAAAAGCAAAAGTCCCAACCACAAATGCACAAAAGATTAGAAAAGATACTTCATAATCACATGTAAAGATGTTCTGCATTTCAGGAACTGCAATTAAAACCACAATTAAGTAACACCATATACCCCCAATAATGAAAATGTACTACCTTATCAACTTCTCTCCCCTTTATTTCCATTTTTAATATTTTCTGCTTTCTCTTTGATTGGGATTTTCCAATGTTATGTCTAGTTATTGTTGTTGGGGTTTTTGTTTATTTATTTGTTTGCTCCATATGATTTTGTAGAATTGTGTTGTTTCACATGATTTTCTATATGTGAAATTTAGCATAGGTAGATACAGCGCTGGATAGGGGCACGGCAGGAGAGGATGGGAGGAAATGGAGCACTAACAACAATGGCTATGAGAAGAAAATGTTCTGAAATGGATTGTGGCGATGATTGCACAAATATTCTTGGTATGACTGAACAATTACATTACATGATTTATATGTAATAAAACTATTTTTAAAGGGAATGACTATAATCAAATACATAGATGACACCATGTCTTTGTGAGGGCATTGAGGCACTGAATTGAAACCTGTGACATTGTTCATAAGAATGCATAGTTCAAAAACTTGGAAAAGTTTGGCAGCTTAGTAAAAAGTTAAATATAAGCTTATTATATGACCCCCTCAAGTATATTCCTAAGAAACTACTCCAGTGGAAGGAAAATGTATGCCCACACAATGATATGTGTGTGAATCTTTGTGGAAACATTATTCACAATATCCTTAAGCTGGAAAAAAACTAATGTTTATCACATGGTGAAAGGAATTAAGAGCTAAGCATGCTATAGTATGGATGACCCTCAAAAACATTTAGTGATGTATGAATAACTACTTATATCGCAGGACTCCATCTGTGTAAAATGTTCAACAATGAAGACTGCTTTCATTATCACAATGACTCTCTAAAGTGGGGATTATTATCTCATTTTACATGTGAGCCAAGAGCCACAGAGAAAATAAATACCCAATGTCTCTCAGCTAGTCGTCCGTCCGTAAGAACAGGGATTTAAATTTCTTTTTATCTGATGGCAGGGCCCAGCCTTTTCATTATAGAATATTGTTAGTGTACACATTTGTCTTCAGTTATGTCAGGAAGGTGGGCATCATAGAATGCCAATTTAACGGGACAAAATGTTCTTGCCTTGAGGGAGTACTTGAGTGGAAGCCAATGTCCATCTGCTACCTTAATCCTAAACCTATAAATATATGCACATAGATCTATTTCCCCATCGTCATATATAAATATATTTACCTATGTACATGCCTGTATTTAATCCTGTATGTGCTCGGCTATCAAAAGATATA
>NW_022104341.1:34103119-34108930 GCF_000313985.2 Echinops telfairi | reverse complement strand
ATGGGGAGTCCGCCTCATCTTTCTCCCGCTCTCTCAGCGGCAGACCTGCATTACTTAGACTCCTGGGAACAGAGGGGGAGATCACAGGCTGCTTGCGGAGGCCAGGCTGCTTGCACCCACCGGACTGGTGCCTTCTCTCCTCGCAGACGGGGAAGGGGGGCAAGCCAGGATTTTCTGGAGACATGGGTCAGAACCTAAGAAACAACAAAACCCTCCCATGGATGCCTGCTTATGAAATGTGGCGGGACCTGGCGCCGAGCTGGCCTCGCTGACAACCATCCTTGTGGCTGTTGCCACCGGGGGTGCCAAGTCAGAGCCTGTCTATGTGGGAGGCACAGAGCCCCCAGGCGCACTGGCACACCCATGGGTGTGAGAAGGCGATGCAGGCAGTGTGCAGAGCTGGCCCCCCTCGCTGCCCTGGCGCCAGCCGCTGTCAGGGCAGGTTGGCAGGTCAGAATGGGGAGAGGTGAGTGGAGCAGCGGGGTGGGCTCAACACGGGGTTGGAATCAGTAATGCCCCTGCTCTGGGCCCAGGCTGCGCTGTGATTCTGGAGCCCTGGCCTGTCCATTTGTCCCGTGTGGGGCAGCACATCAGAGCTGGTGCAGGCTGAGCGGGGGAAGAGGCCGCGCTTCATCTGACTATGCCAGGCCTCTGTCCTCCCTCCCCACCCTCGCAGGCAGCCCTTCTCTAGAGAGAGGGTCAGAGGGGCCAGGCAGTGTGGAGCTCCTTCTCCAGGCCCTGGACGAAGTGGTCATTGAGGAGGAGCAACTGATCATGGGGCAGGAAGCGGGTGAGAATGGCCTCGATGCGGTCTGCCCATAGCAGAAGGTTGGTGCCAGGGGCCAGCAGGCGGAGGTGGTCAGAGAGGAGGCGTGCTAGCAGTCGAAGGGTGCTCTCAGCCAGAAACAGGTTCTCATGGGCATCCAGGACCATCGTGAAGCCTAAGGTGAGCACCCCTAGCCACACCACCGCCCGGGGCTTCCGGAAAGGGTCCCCTGCTCCCAGGCGGAAGGCCCCATGTGGGGCATCATGCAGGGACGTTGGTTCTTCTGAGGACGACGGAGGCTGCAGGACCACCGATGAATGGCCAGACGCCTGCTGCTGCAGCTGGCACATACCACCCTGCCTGTCTGGCAACAGTCAAGGTCGGCTCCTGGCGGAGCAGTCTGTCCCTCTCCGCCCCGTTTGGCCTTGGGTCATCAGGTGACTTCTCGGCACCAAAGACACAGGATTAGAGCACTCGGCAAAAGCCTGTGTCCTCGTCATTCGGGGCCCGCAGGGTGTGGACGAGGAGGGCATGAACCATGGAGCCCAGGCAAGGGCTGGTAACCTTCCAGGAACAGGCCATCCCCTTGGCAGTGGCGTGAGCAATGGCAGCTGTGCGGCCCTTCGGCGCCTGCGCACGCTGGTTTGGGCGTGTGCACGCGCCTGTGTGTGCACAGTGGGTGGGGTGGTCCCGTCTGGGTGGTGGCGGGTGGTTGCGTGGAACTTATTTCCGACGGCTGATCATTGGCCGTGGGCAACATTCACCGTTGAATCACAGACCCCAGCCCCGATCCCAGTGGGGTGGGGGCCCTGCTGGTCACTTGCAGAAAGGATACACCGATTGCCCGCTCGAAGTCGTCCCTGACTCTGGGCAGCGGCCGCAAGGGGGCGCAGCGGCCTGATGGCAATCCCACGCAGGCGCTTTGCGGAACTTTCCTCCCAGCGGCAGTGTCCTCATCAGCCTGCTCGGTTCGGATTGGCGGAGATGCCCCCTAGCCTTGTGGGCCGGCGGGTGGACACTGGGCATGACAAGCCCAAGCAACTGTGCAGGGTGTGGGGCTGATATTTCCAGCTAGCCAATTCGTAGGCAGATCCTTGCTCTTTGCCCCTAGGCTCCAGTGAAGGTCCGGAGAGTTAGTAGCACATATCTTATTTTGAAGTAAAAAACAAAACGAGGCTGATAAACGCCCGGCAGGCTGGATAAATGTCCTTGGCGGGCCGCATGTGGCCCGCTGGCCATAGTTTGAGAACCCTTGTCTTAAATGCTTCCTCCCCCACCCCACCCCCACTATCATGATCCCAATTCTACCTTACAAAACCAGCTAGACCCAGAGAATGTACACTGAAACAGAGGGGAACTGGAAACACAGGGAATCCAGGACAGATGATCCCTTCAGGACCAGTGGTGAGAGTGGCAATACTAGGAGGGTAGAAGGAAGATGGGGTAGATAGGGGGAACCAATTACAAAAATCTACATATAACCCCCTCCCTGGGGGATGGACAAAAAAAAATGGGTGAAGAGAGATGTCGGACAATACAAGACATGACAAAATAATAATAATTTATAAATTATCAAGGGTTCATGAGGGAGGGGTTGGTTGGAGGGAGGGGGAAAATGAGGAGCTGATACCAAGGGCTCAAGTAGAAAGAAAATGTTTGGAGAATGATGATGGCAACAAATGTACAAATGTGCTTGACACAATAGATTTATGTATGGATAAGTAAGAGTTGTACGAACCCCTAATAAAATGATTTAAATAAATAAAGATGGAAAAAAATATATTGTTAGTGTTTGTCTGATTCATAGAGACCTTATAGGACAGAGTAGAATTGCCCCTATGGGATTCCAAGATTGTAACTTTTTACAGGAGTAGGAAGCCTCATTTTTCTCTGGTGGTTTCGAACTGGTGACCTTATAGCTAGCAGTCCAATGCATACACACTATGCCATCAGGGCTCTTTGGGAATCACTGAGTCTAAATCACCTTAATGGGTGTAAGTTTTTTGGTTTTGTTTTTTATAGAGTGCCTGACTGAGAACTTCTAAGTAAATTAAATTCTTATCCTACCTGATATGTAAAACAGATGACCTAACATCACACAATCCCTTCTTTTAACATTTTTGTGCATGTATTGAGTTTATTTTCCTCCTTCCTAGGTCATTCATTTTCCTGTCAATTACTGTGCTTCATATATATATATATATATAATATATATATATTTCATCTTCAGCTGTGTTCTAATCTTCCCTTGCATCAGGAAACTACAGCAGTGGTTGTCATCTTGAATCAACAAAGCACTCAGCCTATAGGGATAATTCCTTCTTACTGTTTGGAAAGGCAATCTTTCCATAACTTAAATTGTGAATTACCAATAGACCTATTGAGTCCATTGAATACAATAACTATTTAAAGAAACATAAGTTGATTACAAAGTGCATATTATATGAATTCATTTGTCTCTAGATGAAGTCACAAAAGACCTAGTTTATTGCATGGGTTAGATTCCTAAATTAAACCCTCCTTTGACATCAAACAAGGCTTCAAAGTTTAATCAGACTTCATAAATGAAAAAGAATTTTTCATTAGTAATAAAAAAGTATGAAAATGTGGCGCTTTCATCCATTGGGATTATCTGAAAAAGGAACAGTTCATATTTGAGGGCCTAATATAACTTCTTTAAAAAAAAAACCAAAAATGTTTTGGAGGTATCATCAAACAAACTTTAAAATTCTCCATCGCTGTTCATTTCCAAGTAGAAATCCCAGTTTGACCACACTTTTCAAAAATATCTCTGGAGAAGTTTATGTAGCTGTTTCACAAATTTAAAAGAAAATATATTCTATGCTACCAAAGAAAATTGGTCTACTGGGAAGTTTTAGAAATGGGAAAAAATGTAGAAAATAATCCATAAGCAAATACTAGAGCAATTTCTATGCATCCTTATGCCTGCTGAACTCACTCCCTCATTTATGCCACAAACTTTAGAAGACAGCGACCTGGCCAACAGATTGGAAAAGCCCCGTAGTTGTACCTATTCCAAAGAAAGATGATCTAACAGAATGTATAAATTATTAAACAACTCCATTATTATCACATATAAGTCACATTTTGTGGAAGATAATGAAAAAACGGTTGCAGCAGTACATCGACAGGGAGCTGCCAGAAATTCAAGCCAGATTCAGAATAGACAGTGTCAGGAGGGATATTAGTGTTGATGTCTGATGGGTCTTAGGTAAAAGCAGAGAATACTTATGTCGTATGGACTATGAAAAGGCATTAGAATATGTGGATTATAAAAAATTTATGGACAAACATGCATGACTGGAAATTCCAGAGCACTTAATTGCTTTTGTGCAGAATGTGGCCATAGACCGAGACGTATTAGTCATTCAAACAGAAGAAGGAAATAAAGTGTTGTTTCCAAACAGTAAACGTAGGCACCAAGGTGATATGCTTTCACCACACAGATTTGATGTGTGTTATGACAGAGAATCCGAGAAGCTGGACTATGTGAAGAAGAACACAGCATCAACATTGGAGAAGGACTCATTGACAACCTGCAGGATGCAGATGCCACAATCTTGCTTGCTTGAAAGCAACGTGTTTATTGATGACAATCAAAGAGTACAGTCTTCGCTATGAATTATACTTCAATGTAAAGAAAGCAAAAATCCTCTCAACTAGACCAATAAATGGAGAAAAGAGTTAAGTTGACAAGAATTTCCTTGTACTTGGATCCACCATCAAGGTCCATAGAAGCAGCAATCATATAATCACATGACATGTTGCACTAGGCAAATCTGCTGCACAACACCTCTTTGACAGTTAAAAATAAAGATGCCACCTGGAAGACGAAGGGTGAGCGTGACCCAAGCCACGGTGTTTTCTTTTCAACAGATCTATTGTCATACTATTAACTCATCATATAATTCAATCATTCAATCACACCAATAAGAGTTGTACAATCATCGTCGTGATGAGTTTTAGAGCATTTTCTTCATTTTTGTCCTCATAATTATTAGCTCCCCATTTCCCCCCACGCTCCCCTACCATACTCTCAAGGAACCATTAAACCAGTTACTGTTGCTTTCAATTTACCTATCCTGGATTTCACATACAGAAAAACAGTGAAAAAACAAACAAAACTAATAGGACTAACAAAATAAAACAGATAAAAACCTCACTCAGCTAGAAAAAATATTAAAAGCTAGAACAAATTTAAATAGATCAGAAAGGAGCTCAAATGATAGGATGCCAAACCCTGATCCAACTGCACCTCCAATAATCTGCCCTCCTGCATGTTAGCAAGGCCATTCTCACCCCTGGCCCATGGCTACAGGAATTCACCAGGGGCTTAATCCACAGCTGTTTCCCCTTCCCGCCCCCCTTTTTCCTTTTAACTGAAACAGCTTTAAAAGGGGCCAAAAGAGAGATCAAATGATAAGGCTATGGTATTTGCAATCAGCACATAAGCCCCTGAAAGCTGGAGAGGAATACTGAACTATTGGTGCACTTGTGTGATAGGTAGGTTTATTGTGCCAACATGGCCAATGAACACATATGGGAGTAATTGAAGGGCCTGAGAGATTCATGGCTTAGTGAGTCTTGCCTTTCTTGTCTCTTGCTCTTTGATGATCGAACCAGTGTGTGTGGCTGCCTTAGCTGGATTTCTGCCTCAATTTGAAAGCTACACTACCTGTGGGACATCTAACCCGTGGACTGTGTTGCTATAGCTTGAGATTCCTTCAATACCTGCTTCACCACACTACTGGAGTATACATCACTTGAGCTGGGGACTGTTGGACCCTGTCATCTGGCTGACTGTTGGTGACCTGCTTTGCTATTTGCTGCCTGTGGCCAGATAGCCTGAATTGCTGTACAGAGGACTACCCAGCAGCCCCCAAGACTTGAAGGACTGCCAGTGTATTAGCTGTCTCACAGAAGTGAGTTGCACTGAGCCATTTGTACTGCTTTATAGATTAATTAACTGCTTATTTCTTGTTATTTATTTATATAACTGTTTATTTCTTATGATATATATATAT
>NW_022104341.1:34101102-34103019 GCF_000313985.2 Echinops telfairi | reverse complement strand
CAGAAGAATATACTATGGATTATCAGAAGAACCATCTGTCCAGGAAGAAGTACAACCAGGATGCATCTTTGAAGAGAGGATGGCAAGGTTTTTTCTCATGGACTTTGGAAATGCTACCAGGTGGGACCAGTCTCTGGAGAAGGACATTACGTTTGATAAAGTACACACTGCCATCAAGTTGATTCCCACTCAGAGAGACCCTGTAGGACAAGATAGAACTGCCGTGTTTGTTTCGGAGACTGTAACCCTTTACAGGAGTAGAAAGCCTCATTTATTTTCTCACAGTGTAGCTGGTGGTTTCAAACAGCTAACCTTGCAGTTAGCAACCCAACATGCAGTCCACTCCACTACTCGGGCTTCTTTGATAAAGTAAGGGTAAGCAAAAGAGGAAGCCCCTCAGTGAAGTGGACGGACATAGGAGCTGCTACACGGGACTTGAACACAGCGATCATGGTGAGGGCGGTGCCAGACCAGGGGTGCTTTCTTTCTGCTGCAAATAGGGAGGCTCCGGGTCAGACCCGATGCAGGGACACCTAACAAAGAGCTCCTGCATTAGTTAGAAAAGAGTATTTTTCATTTTTTGAGATGAACTTGTCACTACTGATTCCAAGTCCATTTTCCTTTTACTTTTCCTCTCTCTTGTTTTAAGCCACTCAAACCACTGTTTAGGTTTGACGGATAAGGATTCTGGAGGGATTTTTGTTCATTTTTAAGGAAACATGCTATATATATTTACACATATTATACATATTATTATATTATATCAATATAATTATATCATTACATATATAAGCATACTATGTATATTATATTACATATTTATATTATATTACATATATCGAGGGATACTATATATATATATTATTACATATAGGATAGTTTGAAGACTATACACATATAATATATTAAAAGCCTTGGTGGTATAGTGTGTGAGACCCTGAGCTGCTAACCACAAGATCAGCAGTTTGAACTTACCAGCTGCTTCTCAGGAGAATAATGAGGCTTTCGTCTCCCATTAAGATATGTAGCCTCAGAAACACACAGGGGCAGTTCTACGATGTCCTAACTAGTCAGTGTGAGTTAAAATCAATTCCATAGCAGTGATTTTGTTTTGGTATATAAATGTATGTTACATATATTCTGGAAGAAAAGTAAGAGGAAAGAGGGTTGGGTGAAAATAAATCTATGCCTTTCACTGAGCAATTGTGCTTAAAGCATATGTTCTACTTAATCCACCATACTGTGAACGCAAATGCATAAAAGACAATTGTGGAGGAAACTTAATGAGATAGACAAAATGGTACAGCTGTAACATGTAAACCAAATAACTACATCTTCTACATTCAGACAGAAGAAGCACATATGTCTTTTTTGCTTGAATTACCTGGTGATTCCTTTCTCTCCATTTATCTATTGTTATTTCTGCCATTTTGGTAGCAAAATTCTGTTTTAATTAACTTGTGAACTCACATAAGAGGGGGCATCAATACTTTGTGGAAAATTGGAATGAAAAGATAATGGGATTTTTCCACAAACTTTTTGAAGTCCCTTGTCTATATGAGTGATGGTTAGGTTTTCTGTGCCAACATGGTACCTGTAAGAAGATATGGGTGGAGTTTAGCCTGCCAATCAGGTGTCAGCCTGATGGCCTCCCTTGGAGTGATGTCTTAGGAAAGGTAGTGGTGAGGCAGTGGCAGATTTGGTTTACTGGATACTATGCTCACCACTGCTGCTGATGCTGCCTGAGCCATCCAGAAGCTAGGTGCTGGTCCACAGGAATTAACAGTGCTCACATTGTGGAATAAGTCTCTCCTACTCTAGACTAGTGACAGCAATTCAACATGGCCCAAAGAGAGAAGAATAGAGAATGGGTCAACATGCAGTCTCCAGAAGTATTGCTTTCCTTTTTGTCTAGGA
>NW_022104341.1:34083060-34100074 GCF_000313985.2 Echinops telfairi | reverse complement strand
AAAATGCCTTTTATTAAACCCTGTACGTGGATTTTATTAACCCTGCTGGAGATGAGGGAACTGAGACTCAGAACAGCAAAGCGATTTGTTTAGCCACGTACAGAGTAAGCAAGGGGTCGCAATGACTCAAGAGCATCAGCTGTGTACATGACATTTCAGTGTTTCTCACAAATATTTCCTCACAGAAAACAAGAACGCTCGTAGATTCCACGTGGCTGTCTGTGAATGTCCAGTGCCATATCAAGCTAAAGCTTTTGAAATGTCTCCAGGCTGAGTTTGGTATTATTTGTGAGGTGAGATGCAGATGTTTCCCTTCATGCCACTATTTCCTGGAATGGTCTTTGTGGCTGCCAGCTCCTCATCCACTAACATTCAAATAGGGCCGAGTACTGCGTTTTATTGAATGCCCATTCCTCTAGTCTTCAATCTGCTCTTCAGGAGGAGAAAGGAATCAGAAATGTGCGACCACAATTACCTGCCTTCTGCTTTCATGAGGCCTGCCTTTGGACCAACACAGAAAGGTGCTGTCCTATCAGACACGACTTTGCCATCAGAGGCAGTTACAAGTTCCCTTTCCTGCATTGCCTTAGCATTATATTAAAATATTTCTCATTGTATATGCTATATTCTAGGATTATTCACATGTACTTCCATTACAATCCCCTACTGTATTGTAACTCCTTCGGGACAGGGGCTGTTTCTCTTTAGACAACGTAGCACGTGGCCCAAAGGGTGGCGTCATGAATAGTCATTGAGTGGATCAGCAAGGCGTGGAAAGGTCTGCCACGGGGGTGAACTCAGAGTCACCTGGACATTTGCACTCAAGCCCACATGCCAAGCTCTGCCCAACTGGAGAGGCACGTGCCAATGCTCCAGTCGACTTCTGGCCAAGAGAACATACTGTTCTGGAGTTTGGAACATAACAGTCCTCTTCATTTACATTGTACTTTGCACATCACAGAGCCTCTGTGCTTACCGGTAGCCTACCTTTCCAGTGACAGGAAGACAGGCACGTCCAACAGTGGGGGTGACTTGGATTAACCATTTTCACGGTTACCTTTTCCTTTCTAACCACGAGGGTGACTGACAGACTGACCGTGTAATAGAAGGTCAACATGTATGTAACATTTATGGTGAAGGGACCCTGGTTCAGACAGACTCCAGGGAAGTGGGACACTTGTTCCAGATCAGCCCTGAAAGGCAAGCTTCTCACCATTCTGATCAGCACAGGGCCTCATCTTTGGCCTCCAGCTCGACTCTCCACTCCAATACCATAAGTACGAAGGGATATAAAAATAAAACCAATCAAACCTTTGGTTCAAGTGCAACTCAAAGAGTGACCCATCTGAATAGAACTTCCCCATTGGGTTTTTAAGGCAATCATTTTTATGGAAGCAAACTGTAATCTCTTTCTCTCATGGAACAAGCAGCTGATGGGGTCACACCAGGAACCTTTCAGTTGGCAACCTTTCCCTGAGGCACTGTGTCACCAGGGTTCTTATTGACAAATCCTGTCCTTGTGGCTATTAAGAAGTTGTGAAGG
The DNA here is from genome assembly GCF_000313985.2 of Echinops telfairi. Taxonomy (NCBI): domain Eukaryota; kingdom Metazoa; phylum Chordata; class Mammalia; order Afrosoricida; family Tenrecidae; genus Echinops; species Echinops telfairi. The sequence continues at coordinate 34,098,531 of NW_022104341.1, read as the reverse complement.
GAGACATCAGACAGTGTAAGACATGAAAAAATAATAATAATTTATAAATTATCAAGGGTTCACAAGAGAGGGGAATGTGGAGGGGGGGGGGGAAATGAGGAGCCGATACCAAGGGCTTAAGTGAAGAGAAAATATTTTGAGAATGATGAGGGCAACAAATGTACAAATGTGCTTGACACAATTGATGTATGTAGGGATTGTGATAAGAGTTGTATGAGCCCCCCAAAAAAATGATTTAAAAAAAGGAAGAAGCAAAGTGGGGTTGTCTGTGTAACTCCAAAGCCTATCATTAGCCTTCTAATGTCAAAGGCCATCACTAGCATTTCCATAACATTTTCTGCTTCCAACATACTTTCACACACATTTTCCTAATTAATCCTCATGGAGGAAGCATACTACAGCTGTTAATAATTCATTGAATAAGGGTATATTAAAAAGTATTACTATCAAATCACAGAAACCTTTTTTAAACAAAAGTGTCAAAATGTGAAGCTATTGTTTCTTGACACCTTCTTTATCTAGGTCTAAATCATTCCGAAGATGGTGTTTTCATCTCTCTAACCCTTCCCAGAATTATGCACTCTTCAATTTATATATACCATGCATCCTTCTGGGGCTCAAACTGTGTTCTCTGTAAATGCCCTTTGCATCTGGGGAACAAAAGGAAGCCAGAAAGGACGATATCAGAGCTGTAGGGTGGATAGGAGAATGCTTTCTTAAAAAAGTTCTCACAGGACAACGCTTGATATCCTTGAAGAATGAGCAGGTGCATTGTTGTGATGGGGAAAGAAATTCTGGCACAATTTTCCTGGCCTTTTATCTCACCAATGAATTTTCAAGCTCTAAAGACTTTCTCCACTACCCTCCAGGATCATCCTATATCCTTTGAGAAAATCTATCAAGATCACTCCTTCAGAATGAAAAAACAAAACAACTCGAATAGGTGTCCTCATAACCTTCTGCGTGCACTTCTCCATCTTGAACTGGACGGGCCCTGCAGCTCACTTCAGAAGGCCCGCTCTGCTTGGACCTTTGGTGGAAGACACCCTAACGAGATTAAGACAAATGTAGTCACTGGGAGATCTGTGTGCAGCCTCCCGCTGCTTCCAGAGGCATGTTGAAACACTTTCTGCGTGGAGTAAGTCTGTGCACATGTAACCTGGAGATCTAGTAGTAAGACCACATGCCTGGAAAAAGTTCATAGGAAAAAATGAAATGAAAAGATAATAGAATTTCAGATATAACCCTTGGTTAGCAATAAACGGGGTCCTCGAGCGTCCTGCAGCATCTCCGCCCCACCTCGCCTTGGCCCACACTGTGCGCGGAGCTGGCCGGTCAGATGATGGCCATCTAGGAGTGATGCTGCAGGACAAAGAGAAATGGATGGAAGCATTGGCAAGCAACTTAATAAAGCTGATGAAGCCTTCTAACAGGCTTGCATGGACAGAGATTCTGCAGCAAAAGAACTACAGCAAAAGACTGGGAACGACGAGCAGAGAAGATGTGAGCAATCCCCACAGAGAGGTTGCTGTGAGTCAGCATGGGCTTGATGGCAAAGAAAATAAAGTTTTATAGTGAAATTTGAAAAAACCCGTGCTTAGAGCACACTCAGCATTTCTCAAGCTGGAAGAACTGAAGAAAAACTCAAACATCAAGTTACGACATTGAAAGATTCTATGGACAAAATGCTGAATGAAGCACGAAGCATCAAAAGAAGATGGGAGGAATACAGAATCAATGTACTAAAAATAATTGCTTGATAGTCAACTATTTCAGGAGGTAGCATGTGGTAAAGAACTGGTAATTTAGCATCATAGCAACAAAGAAAACACTACGGACAGATGGGTGGGTGCACATGAGGGGCACTGGCTGGAATTTTAACCCTTTGAAAATCAAGAATTCTATCCCTGAATCATCACAATTGTGTCCCCATAACGACTCTTACTTATCCTTTAAAAACATCCTGAGAGTGGGGTGGGGAGGGAGGAGAAAAATGTATGGATTTGATAAGAGTTGTACAAGCCCCCAATAAAATAATTTAGAAAAAAAAAAGAGAAACAGAGGCTGATGCCAAGGGCTCAAGTAGAAAGAAAACGTTTGGGAAATATTGATGGCAACATACGTACTAGTGTGATTAATACAATTGAATGATGGGTTGTTATAAGATTTGTAAGAGCCCCTCAATAAAAAAGAAAGAAAGCGGGGGAAAGAACAATGACGAGCTCTAAAAAAAAAAGGATAATAGAATTTCTTCACACGTTTTTGGAAGTTCCCTGATATTTTTTAACCTATTCACGTCAGCTTTCTTCGGTCAGACTGCCTGGGGTAGACTCCTGGCTGCTGGCACTTGCTATGTAACTATGGGAAAAATGTAACTTCTCTGAGCCCGGATTTCATCAGTGGGAACAGATAGTAACAGCACACCGCAAGAAGTGCTGCGATTAAAGAAGATAATATACATGAGGTATGTGTTCATGTGCCTGGAATGGTATACGCATGTACTGAAAATCAGCTACGAATGATGCGACTATCCATCTTAGCATTCAAAAGACGGCTCCCAGCGAGCCCCAGGCGGCGAGAACTCTGCCGCTAGGCGCATGAAGCAAGACCTGGTGAGGGAAACGCGAACTCTGCACACACAGGTCTCAAGTATTTTGGCCCAGCGCCCGGGCCGTCTTTCTTGAGTCAGAGTTCCCACTGGCTTGCCTCCGCTTCCTGCCTGTGTCAAGACCAGGTCTGCAGTTTCTCCTCCTCACAGGACTCTTTTTTCCCTCCAACCGTTCCGTCTACCTCACACGGCCTGGCTCGAGCCCCAAGCCAGACGTGACACAGGCCATTCAAGCATCTGTGTCCTGAAGTCGGCCAGGAAGACAGCTTTTCTTAGAGAGACGTTTTTTGGGAAAGAAATTCCTCCTTTCAAGTAAAATAACACTGACTGAAAGCCCTGGGCTGTGCCAGCGGCATCAGGGCATCGTTAACAGAAAAGCCTTGACTAAGCAATGTTTATAATTTCAGAGTTGTTTGGAGTTTATGGTATAATGTATGCCATGTGTTCTATCATTAACAGTTTTAAGGCCAATCCTTTTTTTTAAAAAATTCAACTGAGCCCCAAACACTCACTTATGATGCCCCATACCCCACGAGGGGAGGCCACACTCTTTCATTGAACTGGGAGGTTTCCTGTGGAAACCATTATTTGTTAGTAAACATTTCCCTCTAACCATCCCACTGGCTGCAGGCAATAAAAACAACTTAAACCGAATTCAAGATCAGGGTCCACTTGCCCAGAATTTATAGAGCAAGTTGTCTGTTGTAAGAAAACCTGCTTTGGAACCTTCTTCAGAATCCATGCAATGGAATCTGGAACATCCTCTGAACTGAGTGAGGTTTCAGAAGCATCTTTCAAAAAAAATTTCAGGGGCCAGGCAGTCTTATTTTCTGTGGAGTGGCTTGGGGGTCCACATCGGGGAGGAATCGGCCTCTGATCTATCCACAGAGTTCCCAAAGTACACCGTGGAACACGCCACGACCTTGAATCTTCTACATACTCCCATCTGAATGTCTGAAATACTGTCTGCACAGAATGTGTAAGCCACGCCGATTGAACATTTACTGCAGCGCTTGAAAAACCTACCCCGGGACTCTTAAAAAGTAAAACAAAACACACATGAATTCATGGAGGCTTCCAAAGGTAACAGAAAGTGAAATTAAGATCATGGAATTTTACACAAATTTTTGAAGACTCCTAGTATACACACGTGTATGCATGAGTATATAACTGCCTCAAACAAAACAGAACACACACACACACAAAGAACCTAACCTCTGCTTCCGCTTTCATGGAGAGAAGTGGGGCTTGAAAGAGGACTCGGTAGCATCCGTGATAACATGGCTGCGTTTACAAGGCGAACTGTAACCAAAAGAGGTATTTGTTCCCAATTGAGTCCTTCATTATGGGTTCACATGCGTGATGCAACAGGATCTCTGGAACTGCTAACATCTGTGCCTGCTGACTCTCCGACCTTCTTAGCTTATTGAGGAACTGGAGGTGACGGTAAATTGGCTTTCGGAACTCTGGCATCCCAACATTCACATTGGGAGTATGTAAGGGATGCGAGATAACGCCCATCTGAACTACACACACAAGATAACGCACATCTGAATCACACATCTGTTGAGTCATCCTCAGTGCCTTCTCCTCTTTAGGTTCACAACTGGGTACTTGCTCACTAGGCACCCTTAAACCTGACCCTTCCCACCCTATTCAGTATCGCCGCTCTGGCTGGGAGGGTTTTTACTTCCTCCCTGATTTTCCTTATTTCTCTTTTGATCTCTTCTACTCTATTATTCACACCACTCCCGTAATTCTCCTTCTAAAGCACAAATCAGCCTTTCTCACTCCCTTCCTATCAATCTCAAAGGATCTGTAATTTGCCCGCAGGACGGACTCCTCCCGGAGACTTTGATGGTCAGGGAGTCTGTCTGTCGGCATTCTGCCGTGGTTAGTGTTGGCCCTTCATTTTGCTGAGCTTCGGCTTCCTCATCCATGACGTGGTGCTAGGAATAGTACTGATCTCACAGGTTTGTCTTGAGAGTTCAATGGGACAAAGAAAATAGGAGACTTGGCCACAGCACCAGACACAGAAGAAATGCTAAAGGGAAGCTATTATTATGTCCCTTAGCTCAGAGCCCTTGCATTTCAACTACATTAAACTAGTGGCAGTTCCTAGGCTCTATGACATTTTATATTGCAATGACTTTGTAGTTGAGCTTTTCACTGATTGATTACTCATGCATCAGATAGGTACTGGACACCCACACATCTGTAGCCTCAGCAGCAACAATGTATTGAGGGTCTAAGTCGTAATAAGGATCCAGATAAGAATAGGTATATGTTTTATGAAAATTTAAAAGAGTATCCAGACAATAAAATATGATTGCAAATAAATTAATATTATAATTATCTTATTATTTAACACTAAATCAAATATAATGTTGTGCTTCAAGATAATAAATGAGGATAATGAGATGTAAGTGATAGACTAAGCCATTCCGTTTTGGAAATTTGGGCAGATTTCCCTGTGACAATAAACAAAAAGAAACTGTTGCTAGATATTCTGGAGGATTAATGAGGTTTGAGCATTAATGTCCCTTTATAATCCAGGAAATAACTGGTTAGTCAACTAACCATCAAATATAAATATATTCATGGATTATATACTGTATTAGGTTGCGTTTTTTAAATAAAACCATTGACACTCATATATGTATAAGAATGACTTTTATTTCAAGATATAATCTTATATCAAGAGATCATCTAGACCTGTCTTACTCAAGCCCCTGGGTGGGATGCTAACCAGAACCCTCTCCAGACTCACACAGCTGCCAATGGATGAAGCAGCAAGGCAGAGTGGGAAGCTGGGAGACCGACCTCGGGCCAGTAGATGCAGTTGTGTGGAACCAAGGTCGGCAGACTTATGGCAGCGTTCCATAGCTCCCAAGGCCAATCCAAGCAAGCAGGAAGTGAAGAGGTGAGAGAGAGAGAGAGAGAGAGATTTTCACTCATAAAAATGCCACCCCTCAAGGTGCATGATCAGGCTGTGACCTAATAGATAGGGTGGACTCCACCCCTATCTCCACACAAGTGCAATCAAGTCAACCTAAAAACCTAACCCTCACACATATTAATATATACATTTGAGACGGTCTATTACCCTTATGTAAAATGCTCGTATTTCAATTGCCAGATGAATTGTGAAAATAGTCCTAGGGAACATACTTTTGGAAATCAGCTGTATTAGGTGTCCTGACTTTGTTTACGGAGATTATTTAGTCAGAGGCTACATTTCCCCAGATAGTGTGTAGGAAAAGAAGCTGATGCCTTGTTGTCTAGGAAGAGAGCCTTGAATTATGTGACAATCTTAGGCACGGCACAAATGTTGCCAGTCCTGTGCCATCTCCACGTTCATCGGTCTGCTTGAGTCTGTTGTGACTATGGTATTGATCCATCTCACGGGGGTCCCCTTGTTTTCACTGGGGCTCAGCTTTACTAACCAGGAAGTCCTTTTTGGGCAAAGGGTCTTTCCGAATGATACATTCAAAGTATGCTGAAAGCTCGTCACCCTTGCTTCTAAGGAGAATTCTGATGGTCTTCTTTCCAAAATTCATTTGTGCGATCGTATGGCAAATAAACTTTAGAAATAATTTACTTGTTATAATATACAATATTCTTCACCAACATCACTCTTCAAATTCATCAGTTCCTCTTTGTCTTTCTTTTTCATCATCGAAATTTCGGCATGAGGAGATTGGCTTCAGTCAGGCTTCAGTCAGGCACACTTTAGTTATCAAAGAAACATCACTGATTTTCAAAATTCTAAGGAAGCCTTTTGCATGGGATTGGATTAATGCAGTGCTTCATAATGAAATTCTAAACCTCAGTTTCTCCTCTATCTTGATGTTTAGTGGTCTAGCTATGGCAATTTCATTTTCTTTGAGTTCAGGTGTAATCCATACTGAAGGCTCTAATCTTTGACTTTCATTAGCAAGTGCTTTGAGCTATCTTCGTTTTGGGCAAGCATGGTTGGGTCATCAGCATGTCACAGCTTGTTCATGATTCTTCCCTCAATCCTGCTACCCGATTTTCGCCCCCACATATTCCAGTTTTACAGAATAATTAGGTAGAATAACTAAAGTATGCAAGTTGTTGAAATTTTCCAATATACATATATTTGAATAAAGTAAAATAATTATCTTTCTGATATTACCTACTGAGTTTCTACTGTAAGGTATGTGCTTCATAATTATTTTTTTTTAAATTGGGGCTCATACAATTCATCACAATACATAGATCAATTGTGTAAAGCACATCTATACATTTGTTGCCCTCATCATTCCCAAAATTCGCTAGCCTCTAATTTTCCGTTTTCCCCCCTCCTCTTCTCTTCCTCCTCCCCTCTCCCCCATGCACCCCTAATAATTTATAAATTATTATTGTATCTTATATTACACTGTCCGGCGTCTCCCTTCACCCACCCCTCCGCTGCCCGTCCCCCAGAGAGGAGGCCACACGTAGCTCCCTGTGATCCATTCCCCCCTACTACATCCCCTTTCCCTCCTGGTATCGCCACTGTCACCCCTGGTCCTGAGAGGTTCCTCTGTCCTAGATTTCCTGCGTTCCCAATTCCCGTCTGTACCGCTGTGCATCATCTAGTCCAACCAGGTCTGCAAGGCAAAATTGGGGTCCTGGTAGTTGGGGGGAAGAAGCATTCAAGAACCAGAGGAAAGTTGTGGGCTTCGTTATTGCTATACTGGACCCTAAGTGACTCGTCTCCCCACTACCCCTCTGCAAGGTATGTCCAGTTGTCTAGAGATGGGCATTGGGTCTCCATCACACGGCCCCCTCATTGACGAGGATATGATTCCCCCTCCCCACCTTTGGTGTTTAAAGCCTGGTCCCTTTGGCCCTTCAGGATCACACATGTTGGTGTGCTGCTTCCATGTGGGCTTTGTTGCTTCTGGGCTAGATGGCCGCTTGTTTACTTTCAAGCCTTTAAGTCCCCAGACGCTATAGATCTCGATAGCCGGGCACCATCAGCCTTCTTCACCACATTTACTTATGCACACATTCGTCTTCAGCGTTTATGTGTGGAAGGTGGTCACACAATGTTGGTTTTTGTTCTTTGGTGTCTGCTGCCTGTGTCCTTCAACACTTCGTGTTCGCACAGGCTCGTGTGCTTCTTCTCTGTGGACTTTGTTGTTTCTGAGCTAGATGGCCGCTTGTTTGCCTACAAGCCTTTAAGACCCCAGACGCTATATCTTTTGATAGCCGGGCACCATCAGCTTTCTTCACCACATTTTCTTATGCACACATCTGTCTTCAGCGATCATGTCGGGAAGGTAGATGTCATAAAATGACCGTTTAGCTGAGCAAGGTGCTCTTGTATTAGGGGAGTGCGCATGAGGAGGCCCAATGTCCACCTGCCACCCTACTACCAAACCAATAATTATTGCACCTAGGTCTGTTCCCCCTTTAATCTTATTTTTTAAATCACAGAAACAATCTTGTTGTTGTTGTTATTGTTGTTCTTAGGTGCTATTGAATCAGTTCCAACTTAAAAGGACCCTATGCACAGCAAAACTATATTTTACAACTACTGTTCCTTTATTTTTGTTTCCAACATTTGCCTTCCAATAATTATCAATCCATCTCAAAGGCGTTGGGAAAATTCTTCAGTTTCTGCATCACTGCTTTCAGTGGTTGGTTCACAAACCTGAATAACAGCTGCATCACTTGTATTTTCTTGTATTCAATCGACATTATCCTATCACAGGAGCAATGCATTTCAAGAAAGATCTTGAATTGTCCTTTTAGACAATAATGCAGCATCATTCTTGAATCGGTACTTCCTGGCATGGTAAACCATAGGAGTTTCTGATTCAAAATGGCCACTTCCAGCCCATTTCAGCTGCTCACCAATGCATAGGACATTGGTCTTTATACATTCCATTGCATTTTTTTCAACGTCCAATTTTCCTAGATGCATGCTCTGTACAGCAACACACAAGTCACTAAAACAATATGACAAACTGACAGGCAAGTGGTAGAAAAAAATATGGGGCCACTATGTAGAGAGTGATAGTCTCAGAAACACAGGGTCAGTTCGACTCCAACCTCTAACGCCGCTGTGATTCAGCATCGACTTGATGACGGTGTTTGGTTCTCATATTTGGTGGGACAACAATCACTAGCCTGATTTTGTTAAGAATAGCTTTCCCAGGTTCATAGGTGGTAAGGGGCAGTCAATATGTACCCTACATTTTGACTCCAAGATATTATCGCAAAGGATATTAACACAAAGGATTGTGTTCTAATATATAGTAACGTCTAATGTAAGAGTAAGTAACTATTAACCAGTTAACACCACACATTTTAGTAAATAGCTGTAGTCAGCATCATTAACAATGAAGGAAATATAAACTAAATCATAATAAATTATTACTACATATCCATTTAAATGTCTACAATTAAGAAGACTGATAACGCCAAGTTTTGGAGAGGAAATAGATTATCCAGAACTCTTACAACAGTTTCTTCTTCTTTTTTTTAAATCATTTTATTGGAAGAGCTTACAACTCTTGTTACAATCCATCCATACATCCATTGTGTCAAGGACATTTGTATATATGTTGCCATCATCATTTTCAAAATATTTTCTTGAGCCGTTGATATCAGCTCATTTTGCCCCTTCACCCACCCTCCATCCTTCATGAACCCTTGAAAATTTATAACTTTTTTCATGTCTTACACTGACCGCTGTCTCCTTCACCCACTTTTCTGTCATCCATCCCCCTGGTAGGGGGTTGTTTGTAGATCATTGTGATCAGTTACCCCTTTCTCTCCTCACCTTCCCCTTACCCTCCTTGTATTGTTACAGCAGTTTCTTATAAAGTTGAACAGTTTTAATAAGACACAGAATTACACTATTAGTTTGCTACCTAAAGTAAAGAAAAGCATATGCCAAGATAAAGACTTTCTATATTAATATTCATGACAGTTGAATTCTTGACTGCTCAAAACTGGAAATAGCCCAAAGATATGTCACCAAGTAGATGGATAATTATGGTCTGTCGCAATAACAGAACAATACTTTGGCAACACAAAAGAATGGGTCACTGATACATGCAACAACATTAACAAATCTCAAAAAAGTATGCTGACAAAAAGGAAAGCTCATATAAATGAATGTGTATTGTTTGGCCCCATATATATGAAATTCTAAAACACGAATTTGTAGGACCAAAAAGCAGAACAGCAGTTGACTAGCTGTATGTGTGTGTGTGTGTGTGTGTGTGTGTGTGTGTGTGTGTGTGTGTGTAGGCTGGTGAAGAGAAATGACCGAAGAGAGGGAACTACTTGGTGTGAAGGAAATGTTCTATAATTTGTTTTTAGTGTCGTGTCTATATATTTGTACCATCTTATGAGCTTTATATTGGAATGTAAATTGTACTTCAATAAAGTTGATTAAAATGGTTCAATAGGTTGTACCTACTAAAGAGTATATACAGAGATACCCATTATTTATGTGAGAGTTCAATTTAATTAATTCAATAATTACAATGATAATAATTTTGCTATCATGGCCTTAACTATACCTTTCACCTCAAGTGGGCATTTAATGCTTCAATTTAAATTGAATATAAGTCAGCTAGTTTATGACATTATTTGCATTTATGAATTTCAAGACCACTTAGGATTTCTCTGGTGGCAGGCAAAGGTGTCCAAGGTCTTTGAGAGGCGATGATAAAATATCATTTCATGAGTAAGATATATAAGAAAAAAATATAATTACAATATAGTAATAAGTATACTAATTACTATAAGTAATACGTTTAATAGAACTACACTCTAAGTGCTACGGGGAACAAAGCTAGGGCTAGAAGATTTTGACATGGGCCATTGGGTAAAAGTGAAATGGTGTGAAAGTGTTGTTGAGTTATATTTTGAATATGTCAGCTGTGGTGCCTGTGGTACATCAAATGGAGGTGTTTGTTGAATGAAAGTTTGGATGTAAAGATCGATTTGTTATTGACAAAGAAGTAGATTTATGAGTTAGAATTATGTGGTAGTTAAAGTCATGAAAATAGATGAGATTGCTAAAGGACTGAGTATAGAATGAGAAGAAAACTGAAGATTAAACATGTAAGGGTTAAGAAGAGGGAGAGACACTCTTCAGGAGTCTAAGGAGGAGTAGGCAACGCTATCAAGATAGAAAGTTTCAAGTTAGAGGGAGTATCCCGTGTGTCAACTGCGGCAGAGAGATGGAGGAGGATAAGATTTGGCAACTAGTTGGACACAGGCAAGAGCAATGGAGGTGGGAGCAGAGACTGACTGAGTGCTAAGCAAGTGCTCAGTGGAAACAAGGAGTATTGGAAGCTGTGGGAAGCAGACTGAGCAAGAGTCCAAGAGATCCAGGGAGCAAGGAGTTGTATGTAATAAATACTGGGGAGACTGAAGCCCAGAGAGATCAGTGGCAGACATTTCTGCTGACTTGATTACAGAATGCTAGGAATGTGCAGATTTCACCTCCATCCATGAGAATTAAGTTGGCACAGCTAGTGCTATAATTCAATGGGAAACTGTAGCTTGGCAATAGAAGGCAAGGCAGTCTCTACAGCTGCCCATTTCTCTCTTTATATAATGCCTACCATTAATGAGCACCTCCATATGCCGGGCACTAGACTTGTGCCTTCCAGAGACTGGTCTCCATGACTTGCCTGCTTCTGGGTGTTGGGGTAACAATGAACTCCAGCCATGGTTAAGTTCTTTGAAGTAAATGAAAGAAAAGCTGAAATCAAAGGCCAAACACCCGTTAGAATAATGCTTTCCTTGGAAGGCACTTGCATACAAATGATTTTCAAGTAGAAACTCAGTTCGTTCTTGGTGCTGCCCATGCTTTTGCGCTATCACATCAAGCTTTCAGTTTCTAGGACCAAGCCAACAGCTGCACAGAACTGCCCCTGGCCGAATGCTGTGGTGGCAACTGCTTTCCCGTTGTTGGCTGAATGTGCAACAGCAGTGCGTGAACAGCCATCTGGAGAGTGGGATGTGGCTCAAAGTCATTGCCTTCAGACCCCCAAAGCAGAGTAAATGCACTCTCATGGCCCTATTTCCAATATTTATCCTGCCATGGAAGCTCTCGTTTCCAGCTACATAGATGAAAGGGCATTGTGTATCACCAGATGTTTGTATCTAGATGTTTGTAAGCACTACTGTAGACACCATTAAAATCCTATTTATAATTCATAATCACATACATTGCTTAGTGTAATGTGTATGTAGAGGTTACTTATTGTGGGGAAAAAAGGAGAGCTAATAATTTTGTTTGACTAAATCATATAGTTTAGAAAAATTTCAAGAGTTACTAATCCAGGGTATTTTTAATTTAGTATAATGCTACCTAACTTAATTTGCATTTATCTTTCCAACATGGCCCAGTTAAAAATTAAAAATAAAGCACAAACTTCTATCCTGAATTATATTCTTTGATGTAAGGATTTAATAATACCATGAAAGTTAACAGCAACAACATACCCCCAAACCCAGCAACATCCCATTAAGCATTTGAACCATAAAATTAAGTCCTATTCTATGTAAAGATTGCACAGACCAGATTAGGAGAGAGTCCTAGTCTACCTAATGTGGATACCGAGTCATTTCTTAAGTGAAATTTTTCTATTGTTTTACATGGTTGCACACGATTTGTAAATGATCATTCTGATAGGAAAAAGAAATTTATTTCACAATAGAATATGAAAAATAGTTATGCTAACGTTAACTGAACGGTTACAGATAGGCCCTTACTTTCCTAATAGTGAAAGAATCTGTAGGCTGACCTCGTCATGAATTAGAGGGGAAGTAACGGACTTCGCACCAGCGCTATGAGCTGGCTTTCAGAAAACCCAAGAAAGAAAAGTTGATACGCTGCATCTTCAAGTGATTTGCATAGAATAATCCAGGGTTCCATAGCATCCCGGTGTAAAGTTAAGATTGAGTACCAAATTTAGGAACCAGTGAACGTGAATCCAATCCAAAGGAAAGAGGAGCGTCACACTGGAGCACATTTATGGAATGACGTATCTTGCGTAACATTAATCTTTGTGATTTAGGAATGTAAAAAGCTTCACACCCCACAAATACTCGTGCAGCTCATCTCTGTAGCTGAACAGGGAAAGAGATGGACTTTGTTGAATTTCCCACCCTCTAATCAATTAATTCTCACAACAGCCCTTTAGGACAGATGAGTCGGGCCACGTGGATTCCCAGGCTGGAGCTGTTGGGGGGAGTAGAAAGCTCGTCTTTTTCCTGTGGAGAGGTGCTCTCGGGAGGCTGACCATGCTGCTAGCAGAACAACACACAACCCTGTGCGTCGTAGTTGACTCACCTCAATGGCCGTTCGTGTGTTTGGTAAAGCAATTAAATATTTGGGGGGGAAATTAGAATAACAGCATGATAATAATCCCAAACCACATTTCTATGGCATAGTACCTGGTTTCCAAGACTTCTTAGACCCTTCCTCCTAGGAAAGAATAATGTATACATGATCCAATCAAATTTTCCCAAAGGGTGAAGAGGAGATGGTCAGCACCAATTATATTCTGGACACTGTTTAATGTTATTCACACAATTTACCTTGTGAATTATCACTATCTCTGTTGTACAGATGAGAAACCTGTCCCAGAAACATTGGTGAACACTGGTCCACAGCTCCTCACACAGCTAGTTAAACTAGTGGCTGAGCCTCAATTTAAATCAAATTTTGACTCTATTCTAAACACTATACAAATCCCACATTGAAATCTTCTTTATTTTATTTAAAAGATATTCTTAATCATATTGTAAGGCCACTTTTAAAAAGAGGGTAGACAGAAAATGTGAGCCTAACTACGGCCCACATCCTCTGTCCCTATTTTGCTTCCTACAGCAATGTGTCAGAGAGAAGCCCAAGGGCAGCATGATGGCAATTCCTGGACATTGGGTCTGAGACGACCTTGACACCCTAACTCCAGGAATCAACAGATTCCCTTCATCTGCTGTGGCTACAAAAATCTCCAAAACCAAACCCGCTGCCATGGAGGCAATGCTGACTCATGGCGACCCCTGTGGGTTTCTGAGACTGTAACTGTTTACGGGAGGAGAAAGCCCAGTCTTTCTCCCACAGAGCTGCTGGCGGTTTCAAACGGTGACCATGTGGACTGCAGCCCCCGGTATAACCACTATGGTATCAGAGCTCCTAAGGACAAGAACAAAAGGACAGGACCAGCCAGACAGAAGGCTAACCTTTGCTCAAAGGCTGAGTCAGAAACTGTGGCTGTTATGGCAGGAAATAATAATGGGTCCCCCTGGATAAAGTACATCTGCTCCCTAATGGTTCAGCTGTTAATGAGAGACAAAATTCAAACAAAGTGACAGAGAAAGGATAAAAATAAGTGATTAGTAAATTCATGCCAGAAAATAAACATAAAAAGAAAATGTGGCAACAATATTAATATTAAATATAATTCTAAGCCAAAAGTTTTACATAGGAGAAAGTGGATACACATTGAAGCCCTAACCCCTGGCACTTGGGAACATGGCTTTGATTGGAAATAGGGTATTATAGATGTTATCAGTTAAACTGACCTGCAGTTATTCTAAAAAGAGTAACATCGAATCTCTGAGTGCTGTCCTTAGGAAAGCGAACACATTCAGGGAGACACACAGGGGAAGACAGGCATGTGACCAGGCATCAATAAGCTTCCAGAAGCTGGAAGAAACAGGAAAGATCTTTCTTGACAATGGACAGAGAGTATGGCCCAGCTTACGCCCTAAATTCAGAGTACTCGTTCCCAGAACTGTGAGACAATAAATTTCAGTTTTTATAAGCCATTAAGCTAGGGGTATTTTGTTATGGAAGCACTAAGAAATTAAACCCACTGATGTCAGCCAATTCTGACTCATTGTGACCCTACAGTGACATGATAGGGCAGAGATGGACTGCCCAGTTGGACTTTCAGGGAAGTCTTTATGGAAACAAATTGCCACATTCTTCTCCCATGAAGCAGCACATGGGTTCAAACTGAGAACTTTGGTTCTTTGAGCAGCTGAGTTTCTTGAGCACTGTGCACCAGGGCTCCTTTAGGAAGCTAAGATTTTAGGGGGAGGGGTGTTATTATGGAACAATGAAAGATTAACCAAGATGATATAACACATTTTATAAATATATAACAAATTAATTATAAACAATGAACAAAGATTATAAAGAATTTTTGTGCCATGTAACAGCACAAAAATAAAATAAACTCAGAAATAAAACAACTTTGGAAATATATGTATATGCTGATGGAAATACAGATAGAAATGTGTGTCTTTCAAAGGGGGTGCATAAGCAAATGTGGTGAAGAAAGCTGATGGTACCCGGCTATCAAAAGATATAGCATCTGGGATCTTAAAGGCTTGAAGTGGCCATCTAGCTGAGAAACAGCAAAGCCCACACAGAAGAAGCAAACCAGCCTGTGTGACCACAAGGTGTCGATGGGATCAGGGATCAGGCATCAATAAACAAAAAATCATATCATTGTGAATAAGGGGGAGTTCAGAGTGGAGACCCAAAGCCCATCTGTAGGCAACTGGACATCCCCTTACAGAAGGGTAGCGGAGAAGAGATGAGCCAGTCTGGTTACAGTATAGCACCGATGAAACATACAACTTTCCACTATCATGTTCCCAATTCTACCTTACAAATCCAGGGGGACCAGAGAATGTACACTGGTACAGGTAAGAACTGGAAATATAGGGAATCCAGGACTGATAAACCCCCTCAGGACCAATAATGAGAGTAGAGATACCAAGAGGGGAAGGGGAACTGATCACAATGATCTACATAAACCCCTCTCCCTGGGGGACGGACAACAGAAAAGTGGGTGAAGGGA
>NW_022104341.1:34066867-34082195 GCF_000313985.2 Echinops telfairi | reverse complement strand
TGCAGTCGGCATCATTGTGTGTGTTTTGTGAGATGGAGGAGGACTTTGTGGATTGGTGTTGGACATATGGGTTAATGGGTTGATGTTGGACTTGTGGGCTTGAGCAGCACTGGGTTGGGATGTTTTCTTGATGTGCACTTAACCTTTATATAAAACTCTCTTTTAAACATGAGATTCTGTGGATTTGTTCTCTAAAGTACCCAGACTAACACAATGGCTTAACTTTAAATAGCAAAAAAAGAGCAACAAATGAGCCAAAATAATATAGGAAACATAAATCTATAAAGACAAAATATTAAAATATGGAAACTAACACCCCCACCAAAAAAAGAAAAGTAAGAAAATTCAGGGGTAAAAACACCCAGTAAGCCTAATTAAGAGAACAATAAAAATTCATGAGATTAGCAATGAGGAATATACCATACATACTTTATAGATTAGAGAAGTATTAGAGCATATTATGTGTGACTATATGACAATCAATTTTAAACCTACAAGAAACATATCATTACTACAAAAATATAAAGTACCAGGACTGATCTAAGAATAATTCAAACAAACAAAAGCAACTCCGAGTAGTTCTGTAACTATAGAACAGATTGGAAAGATAATAAAGATCTTCCTTGAAACAAAAATAGCCACAAGATCATGTAGCCAAGACCAGAAGTTTTTGTAACTTGGTTCTAGTTAAGCCTTAATAGCAGGCAATACCTGTATTACTTGTGTTATTCCTGGTCATAGAAAATCATGCGAACTTGGTGCACTTTAGGAGGCTAGCAGAACTGTAACACTAAAGCCTGATACAAACAGCACATACAAATATTTATAGCTATTGAAAAACTTAAACCCAACAAAAGTACCAGTAAGAACTATGTCTGAAACAAAGACATAGAATAGTATCAAGATTCTTACCATCTTGTGACTAGGTAGGTAGCAATATCCCATGATGTCTGGGTAGGTGATCCTTGGGATCAGGTGAAGCAACGCCACCATGGCTGAGGGAATGCTAGATTGCGTTACTGAGATGAGCTGGAGAAGCCAAGTTTTGTTCAGAAGATGTCACTCTATGTATAGTCGCTTAATACAAGTCAGACACCGGGCTAAACAGTTTTACATCCATTTTTAATTGGATACCCACCGCATCTCTGCCAGGGAACTACTATCCTCATTTTAAAAATTAAGAAAGATGTTCTCCAAAAGGGACACCCAGCAAGGAAATAGTAGAGCCAGGATCTGAACATTGATTGGAGTCAAGCGTCTGAATCATTCCGCATACGCCCCCTTAAGCCACTCAGCTACATTCTCCCCACCATTGTCCTTGAATATGCTTTTCCTTTGCCTGAAGCACTTAATAAATACACTAATGTTAACGGAAACGGTCATAAGGGTAATTACTAAAATAATGACTGCCGTCCACTGAGTGATGCATATATTCCAGACACTGTGCTAAGCATGTTATATCCATTATCTCATTAAGTTCTAAGAACCTTATGAGTTGGTTAGTATAAATCCATCATTTGACAAAATCTAATCGACTGTGTATTCTGAGGCATGGTGGGAGGGTTTAGGAGAATAGCCTTTGGGGAAATATTGGGCCAAGCAGGTGTTCTGACCAGAAACAACGTCAGGGTGAGCAGCAACATATTTGATCAGCCTAAACAAATCCAGAAACAAGTCCATTTCTAAAAGTATATTTTTACATGTAGCAAAAGAAGCTATTAAACATGACTGAAAAGTCTAGGTAGAGGAGCATTTAGAATATCTCATATTAAGCTAGAAAGATTGTATAAATCAATTACTCACAAAATAAAGTTCTGCTGGAAAGAGGTGAGATCTGCATCAGATGAGACTATTAGTTATGTTGTTGTTATCGGGTGCTGTTGGGTCAGGTCTGACTCGCAGGGACTGGAGGCACAACAGAATAAAACACGGCCCGGTTTGAGCCAGTCCCTACATCACTGCAATGATTTCTCACATTGTTGCAGCCACTGCGTTGAACTATCTTTATCTTGTTCAGGGTCATTCTTTTTTCCATTGGCCTTCTACTTGACCAAGCATCATGTACTTTTCTAGGGACTGGTCCTTCCTGATAACATGTGTGAAGTGTGTGAGATGAAGCCTTGCATCCTATACCTACTGTTATTGAGTTGATTCTGACTACAGTGACCCTATATAGTGACCCTATATAGGTTTCCACAGGAGCAGATTTCATCATTTTCTGAGAGCAACCGATGGGTTTGAACCATTGACCCTGTGGTTAGCAATCCAACGGTTCCCCACAGCACCAACTGGGCTCCTTTCAACTTCCTCCAGTCTAGAAGGTATTACACATAGAAAAACTCAGTCCTACATCTCAGCTACTAGATCTTCCAAGCCTTAGTAGTGCAGTGGTTTTGCACCGGGTTGCTAACTGCGAGACCAGCAGTTCCAAGCCACCCGCCACTCCACGGGAGGAATCTGCGGCTTTCCACTCCTGTACAGCGTCACAGCTCGGAAACTCCCAAGGGGCACTCCCACCCTGCCCCACAGGGCCGCTGGGAGCCAGAAGTGACTCCCTGGCAGTGAGTTTTGGATGGGAATATTACATTGATCCAAAGAGGGAAAAAAATCTAAATAAGTACCACTTGATCCAGAGTAAGGTTACTATATATCAAAGATAACGATATTTTTAGTAAATTTAGGGAAAAGGTATACAATTTCACTTCTATACAGTGGAAGAAATACAGTGCTTTAAAATTTGGCCTAACTTAAATGACTTAAATTTTTAGCTAATTTGACTGAAGACGTATTCTTAAAACTAAAGAGGGACTCTTAAAATGTATGTCAAGACAGAAGAGTCAGTTATAAAAGATACTTTGGTATAAGGCATCATAAGAACAAAAAATCTTACCATAGTGAATGATGGGGGGAGTGCGGAGTGGAGACCCAAGGCCCATTAGTAGGCCACTGGAGATCCCCTTGTAGAGGGGTCTCAGGGAGGAGACAAGCCAGTCAGGGTGCGATGTAGCAACAATGAAAAATACAACTTTCCTCTAGTTCCTAAATGCTTCCTCCCTCCCCCACTATCATGATATAAATTCTACCTTGCAAGTCTGGCTAGACCAGAGGATGTACACTGGTACAGACAGGAACTGGAAATACAGGGAATCCAGGGCGGATGATCCCTATAGGACCAGTGGTGTGAGTGGCGATACTGGGAGGGTCGAGGGAGAGTGGGTTGGAAAGAGGGAAACGATTACAAGGAATTACATGTGACCTCCTCCCTGGGGGACGGACAACAGAAAAGTGGGTGAAGGGAGATGTTGGACAGGGCAAGATATGACAAAATAATAATTTATAAATTATCAAGGGCTCATGAGGGAGGGGTGAGCAGGAAGGGAAGGGAAAATGAGGACCTAATGTCAGGGGCTTAAGTGGAGAGGAAATGTTTTGAGAATGATGATGGCAACAAATGTACAAATGTGCTTGAGACAATGGACGTATGTATGGGTTGTGATAAGAGTTGTACGAGCCCCCTATAAAGTGATTTTTAAAAAGAAAGAAAAAAATGTTTTGAAAATGATGGTAGCAACATATATACAAATGTGCTTGACACAATGGATGGATGGATGGATTGTGATAAGAGCCCCCAATAAAATGATTTTTTAAAAATAATAAAATAAAATAAAAGAGATAAAATGATCCGTTGCAAAGTGGTACTTAGGTGAATTATTTATTGCAACTCAAATTGAGGCTGAGTGTGAAGAATCCATGAGAAGTGCTTGCCCATGGTTAACTAGTCAGTGAGAATTAGTGAGGAGATACAAAACAAACTGGACAAGGCAATGTCCTAGGCTGGCTTTTCTAAAGAAGCAAAACCCGTAGAGCTTCTTTATGCATATATACAGAAAGATTTTAGGTCAAGGAAGTAACCCACACACAGCTGTCAAGGGGGACAAGCCCTAAGTATGAGCGTCAGATGCCAGGATGGGGCCGTCGCCTTACTCATGTAGGTGCAGGGATGATTATCCCGAGGTCAGCAGATCAGACTTCTGCTGCAGAGGCGAATGGATCCAAGGTCCACAGGCAAGAGTAGAACTTGCTCATAGGGCTTCCAAGGCTGTCGATCTTTACAGATGCATACTCCCATGTATTTCTACCATGCAGAGTTCAAATAGCTGAACTCTGAGTTAGCAGCAAAGAACTTTAACCATTGCAACACCAGGGACTTCCCAGAAACCATGAAGTCATCCTAAATTCCTTTGCTTCATTCCTTCCTTATATTTTTCCATTACTAGATTCTGTCCATTTTTCCTCCTACATTTATGGCAAGATAATTTATCTGGTTATTAATTTTAATATTTTCCCCTCCCCTCATTTCCACAGTGTAACTAGACTTTTTTATTTCCTGTGTCAGAGATATCTACTTTGTATGGGGTTTTTTTGGTAAAGTAGAAATTGATTGATGGCAAAGCCTGTTTTTGTCCTTGTGAAAGTTAATTGAAGATACCATGGTAGCCATTTTAGAGAAGGGATGTAAACAGGGGCAATGTCTTTGGAGACAGCCAAAGAAAAAGTGGGAGCTCTTCCCTCACAACCTGTGGGTCTTGAGCAAGGGCTAAGGAGGAGCCACTGGTAGAAGATACACAGTAGCTCAGACATGAATGATTTGGGGATTATCTCCAGCCAGGCACAGAGAAGCACAGCCTTGCTTTGTTGGGCTCAGGCATGACCCAATGATTTCAGTCAGTTGAATACTACTCCAGAAACTAAGCACAGAGCTTGAGAGACTAAACATATCCGTTTCCCTTGTTTCCTGGGCAACATACAAAACACCCAAACCTTAGGAGGCTCATTCTCACTCCATGTGCAACTCTCAGTGGACTCTTACTGACCGAAACTTGGAAGCTTGCTCACCACACCCATCACGTTGATGCCCACTCAAGACAACTGTAGAGGACATAGAAGAACTGCCAGGGTTTCCAGGGCTGTCAGTCTTTACAGGAGCACAAAGCCTAGTAATTTCTCCTGCAGAGCATCTGGCGGGGGCAAATTGCTGACCTTTGATTAGCAGCTCACCACATGACTCGCTATGCCACCAGTGTCCCCTAGGCAGGTTCAGAAGGGGTAGAAACACTAATTCTTAGGTGGGGTGGCCTTGGGAATGTGCCATTCATAGAAAAGGTAAGTTCCATTAAGACGGTTTAAAGTAGCTGGGGTAATTCTCATTCTTAGCCAGGGAACCAGGGTTTTAGAGCACCGCTTCTCTGAGAGAACCCTGCGGACCGACTGCACAGCCACCCCTTGTTAGAAACGCAGACTCCGGAGACCTCAGACCCACAGCATCAGAATCTGCAGGTGAACAAGATTCCCCCAGGTGATTCCAATGAACATTAAAGTTGGAGCATAATAAAGAAAGCAATGATCCCAAGTGGGAGTAAATCTAAAATTTTGATATTTTACCTCTCTATAGCACAAGATTATGATAAAATTCATTTTTACCTCAGACAACTCCGTTTTTAGGATGTTGTTAATTTTACCAGTTGAAATAAGACTGCGTTAAAGCTGAGAACCGCCTTTTATCAAAGTACTATAGGTATCAGGCTATGAAACACTCCAGACTTTTCTTGAAAGTGTGCGGTCAGAAATGCACTTTCTTTCAAATCACCGCGATCACCAGAGCCACCAAGGGCTCACTGATTTGTCTCATCCCAATGCTCGGAGGAGGCCCGGAGGTTTTGATCATTCTACTTTTCTCTGTTGACAGCTTTAGGCTAGGGTGCAAATTCAAACTGAGGTTTAAAGCAAAAATAATTTTCTACACAACAGTTCTCTAATGAAAAGGTCATGAAGGTGAGCTAAGTTATGGAATGAGTATGATAAGAAGAAAATGAGTGATTTTGTAAAGTATAGATGACTCATTCATTCAACTAATCTTGAAGACAGACCTGGTAAATAACGGCTGTTTAAGGGCGACTATGAATGTGATAATAAAATTGTTGTGTATTTTGCTTCTTTGCTTTTGCTGTTGTTAAAACTAGTACAGTTTTCCAAAATGTTTCCCCTAGGGCAAAATGGACACATGCCCAACCAAGTAAATGATTATTCCAAGTTTGACTGTTTCTGGCAGGAGCAAGAATTTCACATGCCAATCCATGACGGAGCCACGCATATCTTCATTGAAAAGAGAACGTAATGGGATAGACTATTGAAGAATGTGAATATGGGTGAAATGGAAGATAATCCACAGGAAAAAGAAGTGAAGAGAAATCAAAGAATACATGAAGAATAAGCTACTGAGGGGTTTATGATCCTAAATAGAAATACCCATCTAATTTATAATTAAATTATAATAAAAATATATAGAAAAACTAGTTATTATTTAGTGAAGACTTGTTGTGTGTTATGCACTTTATTAAAGTATTTTTATACTTCGTTTTACTCAGTTTTCAAACAGGCCTATGGGGTATATTTGTATCATGAATCTCATTTTTCAGAAGAGGAAACTGAGGCTTAGAAAGCTTAATTGAACTTATCCAAGTCAGCCAACCATTCACAGTTAGTGAGGGCCAGACGCATTTTTTTCCTGCCACCTCTTGAGCTAAGCCAGTGTTCCATGAGCTAAAGAGGGAGCGGAAGCTCGGCCAGCGGTGTTTCCGTCCCTCTAGCTCTCATAACGACAAAGATTCCGGGGGACAAGTCATCTTCTCTTTATGAGTTACACCTACTCATTCTCCACACATCCTGGCCTTCTGAGAATGGCCAAATGAAATTTGCAGGATTTCATAATATCAAAATAAGGTTATTTCCCTTCTCCCCCACTTTTTCAGCAAGAGTAAAAAAAAAAACTAATCTCATGCATTGTTGGTGAAATATTAAAAAAACACAAAAACAAACTCACTGTCAGCAAGTCGATTCTGACTCATGGTGAACCCATGTGGTATAGATTAGAACTGAGCTCCATAGGCTGTGCTTGGCTGAAACCTTAACGAAAACGGATTGCTAAGCCTTTTTGCTGTGGCACCATGGGGTGGGCTCAAACAACCAATCATTAAATTAGCAGTTGATCACAAACTGCTGGTGTATCCCAGGGCCTTTTGAGTGTAAATAGCTATTCCATATTACCAGAAAAAGCATATATATTTTGCCTAACACGTAAATATAACATAATTTGGAAACTATTTGAAAGTTCAGCTCCTTCTTACCATCTGCTTTTAAAAAATCATTTTATTGGAGGCTCTTATAGCTCTTATAACAATACATACATCAATAATATTAAACACATTTGTACATTTGTTGCCATCATCATTTTCAAAACATTATCTTCCTATTTCAGCCCTTGGTATCAGCTCTTCTTTTTTCCCTCCCTCCCCCACCTTCCCACCCTCATGAACCCTTGATAAATTGTATATTATTGTTATTATTTTCATATTTTACACTGTCCCCTGTCTCCCTTCACCCACATGTCTGTTATTCATCCCCCTTAGGAGTGGGGGGAATATATGTCAATCATTATGATCAATTCCTCCCTTTTCCCCTTCTACTCTCATTTTCCCTCTACCCTCATGGTATTGCTACTCTCATTACTGTTCCTGAGGGATTTATCTGTCCTGGATTCCATGTGTCAAGAGCTCTTACCTGTACCAATGCACATGCTCTGGTCTAGCCGGATTTGTAAGGTAGAACTGGGGTCATGATAGTGGGGGGGAGTAGGGGAAGCATTAAAGAACTAGAGGAATGTTGTGTGTTTCATAGGTGCAGTGCTGATGACTTGTCCCTTACTTGCGCCCCTTCTGTGAGTGGATGCTCCAGTGTCCACAGATGGGGTTTGGGTCTCCACTCCGACCCCCTCGTTCATTTTTATGTAATTGTTTGTTTTGGGTCTTCTGATACCTGATCCTCTCAATACCTCATGATCACACAGGTGCGCTTCTTCCATGTGGCCTTTGTTGCTTCCCTGCTAGATGGCCACTTGCTTAACTTCAAGCCTTTAAGACCCTAGATGCTTTATCTTTTAATAGCCGGGCCATCAGCTTTCTTCACCACATTTGCTTATGTACCCATTTTTGTCTTCAGTGATCATGTCAGGAAAAGAGTATTACAGAATGCCAGGTTATTAGAACAAAGTGTTCTTACATTGAGGCAGGACTTGACTGCTTTCTTAATACTTAACATATAAATATATGTACATAGACCAATATCCCTATAATTATATATTGAAATATTTATATATACATGCTTATATTTATAGTTTTGTAAATGGTTCTGTCTCCTAATTCTTCCTTCTATTTCCTTTTACTTTCCTCTTGTCCCACTGTCATGTTTAACCTTCATTCGGCTCTCAGTAATTCCTCTTGGCTACATTGCATTTGCTCCAACCCTACCAGGCATTCTACACCCTCCTTGCAATCAATTTTAGATCCCTTGTTGTTCCCAAAATGGAATCACATTTTCAGAGTCAATTATGAGAAGCAGATGACTTGTTTATCAAATAAATAGCCTCTACCCCCCAAAAAATCATAAATTACAAGCAAAATAGACAGCACTCATTGAAATAAAACAACTCAGATGATTACAGAAACATTGTCCTCTCTGTGGACAGGAAATAGGAACCATACATTAGCATACATAGGAACCAGAAAAATGTGCTCTCATATCTGTCACAGTAAAGAATCCTCTGACCACATGGTTTGTACTTTATTGAGTCACTGTCTCACATTAATATATATTCAGCTTTTGGCAACAACATGTTTGCATATAGTCATGTGACAACTGGACATTCCATCTGTACCTCCAATGAACTGAAAATACCTAGTAAAACAAAACAACTAAATGCCAGTGGGCTATTTTATTTTAAATTAATCAGCTTTCATGTGGGAATAGATAAACTACGTAAGCTTTAAAATTAATAAACATTCATTATGTCCCATTTAACTATACAATTTTTAAAAACCTGACATTAGTTTTTAAACTCACATTTTCCTTGGTATAACAATAGCAGAAATGTATTAACTCATTCAGAACCTGAAGTAACCACACCCTCATTCGTTGTGAGAAAAATTCAGATTTCTTGCATCCTTTGAGGGGCTACTGATGTTCAATGGAGATTTTAGAAATTCTCTTCCTCGAGAGAATGGGCTGCATTAGTAAAAGAATGGGTTGGGTTGGGAACAGTGGACAGCTGCCTTCGATGATCACACACATGGGTTGGTTCCTGTCTCGCATTTTTCTTCTTAGAGATTATTCGGAGGTCAGCATGCTTGTGTGTAAAATGGATATTTGTGAAACATTGTCATCCTCTGGAAGTCAGGATGGTTCAACTTTGGCCTGACGGCAGTTGAAGTTAATAGATATACATAAAACTCAGAAGAATTCCTCAAAATGCCGACAGGAAGTCCGCACGCCAGCATTTGTTCTCCAAATGTGCACGTTGTGCACGTGCATTCACTCAGATCCTTATCTTTCTTCAACTTTTGAAATGCAAGTGGCGAGATTCCGTTCTGTCACAATTCTTACGAAGATGAAATTAGTAAAATCGCGTGGTTAGTTGAAAGAATTAGAGACACGGTAGTTATGAACACAAGCTTGTGGCTAGATCGCAACAAGGTGCAGTTCTGCATCGAGGTCACTTCATTTCATCTAGGTGGATGAAATGGGCTGATTATGTTCACCTCATAAGGTCGTTATGAAGTTATAAGATATGTGCCAAGTAGACTGCCTAGCTCACAGCAAAGTCACTATTATCAAAATACTCTCTTATCAATGGGTTAAATGATTAAAAATGGAGCATAAACATTTAGTCCAAGTTGTCTTTTTCATTTTTATGAGTGGTTCAAGGGAATTGCTAGAGAAATGGAGACTTCTTGTCCAGCTTCATCTTGCTTCATGAATGATATGACATGAATATTTTTAAAGTTTAAAATTCTGTCTACCCAAGTTATTGTACTTTCAGTCACCTCATATGCTGGACAATAGATATTGAATATACCATGGATTTCCAACAGAATGAAAAAAAATCTGTCTTGAATGAAGTACAGCCAGAATGTTTCACAGAACTGAGGATAATGAGACTTCATCTCACATATGTTGGACATGTTTGTTATCAAGAGAGATCAGTTCCTGGAGAAGGACATCATGCTTGGTAAAGTAGAGAGTCGTGGAACAAGAGGAAGAAGCACAATGAGGTGGGTTGGCACAGTAGCTAACCATGGATTCAAACATGGCAATGATGGTGGGATTGACATAGGACCAGGTTGTATGTAGTTCTGTTGTCATGAGGAGTCTGCACTGACTCAACAGCGAGGGTCCTGCAGGTCACGTGCTGCTATTGGCGTCTGTCTGATTCAATGCTTATGATCTAGTTTGTGTACCAGATATACAGGTTCAGAGTCTCTTTACAAACCTGATGTGTATTATTCAAGCCCGGTCCAACAGAAAGGCTTCACCCCAGTGTTATCTTATTTGAATTATAAATTAACTGATTATGAAAATTTTAAAAAATTAGAGACATAATATTAAAGTCATACTGTCAAAATTCATGTGATTACTTTAAAAACAAAGAAGGAGCTACTCACGGCCTTTTTAAACACCATTGCATTTAAAACTAGGTTTAAAAGTTGGGCCTGCTATCAAATGTACGACAATAGTTTTGTTAGATCCAATAAAAATGCTATTCACTAGATTTTAAATCATTTAAATATGGCTGCTTTTTGCAGTCACAGCTGGTGCTAATATGCTAATTCAAAGTCATTCAAGGAAAGCAAGTCCAAAAATATGGTTGGCATTGATACTCTCTCCACACCAGGTGTGTAGATCAGATGTCAAGCACCAAGTGCCAGCTCGATGCATATAATTAATGGGAGCTTGGAAATTTAGGACTTGGCAACAGAGAACTGAGAAAGGAAAATTAAACACAATTTTATATATTTACCATGTGCTTTCTGCCACTGGTTTCTATCATTGCAACTACAGAATAAATGGGTTTATGTTAATCCCTGTTCTCTATAACCCCCCAAACAAAATTTAATCATGTTACATTCCTATTTGGCTAGTATTATATAGCTCACACATTTCTTTCGTAAGGATTTGCTCATTTAGCTCTTAGATACAAGTGAAAAGGAGCTTGCAAAACCAGCAAGGTGGTCTATGCAAAAATACAGATTAGCAATAGAGCCAGGACTTCTTTTCAAAGTGCTCAAAATTAGTATCAACAAAGTCCAAGATCACCACACTGGAGTTCACCCAAGATATAAGTACCTTGACACACAACTCTGAAGGCAAGGCAAGCACCAATCTAGTCCCAAGGAACAAGATTTGGATTGAAATAGACTCCAGAATCCCACTCCTATGGTCAAGCCAGGATGCTGCTGGCACTTGAGACCTGAGGGTATCCGAAACAAGGAGTCTCAATTCTGGGGTGCTGTCTGAAGTTACAGTTGTGTGGTATAATCTAATAGGAAGAGCTGAAAGTACAACTAACATCATTCAACAGAGTGAATACTTGTGATACTGTCAACTTAGAATGGTCTACATCTGCCTTTGCTTATGTGGCTAGGCCTCAAATAATTCTAAACCATATGTGGATTTAATATGGATTTGATGACACTCGAGTTCCCCCCCTCTCTCTTGGTTGATATTTTTTGTACATGTTGGAAAGAGAACACAAAATGGAAAAAGAAAAGGATTTTTTGCCAGAAAAATGATTTAGTCCATCTTTCTTTTCAAGCCATTTGATTTATGAGTTCAATCTTATTTTATTGAGTTAATCTCATTTTATTGAGTTAATAATTTCCTGAAACTTTTGCTTAGTTTTTCTTAAAACACATACATAACTGAATCTCTGCCTATTATTCCCATAAACTTATCTCTGAATAGCCTTGATAGATAGAGATATACAATATACATCTCTATGAAGCACATGATCGGTGGGAGAAACAAGAGATTTTGACCAACAGAAAGGTGAACCCTGAGGTCCTGTAGAAACACGGTTGCACAAACTAATTGCTCTTTCTCTTACTTCTGTAACCCATCCAAAGACAGCAGGGCAAACAGGAAACAAAGTTTTACATTTGGATCTGGTAAAACCAGGGGTATCGATTACAAAACAGTTGTGAAGTTTGCCAAAAGCAACTGAGTTTGCACAGCAGCCCTGCGGGGAGAAGTAGAGTAGAGCCCAGAAGGAAAGGCCAAGCAGTGGCGGATCTCTGAAACTTAAACAAGCAAAGAAACATCCCCTGCATTGTGGAGGGGCAGACACTAGAAGGTATGAAACGAATGATGAGCTGAGTGCCAGCCGTGTCCCACGACCTGTTTCATCCAGAGAAACCAAGGAACAGGGACAAGGTAAGAAGCACAGGTGTCATACTCACGAGGAGCTTCGTGGCAGAGGAGGAGAGAAACTTTGTTTTGTAAAAGTGATCTCACGTGGAAGATTTTCCTCACCCCCTTCCATCTATTGAGAGTTCTTGAAAAGAGCCGAGGTAGGAAAATCCATTACAACACGTGATAAGTAATAAACAACAAAGCATTGATATAAAGATGCTATTTTAAAATGAAGACTACTGTGGCAGACTTTATTCACACAAGAAAGAAATAAATACAAGAGCAATATTGTCAGCGAGCACACGAAAATGAAAAGGTGTGTCATGAAGTGAAGAAACAATCTTCTCTGAGAAACAAAGGGGCAAAGCAGAAATGCAAGCTCTTAACAAGATAATGCTGAGGACCAGAAGATGAACCGCGACTTGTAGGAACACAAGAAAGAAGCGAAGTAATAGCATTACACAATCATGTAATCAGGAGGCCCTTTGATTTCTCCAGATCATTTGTTACCAGGAAGCAGTGTAGCCAAATCTACAAGACAATCCTGGAAAGAGAGCAAGCGCCATGGCCTCACTACCAACCACGCTGGGTGTCACGTGAAAAGATTTCTGGAATGCTGGTCTCATCCTTTCTTACATAAACCACTGGCCTTGTGCATTCAATATGTCTAATGGTAGGTCTCACACTAAAACAGAAGTGCGGCATATGTGGCATAAGAACATATAAATAATGGAGGTCCGATAAATGTATAAATCATTAAAAAGTGGCAAGAGAGACAGGTATAGGATGTGGGATGAAAAGCACATAGATTTTATCATATAAAAAAGTTGAGGACTCGTACAATTCTTATCACAATCCATACATCCATCCATTGTGTCGAGCACACGTGTGCATCTGTTGCCATCATCATTCTCAAAATGTTTTCTTTCTACTTGAGCTCTTGATATCAGCTCCTCATTTTTCCACCTCCCTCCCCACTCCCCACTCCCTCATGAACCTTTGATAATTTATAAATTATTGTTTTGTCATATCTTACACTGTCCGACTTCTCCCTTCACCCATTTTTCTATTGTCCGCCCCCCATGGAGGAGGTTATACGTAGATCCTTGTAATCTGTGCCCCCTTCCCTCTACCCTCCAGGTACCGCCACTCTCACCACTGGTCCTGAAGGGATCATCTGTCCTGGATTCCCTGTGTTTCCAGTTCCTATCTGTACCAGTGTACATCCTCTCATCTAGCCAGATTTGTAAGGTAGAATTGGGATCATGATAGTGGGGGGAGGAAGCATTTAAGAACTAGAGGAAAGTTGTATGTTTCATCGTTGATACCCTACACCCTAACTGGCTCATCTCCTCCCCATGACCCTTTGGTAAGGGGGTGTCCAGTTGCCTACAGATGGGCTGGGTTGTGATAAGAATTGTACGAACCCCCAATAAAATAATTTTTTTTTAATTAAAATAAATAAATGAAAGGAAAAGAACACAATTTTTAAAATATGATTGTCTGATGTATAAAATCAGAGGAAAAGAATATGATTTGAATCTCACAGTTTTAATTCATAAAAAAGCTTCCTCACCCCAACTACCATGACCCCAGTACTGCCTCTCACTGGGTTAGACCGGAGCACATGCACAGGTACAGATAAGAGATAAAAGCTCACGACACAAGGAATCCAGGAACAGGAATGGGAACAGCAATACCGAAGGGTAGGGGGAAGGTGGGAAGAGGAGGAGAGAGAGGGGGAACCGATCGCAATGATTGACACATAACACACACCCCTCCAGGGGGAAGAACAACAGAAACCGTGGGGGAAGGGAGACAGCAGTCAGGGTAAGATATGAAAATAATAATAATTTATCATTTATCAAGGGGTCATGAGGAGGAGGGAGGGAAAAAAGAGGAGCTGATACCAAGGACGCAATAGAAAGTAAATGTCTAGAAAAGAATGATGGCAACATATGTACAAATATGCTTGATACAATTGATGTATGGATTGTTATAAGAGCCCCCAATAAAATTATCTTTTAATTAAAGGAAATAATTATCTATAACTGATGCTACAATAGACAAAAATAATAATAATAAACACAAATTTCCCAAAGAGAAATTAACCCAAATACTATTGTTAGCTCTCCCATCTAACACCAAACTAAACCCAACTCACTAGTGTGCAGTGAACTCTGACTCATGGTGACCTGATAGGGCAGGATAGAGCTGCCCTTGTGGTTTCCAAGACTGGAACGGTCTACGGGAGTAGAAAGCCTCATCTTTCTCCTAAGGAGCGGCTGGTGGTTCTGAACTGCTAACCTCACAGCTAGCTGCCTAATGTGTATCCACTACACCACCAGGGCTCCCCTCTAACATACTAAGCAGAAATTAATTCTCAGGGAAAATTTAAAAGACAGTTAAAGAACAGATATTTCCAATAATATGTAAACTTCTCTAGAGTACAGTTAAATAATTCCAGATTTATTTTATGAAGCAGGCATGATACTGGAATAAAATGACAAAGCACATAGATCAAAACTATGTCTTACGTCCCACCACGTCTGTGTCACCTTGGCCTGCTGTGGTGGTTTTTGTGTGCCGTGATGCTGGAAACCGCGTCATTGGTATTTCATGGCCATCAGTATCACACGAGGTGAACAGGTTTCAGCAGTTTCTGGACTAAGAATAGAATAGGTGTAGAAGGAATAGGCTGTCCACTTCTGAGGAAGTAGCCACTGAAAACCTCAGGCACAGCATCCAAACATTGTCAGATATTAAGAACCTAGAGAATTGAAGCAGCACCTTGTCAGAGCTAGTGCCAGAAGAGGAGCTTCTCGGGACAGCAGGTACTCACAATATGTCTGAGACAGAGCTGTGTGCTCAACATGGAGTCGACCACATGATATGGATGCAGTAAAGCCTTCGGGCCCTTCATTTGCTGATGGGACATTTCAAAATAAGAAGAAAAACCTGGGAAAATCCACTGATAACCAGAACTGGAAATGTATCAAGTGTGCTAACCTAGCTTAGCAGGAAGAAC
>NW_022104341.1:34062534-34066425 GCF_000313985.2 Echinops telfairi | reverse complement strand
GGAAGTAGTCAAAAATGAAATGGAACACATAAAGGTCGATATCCTAGGTTACTGAGCAGAACGGACTGGTATTGGCCATTTGAATCAGAAAATATGTTGGGAATGAAATAATCAACAGGAATGGCATTTCATTAGTCATCAAAAGGGACATTTCAAGCTCTATCCTGAAGTAAAATGTTGTCTGTGTTAGGATTATATCTATTGGCATTCAAGAAAGTCCAAACAGTACAACTATTATTCAAATTTATGCACCAATCACTAAAGCTAGTGATGAAAAAAATCAAGAATCTCACCAATAACTTCAGTCTGAAATGAATCAAACACACAATCTAGATGCACTGTTAATTATTGGTGATTGGAAGGCAAGAGTTGGAAACAAAGAGCAAGGAACTGTAGTCAGAAAATGTAACCTTAGTAATAGTAAGTAAGCTGGAGATCACACAAGAGAATTTTACAAGACCATCTTGTTTATCACAAAAACCTTTTTCAACAACACAAAAGGTAACTATATAAGTGGACATCTCCAAAAGAAATACAAAAATGTCAAATTGACTACATCCGTCGGAAGAGGTGATGGAGAAGCTCCTTATCAGCAGCTAAAACCATACCAGGTGCTGACTGTGAAACAGATCATCAATGCCTCACATATAAATTCAGGTTGAAGTTGAAGAAAATTCAAACAAGTCCACAGGAGCCAAAACATTATCTTGAATCTATCCCTCCTGCATTCCAAGCACAGATTTGACACTTTGAGCAGAAGTGATAGAAGAACTGACTGGCCTGAGGTGAAGACATCAAGACCATCATCATGAAGAAAGCAAAAGGTCACTGAAAAGACAGGAAGGAAAGCAAAGATCGACGTGGGTGTCAGAAGAGACTCTGAAACATGCTCTTTATCATAGAGTCGCTAAAGAAATGGGAGAACGGATGAAGTCAAAGAGCTGAACAGAAAATGTCAAACGGCAGTGCACGAAGAAAAAAAAATTATAATGAAATGTGCAAAGACCTAAAATTAGATACCAAAGGGGGAAAACGATCTCAGCATATCTTA
The DNA here is from genome assembly GCF_000313985.2 of Echinops telfairi. Classification (NCBI taxonomy): domain Eukaryota; kingdom Metazoa; phylum Chordata; class Mammalia; order Afrosoricida; family Tenrecidae; genus Echinops; species Echinops telfairi. The sequence continues at coordinate 34,065,374 of NW_022104341.1, read as the reverse complement.
AACTGAAACAACTCAAGAAAAAATTCAAGCCTCAAGTTGTAATCTTGAAAGATTCTATTGGCAAAATATTGAATGATGCAGAAAGCATCCAAAGAATATGGAAAGAATTCTCAGAGTCGCTGAACTAAAGAAGCAAAACAAAACAAACTAGTTGACCTTCCACCGTTTCAGAAAGTAGCATATGAGCAAGAACAAGTGGTACTTAGGGAAGATATTCAAGCTTCAGTTAAAGCATTAGCCAAAACTAAGGCTCCAGGAATTGATGGAATACCAATCGAAATGTTTCAAGAAGCTGATGAAGCACTGGATGAATCTCCTGCTCTATCCCAGGAGATAGAGAAGACAGCTACTTGGCCACCTGACTGGAAGAGATCCATATTTGTACTTATTCCAAAGAAAGATAACCCAATAGACGGCTTAAATTATAGAACAACATCATTGATATTACACGCAAGTAAAATTTTGGTGAACATCATCCAACAATGGTTGTGTCAGTACATCGACAGGGAGCTGCCAGAGTTTCAAGCCAGATTCAGAAGTGGACATGGAACAAAGGATATCATTGCTGATGTCAGATGGATTTTGGCTGAAAGCAAGAATAACAGAAAGATGTTTACATGTGTTTTATTGACTATGCCAAGGCACTCGACTCTGTGGATCATAGAAAACTATGGATACTTTGAGAAGAATGGGAATTCCAGAATGTTTCAATGTGCTCATGTGGAACATGCGTTTGAATCAAGAGGCGGTTGTATAAATGGAACAAGGATATTCTCCACGGTGGAAAAATCAAGAAAGGTGTGCATCTTGGTTGTATCCTCTCACTATACTTATTCAATCTGTATGCTGAGCAAATAATCAGAAAAACTGGATTGTATGAAGAAGAATTTGGCATCAGGATGGGGGGAAAACTTCTTACCAGCCCGAGATATGCAGATGACACAATGTTGCTTGCTGAAAGTGAGGAGGACTTTAAGTACGTGCTGATGTAGATCAAGGCTTGCAGCCTTCTGTATGAATTACAACTCAATGTAAAGAAGACCAAAATGTTCACAACTGACTGAATAGTTATGAATTCTGGTGGCCTATCGGTTATACATTAGGCACCTTAGTGTAAGGTTGGGACTTCAAAGCCACCAGCTCCCGCTCCGGAGAAAGCTGGGCTTTCTACTCCAGTGAAGAGTTAAGTCTTGGAAACTCATGGAGGCAATTCGACCCTTTCCTATAGGATCACATGAATTGGCATTGACTCAATGGCAATGATTTCGTTTGGAGTTTGGGCCATAGTTAATCATGAAAAACAGAGAAAAGATTGAAGTGGTCAAAGATTTTGTCTTGCTTGGATCCACAATCAAAGTTCATGCAAGCAGCAGTCAAGAGATCAAACAACTCGTTGTATTGGGTAAATCTGCTGCATAAGACTTCTTTAGAATATTGACAGGCAAGGGTGTTACTGTGAGAACTAAGGTGCACCTGGCCCAAGGCATGGTATTTTCAATTGCTTCATATGCATGTCAAAAGGGAACATTGAATAAGACAGACCAAAGAAGAATTGATGTGCTTGAATTGTGGTGCTGGTAAAGAATATTGAAAGTATTATGGAAGGTAAAAAGAACCAACCAATCTGCTCTGGAAGAAGTACAGCCAGAATGCTCCTTAGAGGCAAGGACTTTGGCCAAGTTGTCAGGAGAGACCAGTCCCTGGTAAAGCAGAGGAACAGTGAAAAAGAGGAAGGGCCGCGATGGGATGGAGTGGCACAGTGGCCGCACCGATGGACTCAAACATAAGAGCAATTGCTGTGATGGCACAGGTCTGGACAGTGGCTCCTTATTTTGTTCATAGGTCACTGTACCAACAACATAATCACCAGCCTTAGAAGCAGCAGTCTGGAAAACAAACAGCATATTCCATTGGGTGAATCTGCTCTGAGAGACAACTTTAAAGTTTTAAAAAGCAAAAATACCACTTTGAGGACCAAGGTGCCTTGACCCAAACCATAATGTCTGTGTTCCATTGATTCATATGTATATAAAAGTTGGACATTGACCAGTGACAACTAAAAATTGATGCACGTGAAGTACGATATTGGCAAAGATATGGCATGTATGGAGGACTTCCAGAACAAGCAAGCCTGGCTTGGGGGAAGTACAGCCAGAATGTTCCTTAAAAGAGACCATGGCAAGACTTCCTCCTCCCTGGCTTTGACATGTTACAATGGCCAAAACACCTTTTGGCACCTCACATGTCAGACTTGTTTCTGGGTATATTTGATTTACTGATTCTAAAAATAGCACCAAGTTTCCCAGATCAGCTCCAGTTTTTCAGATACAGATCATATGCCATATACCATTCTTCACTCAGCTCACAAATAAAAAACCAGGATATTTTAATGTAATATTGCATGCTAGGTTTATTTCATGGAGTTTGGTTTAATAGCTATTAAGGTCACGGCATAGTTCTCATGACGTCCTTTGATCCAAGGACAAACTTTAACAGTGCAAATTTCATGAACTTGGAATTGTCCTCCAGTATCACTTCACTTTTATTAGGAATTTAGTGTCAGGCAGTTCCAATTGGTTATCTTAAAAAGGGGCCATAAATAAGATTATTGTCCAATATATTAAGTGCCCCAATGAAGTAATGTTTGACTTATCACTACAAGTTCAGATGTTTAAGCCAGTACCCAATCTGCAAGAGAAAGATGCAACTTTCCGGTCCCACAGAGAATCGTACAGGAACAATTCCACTCTGTTCAGTAGGTTTGTTATGAGTCATAACCAACTGACTGGTAGTGAGTTTGGCACAATAAAGAGTGATTCAAATCGTCTGAAATCCTAAAT
>NW_022104341.1:34050689-34060720 GCF_000313985.2 Echinops telfairi | reverse complement strand
GGAGGGAAGGGGGGCTAGAAGGATCTACATATAACCTCCTCCCTGGGGGATGGGCAACAGAAAAGTGGGTGGAGGGAAACCCCAGGCAGTGTAAGATAAGATAAAATAATAATTTATAAATTATTAAGGTTTCATGAGGGAGGGGAGAACGGGGAGGGAGGGGGCGGGGGGAAAGGAAAATGAGGAGCTGTTTCCAGGAACCCAAGTGGAAAGCAAATTTGAGAATGATGAGAGCAACGAATGTATAAGTGTGCTTTACACAATTGATGTATGTATGGATTGTATGAGCCCCAGTAAGATGATTAAAAAAAAAAAAACGGCTGCAGACTGACAAGCGGGTTCAAATCACTGGCCTTATGATTGGCAGGTCGATGTATAACCAACTAGCCACCATGGGTCTAAAGCTTCCCTCTGTTGTTGTTAGGTGCCATCTAGAAAGCTCTGGCCCATAGCAACCCAATGCACAACAAAATGAAAAACCACCCAGTCCTACACCATCCTCACAATTGTTCCCATGCTTGAGCCCATTGTTGCAGCCATTGTGTCAATCCATCTTCCTCTTTTTCACTGCCCCTCTACTTTACCAAACCTGAGGTCCTTCTCTAGGGACTGATCTCTCCTGAAATGTTCAAAGTATATAAGACAAAATCTCACCTTCCTTGCCTCCAAGGAACACGCTGGCTTTACTTCTCCCAAGGCAGATTGATTTGTCCTTTTAGCTGTCTGCGGTGCTTAAAATATTCTTTGCCAGCACCGCAATTCAAATACTTCTATTCTACAGTGTTCCTTATTCAATATCCAACTTTCACATGCACATGATGCAATGGAGAATGTCATGTCTCAGGTCAAGCACACTTTAGTCTTCAAAGTAACATCCTTGCTTTAAATACTCTAAAGAGATGCAATACATTGTTCTATCTTTTAACTGCTACTTCCATGAGCATTGATTGTGTATCCAATCAAGACAAAATCTTTGACAACTTCAGCCTTTTCTCCATTGATCATGATATTCTTCTCTAGGAACTGGTGCTCCTGATAATACACCCTAATGACACACTTTTTTCTTGGTGTCTGCTTTTAAGGCTGTTCATGGATTATTTGGGGTGCTGATTCAGAAAATTACATTATAAAGACCACGTCAGCTTTAGTTTCTTAGATATGGCATTTCAGTATATTTTCTTTCCTTTTTTATAATGAAATTTATTTATTTATATTTTTATTTATTTTTTAATAGTTTTATTAGGGGCTCATACAACTCTTATCACAACCCATACATACATCAATTGTGTAAAGTATATTTGTACATTTATTACCCTCATAATTCTCAAAACATTTGTTCTCCACTTATGCCCCTGGCATCAATTCCACATTTTTCCCCTCACTCCCCACTCCCACCTCATAAGTTATACTACTTGGAAGTCCCTTAATACTTAATTCAGACACACAAATTATAGGATAAGACAAAATATGTAAGCTACATTTGAAAAAGAATTAAGTATTAAGGAGCTTCCAAGGAAAACTGTGTGGATTTAGCCCAAACAACTCAATGTAAAGAAAACTGATCCTTGGAGGACTTGTACATGGAGCAAGAGGTAGGTGCAAGAACAGAACAAAGGGATTCTGCATGGTCTAAAATCAGGAAGGGCGTGCATCAGGGCTGCATCCTGTCCTGACACTTGTTCAATCTGTATGCTGAGCAAAAAAGCAGAGACGCAGGATTCTATAAAAAATAATGTGGCATCAGGATTGGAGGAAGGCTGATTAACAATTTCCTGTATGAAGATGACACAACTTTGCTTGCTGAAAATGAGAGGACTGGAAGCACTTGCTGATAAAGATCAAGGAGTTCAGCCTTCAGCATGAATTATACGTCAATGTAAAGAAAACCAATATATTCACACTGGACCGATAGGTCACATCATGATAAATGGAGAAGAGGTTGACGTTGTCAAGGAATTTGTCTGGTCATGTCCTTTCACCATTTAATTAGATTGTGTTCTTGTTGATGAGGTTTTGGACTTATCTGCACATTTTATAAATCATTCCCTTTTCCACTAGGTCATTGCCAAATTGTTTTCCCCATTCTTAGTGTTCTCTCTTGGAGAACTATTGTGGTGAGCACAATGGTTATTGTTTAGGAGCTCACAGTCATTATTTCATCTTTTGTTGTTTGTGAATGTTCAGAAATATTTCATAGATTCTTCATACCATGGGTTAAGACCCCTAAGTTTGCCCCTTTTTCTTCTTCTATTATCTTTCTAATTTCAGGTTTTACATTTAGGTCTTCAATTAGTTTGAACTAGTTTCTATACATGATGTTAGGGATGGATCTTGTTTTATTTTTCTACAAATGGTTATACAGTTTCACTAGTATAATTTATTAAAGAAATCTGTCAGAAATCAGCTGCCAACAGGTGGAACAAGTTATTTCTGAATTATCAATTCTGTTCTGTAGGTCTCTGTGTCTGTCATTCTATCAGCACCAGGCAGCTTTGATTACCATATGCCACGGCTGTGTATGTTTCTGAGTGCAGGACTCAGAGTTGGGACTGGTTTACTTATCTGCGATCTCTTTGCTTTGCATATGCAGTTGATTAGTTTTCCCTCCTCTTTAAAGAAAAAAGAGCCCTGGTAGCATAGTGGTTGTGAGTTAGCCTGTGATCCACAAGGCCAACAGTTTGAAACCACCAGCTGCTCTGAGAGAGAAAGGAGGGCTGTCTACTCCCATAGAGTTACAGTCTGTAAACTCACAGAGGAAAATCTACCCTGTCCTAGAGGGTCACTTTGAGTCTGGCAGTGAGTTTGGTTTTGGTTTGGTTCTCTTTAAAGAATGCTGATGGAATCTGAATCATGATTGCATCTACCGAAAGGTCGCTTTGAATCGTATTGATATTTTCACAACGTTGAGTCCTCTTCTCTGAGAATATGGTGTATTCTTCCATTATGAAAGTCTCTGCTGAATTCACAGAGTAGTGTTTTGTAGCTTTCTTGGCGTAGGTTTTTCATATTCTTGGCTAGGTTTATTCCCAAGCATTTAATCTCTTTTTAGTGGCTTTTCTAAGTGGTATTCTTTTCCAATTTCCTTTTCAGAGCTCTCTTTGTTAATGTAGAGGAATATGACTGATTTTTGTACCATGTCTTCTACCATGTCACTTTATGGATTCCCTTTATTCCAATCATTTTCTCGTAGATTTTCTAAAACCTTCTATGTATAGGATCATAACATCTGCAAATAGGGATAATTTCATTTACTTCCTTTACAATGTGGATGCCATTTAGTTCCTTGTTATATTTTCTGGCTAGGTGTTCTAGTATAATAGTGAATATGAGTGATGATAGCATTCCTGTTTGGTCTCAATTCCCAAGGGGAATGTTTTCAGTCTCTCTATATTGAAAATAATGTTGGCTGTGGGTTTTGTGTACGTACCCTTAATTATGTTGATGATTTTTCATTCTGTGATTTTAGTTCTGAGTTTTTTAATCATTAGTGGGTGTTGAATTTTATCAAATGTGCTTCTGCATCTCTTGATATGACAATTTGGTTCTTTGCCTTTATTTTATTTATGTATTTGGATGATATTGAGTGGTTTTCTAAGATTGAACTAGCCTGGCATCTGTAGTATGAATCCCACTTGATCATGGTGTACAACACCAAAAGCCAAACTCACTGCCTAAGTTGATGTCAACCCTAGTTAACCTGTAGGACAGGGTAGCACTACCTCTGGGAGTTTCTGAGACTGTAGCTCTTTATAGGGGAATAGAAAGCCCCATCTTTCTCCCATGGTGTCCAATGGGGCTTACCACTTTTCTTGGAAAATAGAATTGAAAGTTAAAGGAATGTTTTGAAGCTCCCTTGTCATATTTTTAATATGTTATTGAATTGTATTGGTTAGGATTTTGTTAAGAATTTTATTACCTATATTCATGAGGGTTATTGGTCTATAATTGTCTTTTTAGGGGCATCTTGGCCTGAATTTGGTGTCAGGCTTATGTGTGCTTTATAGAATGCATTCCGGTGTATTCCAGCCTTTTCTATGTCTTAGAATTGCTCGAGTAGAGTTTCAAACACCATTTTGGCTGAAAGTCTCTCATCTTATTTGTGCCAGAAATATTTCTAGAATATACTATACTCTACCTTATTAAACAAAGGTCACTTGTCCCGTTATCTCAGTGTATGCTCGTCACTAGATAACACTGGAAAGAATGAAATACTCACTACTTTTCAGAGTTCTCTTCTCCTCTAATGTTAACAATCACGTCTTAGTCAGCCTGTTGCCAATTCATTTAGCTCTCTTCTCTTTAAGCGTATTGCTTAGGAATGACAAAACTTTATTGAATTTATATGATTGTGTATTGCTCGAAAACAGTTATTGCATAAAATCAAGGAGACTCTGAATGAATGAAAATGTTAAAGCTTTGGCCAAATCATTTCAGCATGTTCTCTAAACGTGTTCTGAGTGCTTGTCCTTGCACCACGAGTGAAGGATGAAATCTTCCCCGCAGAGCGGAAAGCCAAGGTCTCACCTGTTTCTCGGGAACGGACGTGCTGCTGTGGCTGTTGAAGCAGTGGTTTTCCAGACTGTGGTATAAACGAGGATAGCAGAAGCTTCATGACGGCAAGGGTGTTCCTTCAACGAAGGCAGGTTGTTTCTCAGAAATATTTGGTGAAGACATAAGTGTGCCCTTTCCTGTTCAACTTCTGTCTCCGTTGCTTGTCTCTGTACCTAGAAAGCTTTCTTCATTTTGCCTGATGGATGTGTATTAATTCTTCAAGACTGTTTATGAACTCATTTGCCAAAATTCATCTGTAGAAAGCCAATTTTCCACAAGACCTATTTGCCAAAATTCCATTTCTTTGAATGATTTCTAAAGAAATCATTACAGTGATTCACATTTTTGTACTTTTAATTGAGGTCATTTTAATAGTTTTTCAAGAGTTTTGTAAACTCGATCTGTTTTCATAGTATCATTTTAAGAATTGTTTAAATTGTCTCGGCCTCATCTTCTTGATGCTGCAGTAAAACTATACCCAGTGCTGCAGAGAGAGGGGACTTTCTACTAGGTCCAACACAGAGGGGCGAGTTAGCATAGCACATACAAAATGGGTTTTAACAAGAATATGTTAATGGAACACATATTCCAAGAATCCTTATAAATATGTTCTTATATATTAGAAGTTGCCTCTTGGTTCCTGCATTCTCTATTACCCAGACAGTTTCTTCCCCCCGCCCCCCCCCCCCCCCCGGGTCCCTAGTCTCTTTCTCCGTGAGAGGGCTGCACTGTGTGCTGATTGTCCTTCCCCCAGGAAGTGACTCCTCAAATCACCTCTGTCCTCCCAGCAGCAGCAGTAAAGGCGTTGGGCCAGAGACAAACCAACCCTCCTTGAAAGGCTACTACGGAGATGAGAGGGAAACCAACCCCTTCAGACTAAATAGTGAGAAGAACCATGTACATTCAGCAAAGTTGTGACTCAGATCCCCAGACGCCTTCCCTTCAGGACCTTACTCACATAACTGCTTGTATTCAAAACCTTTCCAACTCCCCCGGATGACATGGGTACCTCCCTTCTCTAGGGTCTCGTAGCACTGTGGTCACACCTCTATTACATCACTTAAAGCATTATATCTTCGTTATTCTCTTTCACAAGAAGCTCAGTTTCTAGTCCCTTTGTCATTCAATTGCCACTGAATAAAAAAAAACCTCATTATTAAAAATGTTTCAGAGTGAGCTGACTAGATGCAAAGTCATAGCTGGGGATTACCGTGAAGTGAGACAGGTTCCCGAGCAGAGCTCTCAGACTTACAAGAAGCAAGGCACAAGGCCGGTAAGTCTGGACTTTCCCCCTCCCCCCAGCCTTACGAGTGCCACAGACTACGTTCAGTAGAAGTGCTGGGTAAATTGAAGAAGGGGTGCCCCTGAAAGAACCAGACCACTAGACCCAAGTACAAGCATGGGTGTTTATAAGTAATGCTCAGAACAAAAGCAAAATATAGTTTCAGTGCAAGAGAGTTTATGAGGTGATTCTGAAGGATGCATTTCCTATTCACTAAAATATGTAACCAAAAAGGGACAACTTAAATTGCTTAGCAAGATAAACGAAATTCAGCATCCTCTGATAGAAATGGGACAATTGACTGTTGTTCTCTGGTTTGCACTAGGATGGGAAAGAATACAAAGTTCCTGCCCTTTCTGTCTTTGTGGCGGGTCCAGGTTGAATGAGGGATTACATAGCCAGTCCGTAAGGCAGGTATTCTCCCACACATGGCTCCCACTAGTACTGATGCAGCCTTAAAAATAAATAAATAAATAAATATGTAAATAAATAAATAAATAGATGAAATTCAGAATGTCACAAGAAGGGGAAAAATCCATTTATTAATTAGTCCATGTATTTTAAGTTGAATCCTGAAACAAACCACCTGAATTCGTCGATATTTTAGCCATTATAGTTCATTGTGTAGTAAATGACATGCTGGGTGTAAAATCATCCCTCAGATGTATTCATTCTGTTGTAGTCTAGTTCTAAATACAATCTACCAATCCAGGGTGATAAGAATTAAATAATAGGGACTCATTCCAGATTCAAGGTTTTATAGATTTCTCACAACTGATCAAAAGCACAAGGAAATACACGCCAGGATAAGAAGTTTCCAACTGAACCCATTGCTGTCCAATGGATTCTGATTCATTGTGGCCTCAGAGGACAGAGTCAAACTGCCCCTAGGATTCCCAAGGCTGTAATCGCTGCAGAAGCCGACTGCCAGTTTCCTCCCATAGAGCAGTTGGTGAGTTCAAACCACCGACCTTTTGGTGAACAACTGAGTACTTAACCATTGTGACAACAGGGATTATTTTAGAAGGGCATTCCAAAGCATATCCAGAATGATCACAGCAAAACTTAGTTAAAATTTGATCCACAGACTATTTTAAGGTTATGTCTAAATTAGTCAGAAATTTTTAAAAGATAGATAAAGCTACTAGCTGTTCTTCTAAACATTTATTTTAAAGTAAGCATCTTTCAAATCTAGTGCTGAATATAGACCCTAGGTTTATGATCGCAAGAAAGTAAGCAATAACTAAGGTTGAGTTTTAGTTCATTTTTAGATGGTGTATGTGGTAGGCTGAATAATGGCTAGCCAAGTGGTATCCGTGTCCTAATCCCTGAAACCTATGGATTTAAGTTCTATGGGGTGGGTGGCAGGGAGGTTTGGCTGATGTGATTAAGTTAAAGATCCTGAGATGAAGACACTGTCATGGATTGTCCAAACTGATTCAGTCCAGCTTTACCCCCTGCTGAGAAGATGCCTCTTCACCCCAGATAGCATAGTAAGTTATAATGAAATGTACAAAGATCTGGAGTTAAAAACTCAAAAGGGAAGAAAACACTCAGCTGAAAGAACAAGAAAAGAATTTAAGCCTCAAGTTGCAATACTGACGCATTCTGTGAGCAAGCTATTGAACAATGCATGAAGCTTCAAAAGAAGATAGGAGGCAACAGATTCCATCAATACACAACTATTTCAATAGGTAGCACGTGATCAAGATCAGATTACACTGCAGGAAGAAGTCCGGGCTATGCTGAAGGCATTTGGGCTCCAGGGACTTATTGTTAGGCTTTCCTTGCAAGGCATGTCTCGGTGAAGCATGTCGATCATTGGCATTACCTAAGAACTACAAGAGTAGCCCTGGTGGCATTGTGATTAGGCATTAAGCTGCCAACCTCAAGATCACTAGTTTGAATCCACCAGTTTCTCCAGGGAAAAAGAGGAGGCTTTTTACTCCTGGAAAGAAGTTTTAAAACTGACAGAGAGAGTCTACTCTGTCTCTATAACTCAGAATTGAGTTGATGGCCGAGAGGGGCAAAGAGGCAGAGAGAAAAAGAGACAGAGAGAGAGAAGGAATATGCATAGATTGGATTTTCTTAGTCCTTTCGTGATCCGGGCTCAGTCTGTGCCGTTAGGCTATCACAACCAATTATCTCATACACTTGAATTGTGGATCCTGAGTTGCAAACGGATTCAATTCAGGATGTGGTAGAACGTCATGTCAGAATTCTGAGAAGACCATTAAATTGGAGATTCCAAAGACCTCTATTATCCTATTATATGAAAAGAAGTTTTTGAGAGAGCCCTCCACCTTTACCCCTTCGGAGCAGTTCTGAGAGACACCCAGCTAGTTTCTGAATTGCAGTAGGTGACCCGAACCTCTGACCCAGTTTCGACTGTCCACGTGTGATCCCATTCGTAGTTGCTCAGTGCTTTACGCTTGTAATTTATCTTTGCAACTGAGCTATATTTTTATGAACAATCATACTCCAAACTACTTTTAATTAAAAAGTATTTTGAAGGAAATACTCTTTCTTTTCCATTTTGGAGAGAATGAGAAACATGTCGATTTTCTATCTGCTCAGGGAATTCCACCTGTTTTAAATCTAACTAATTTCTCCATAGAATATTCTGTGGTTTGCCCACTCTTAATACATTTCAGCCAGACATTTTCCCTTTGAAATTAATTCCAGTTTGCGAAATTTGAAAGGTGAAGACTAGAAAGAATGTAATTTCATATTGGTGGTTTCTGTGGCTGGGTAAACATTATAAATGCTTTCATATTGGCGAACTGAGTGATGTAGCTCACTGAGTACAGTGGACGTATGGTGCCGTGCTTATGTTAGCTAGGCCCGGTCCATGAAAGAAACCACTAAGTAGATTTCATATCTCAATTTTTTTAACTAATCCACTTTATTTGATGCAGGCAGAACCCCCGGGGTTATGAACTTCCAACTTGCATACCAACCCTGAATGAGGCCTATTATATTAAAATGTTGAGGTATCTGCAATGGTTTGCAATACCAAGTGGGAGCTACTTGCCAGCGTGTATCACAACATTCACAGAACTGTCATTAGGTTAAATATATCTTAATGCATGCTAAATTGTTTCTTTAATGCATTCATGCAAAGAAAGGTACACTATATTCTAAGGAATAATAATGTTGGCACCCACGTGGCACCCCTGGAACTCTGGGGGTGTAGTGGGTTCCTGGTTGGACTAAAACCACCAGCCCCCTCTGGAGAAAGTGGAAGCTTTCTACTCCAGCAAGAGAGCATCTTGGAAGCCCACAGGACCAGTTCTCTGTCCTATAGGGTTACTGGGAGTTGGAATCTACTTAACAGCTGTGAGCTTGGTTTTTTGGCTCAGTGACGTAGTGGCATGTTAGCAAGGTCAGCAGTTCAAACCCAGGAGAAAGATGAAGTCTGTTCCCACAAAGATCTACAGGCTCTGAAATCCTATACCAAGTCGCTCTGCATTGGAATCTGTGCGATGGCAGTGGGTAAGACAAATGTTTGACTCACTACTAACATTAAACGCAAAGCAGAGCTAATGCTTCGGATACACGCACAAATCTGATTTAAAGACAGATTACTGAATGCAGCCCATTTGTAATCTGAGGACTGCTTATGTCTGAAGGTGTCACTAATAATGGCGTTCTTCAGCTAATACGAACTCTGGCCAGAGAAGGTTCCCTGTCAGGCATGCCCCAACCAACACTAATCCCCAGCATCACCAGGCCCCTTGATATCTGGTATGGAGGATAATAAAGAGTGTGTATAAAACCAGGTGACTCTCCAGTTTGAGTCTAAAAATAGTGTGATCTTACCATGTGATAAACCTGAGTCCTGTGATGGGAACAGAGGGGTGCCCACACCAGTGGAATGTAGAGGAAGTGCCTCTCTTTTGCCAAAGTCCTGATGCAGGTATGACATGATGTAGGTAGGACTTATAACGCAGCTTTACTCAATATGCATGCCAATTTCCTTCTAAGCGCATCCTGCTGACGGGAGAAAGCTCAAACTTACACCGCCAGACTCCCTTGTTCTCGGAGTTTGAGGGTTGATTTAGATTTCACACTCAGAGGCACTTATCCAAAACTTGGATTCAAATTAAGTGGAGATAAGGCTGGCTCCATCATTTGTAAGGTCTAGTACAGTGGTTCTCGACCTTCCTAATGCCGCGACCCTTTAATACAGTTCCTC
>NW_022104341.1:34048170-34050218 GCF_000313985.2 Echinops telfairi | reverse complement strand
TATATTATGTTGCCTTCTTGCAAACATGGGGCCACTCAAAGATGATTGCAGACCCTCACAGACAGCCATGACCCTGTGCACAAGGAGTACAGCGGCACAGGCCTTTGCCTTTGATGGGTTACTTGATCAAATCCACCAGAAATAAAATCAGGCTTCTCCTTTTCCCATAGGCTCACTACCCCAGTCATGGTGGGTGGGAAGCCCAACAGAGCATTGCTACAATACAGTAGACACCTGGCAGGTGCGGGGTGAGGGGATGGGGGACAGGGCGTTACCTCTTCCATGTTATGCACTGGCCCTCAGGGATGCTGCTAGCCTGCCACCTGGATGCTTGCGACTTTGCCTGCTCAGACATTCCATGGGGCACAACCCACAATTCCGATCAGCACAGTCTTCTGACTTTCCTTCCTGGGCTCCCACATACAGAGGGCGGGGGGACTGAGCAGGAGTATAAAGAGTGAAAGCCTAGTGTGCTAGTCTGGCTAGTCTGGGTACTTTAGAGAAATGAATCCACAGAAACTCATGTATAAACTTTATAAGTTTATATAAAGGTTAAGTGCACATCGAGAAAACATCCCAACCCGGTGCTGCGCAAGCCCACAAGTCCAACATTAACCCATATGTCCGACACCAATCCACAAAGTTCTCCTCCATCTCACAAAACACACGCAATGACACAGACTGCAGGAGGAAAGCCGAATCAGTGAACATGGAAGCATCTCGGCACTGTCAGGGGTCTCCACACGGCTGCTCCAGCACCCAGGGCTGCATCAGGGTAGGTCCCTGTGGTTTCTCCTTGGAGAAGTCTTGCAGGAAGTGCGCCATGCCAGCTGAAGCAGGGAACTGGCTAAGGCAGCTGCACCCTGGTCCAACCATCAGAAAGCAAGAGACCTGAGAACTAGAAAAGCAAGGCTCATTGAGCCACTTATCTCTCCGCCCTTCAAGTAACCCCACATGTGTTTGTCAGCCAGGTTGGCACAATAAACTTTAACTATCTCACCTACGATACCAGGGGGCTAGGAAGCTCTCAGCTGAGACCCCGTCACAGGGAGGTGGCAAGAGGCTGACCACATGAGAGCTGAGGCTCCCTGTGCCCAGCTCCTACTCCATTGCCCCAGGGGACTGTACTTACAAAATACCAACTCAAAAATAAAAAATTCAAGACAGAACCCCCAGAACATTTAACCCCAAGGGTGGGGCCCTTCTGAGCATGGAGATGAGCCCCCAGCACTGCCTTGGTGTCCAGAACATGGAACTAGCCATGGAAAGAAAGTCAGGGCTGGAGGGATCCATTTGTGCCTGCTGGTTGTGGCAAGAACATCAAAGTAGCCCTGTCTTCGGTGTTCTGCAGTGATGCCAGGAGGATTCTCAGCTAAGCAAAAGCTGTGGGATTTTGGAAACTAGGAGTTATTCCTAGAGGCTCAGCCTAAAGCATGTCCCTACAGCCTGTCCAATAATTCTATAAACCATCTAATAATGCTCTTTATCCTTAGCCCAACCAGAGACTTCAGTTGCTAACAACAGAAACCACATTAGTTACTCTCCAGAGGGGCATGGCATCAGAAGATGCCAGGAGTAAATTGACTGTGGTAGTGGCTCCCGTTCCAGGCATCAAGGAAAGCAGTTTATATTTCAGAAACTCATTCAGTCCTAGAAGAAAACCTCATTATGTCAAAAGAGATGGAATCATAGAAATGGAATAGCTGTGTCAAGCTTTGCTGCCCTTAAGAGCAGAACTGGAGAGAATCGTTGAAGCAGAGCAGTGATTACATTGGAGAAATGGAGGTAAAGTCAGAAGTAAAAACTGTTCCTAGACTATGGGATGTGTGAGTTTTAGACTTAGTCCAAGGGAGCTTTAGATTAAGGCCAAGGGAGGTTTGAATCTAGGTTTTATCTCTGCTTGTTGTGTTACCTTGGGTAAGTAGATTAACATTGGCAAGTCTATTTCCTCATGTTATTCTCCACGGGCAATACGAGATAACATGATTACATAGTATATGGAGGCTGTGGATAGAATCCCTGGTGTCACCGGGGGTAAGAATTCAGCT
>NW_022104341.1:34045144-34047094 GCF_000313985.2 Echinops telfairi | reverse complement strand
AGTGCCGAAGCCTAGAGGCACTGTTGCACTTGGTTGCTAACTGTAAGAGCAGCAGCTCAAACCGCCAGATGCGCCACAGGAGTCAGAATCAACTCGATGGCAGTGAGTTTGGTTGGCTTATCTGCCCTCGTGATGTTATATGACCTCCTAAGCCCTATACGAGGCTCGCTGTGAGTCAGAATCCACTCAATGGAAAGCAACCTTCTGCCCCATGTGGCTCAGTCCAAGGTTCCTCCCTTCAATTGTGAACAGCATCTCTGTTTTCCTTCCCACACTGCCTTCTTACCCAAGCTCTTTTGTGAACCCGGAGTCTGTGAGATTGACAGCTGAGAGAGGAGAATGAATCAGACAGAAGAAGGAAAGGGACTCACAAAAGGGCCTCAAGAAGAGCAAAGATTTGGGGATTTGAAGCCTAGAAAGCTCTTTGGAGATGGAAGTGATGGAGAGAGAGAGGGTGCAGGGGATGAGGCCACAGGGGAGGTAAGGATGAAAAAGCGTATGGCTGAACCAGGGCACTGCTGGCGGTTCCAGCTGAGCAGTGTCAGTGGAGTGCGGGGAACAGAAGCAGAGTGAGTGGGTTGAGGAGATCATGGGAGGTGCAGAAGTGGAAACAAGTCTTCAGAGCTGCTTAAAGAAGCCTCGCTTTGGAAAAAAGGACCAGAAGTAAGATGTGGACTTGACACAGTAATTGTTTTTTTAAGTTGAGAAGCTTTAATTTCCTGTAAATGGACCACACTGTGAAAAGTTTTTGACACAAAAGTGAAAAGAGTGAATTGATTAAGTAAAACCTGGGGCCAGAATCCAGGCACACAGCAGGGATTCACCTTGGGAGGAAAGCGAACTGCAGTGTATCCCTGATTCCAACGTGTAGGAGTGATGAGCGGAATGCTGAGCATGTCATACACATGCTTGTGTGTGGAATGGAAGACATCTGAGTAGTTCTCTTCTCATCTTAATCTACTCGCTTCTCTTTGAAGTAGGTTTCCTAGGAGCTGGTATCCCACTCACCTGACGGTGTGTTCAGGCCTAAGTTTCATCAGGACGGGGGCGGAACTTTACCTGGATGAGGGTTCAAGAGCACCTGGGTCCTCAAAGTAACATCCTTGCTTTTCAAAATCTTGAAGAGGACTTGTGCAGCAGAGGTACATGGGGAAATCATCATTTGACCCCCTGACCTGTAAGTTCATGGGCATTGATTACAGATTCAACAAGACAAAATCCTTGAGAGCATCAGTATTTTCTGTGTGTCATAATGTTATATATTAGTCAAGTTTAACGAGGATTTTAGTGTTCTTTACACTGAATTATAATCCATACAGAAGGCTGCAATCCTTGATCTGCATCAGCAAGGACTTCAAGTCCTCCTCACTTTCAGCAAACAAGGTTGTGTCATCTGCCTAAGCCTTCCTCCAATCTTGATGCCAAATTCTCCTTCATATAACCCAGCTTCTCTGATTATTTTCTCAGCACCCTGAGTAAGTATGGTAAGAGGATACAATGTTGAAGCACACCTTTCCTGATTTTAAACCACGCAGTGTTCCCTTGTTCTGTTCGCATAAATGCCTTTGATCCATGTACAGGTGCATATGAGTACAATATCAGGCTCTGGGACCCTGTCCTTTCAAGGGTATCCCTAGTTGGTTGGAAAGTCGACTGCCTTGGTGTAGTCAACAAAACACAAGTAAGCAATTTACTTGCATTTGGTATTAATGATATTGCTCTATAATTTGAGCATTCTGTTGAGTGACCTTTCTTGGAATATATGTCTCTCTCCCAGGCAAGTGACCACATAGCTGTCTTTCAATAACATTTACAGCAATACATTGACAGGGAAGCTCCAGAAGTTCAGGCCAGATTCAGAAGAGGATGTGGAACATGGGACATTGTTGCTGATGTCAGAGGGATCCTGGGTGACAGCAGAGAATACCAGCAAGATGTTTATGACATGGT
>NW_022104341.1:34039716-34044721 GCF_000313985.2 Echinops telfairi | reverse complement strand
ATGCTAAGTGAAGTAAGCCAAGCACAAAAGGACAAGTACAACAGGAGTCCACTGAGGTAAGCTTAAAAAATGGGGCAGAGGGGAAAAGCTACTATATACATACATTCCTGGGGTGAGATCCAGGTACTATGGCAGGGGTCAAACCCAGTCCAGGGATACATACAGCAGCCAACTAAATAGGAGGGGTGTGGGGGGAAGTCAGATGCGCAGGCATTCCCTCCCCTGAGGGCAATCAGTTGCCAGACTGCTGTCTCATCCCACCTGCTCCCTGCCTCTGGGGACAATGGACAGGCTCCTGTAGGCGGAGTTTTCACCCTACTGATAATGGTTCCTATGGAGACCCAGAGACTAGCCCCTACGCCACCCTCTCATTACTGTGTTACCTATGGTGCAGCCCCTCCCTGTGATGTATGTCTCTACCTGTAATTAGTGGGCTAGCATGCCCCCAAAAGGTATATAGGTGTGGGTCAGCAATATAGAGCTCTCTGACCTCTCTGACCTCTCTGATCTCTGACTCTCTCTGACCCCTCTCCCTTCCCCTCCTTCTAGCTTCAGTTTAATTTTTAATACCTACTATCACCATGGGGATTGTGTTAGTCTGAGTACTTTAGAAAATGTTCAAGGCAGACCTCTTTTTAACTAGTTAAGTGAAACTATTTTTTTTTTATTTTAAGATGATTTCTGGCATTTTGTTTGGTTTGTTTGCTGAAGGTCTAAAATTATCTGAGACCAATAGTATCAGGAGTTCGCCTACCCTCCATGACTTGAAGCCCAGGAGAACTTGAAACGCTGTTCTGTAGTTTCCTCCTGTTGACCAGGATTAGTGTATGGAATCTTTGACAAAGTATCACGGTGTGACTTTTTAACACATACACATGCTGAATGTTATCCATACTCTGCTGAGCTAGCAAACTCTATCGCTCAATATCCAGTCATGAAATCTGAATCAACCAAGGAAATATGAGTATAGAAATGTATTGGACAGGTTGGAAAAACAAAATAAGGAACATGTATTACATAAATACTAGTAACTGCCATTATCATGCTGAGAGTGGGAGAAGCAGGAAGAAGATGCTACACCCCTCACTGTCCCCACCGCCCCACCATCACTGACACTGGAGCCACCACTTTTGCTAATGCTCCAGGGGTCCAGAAACCCAGATTTACCAGCTGCCGTCCTTGTCACAGGCCAGGGTCACTGTGGGTTGGGGAGTACCTGCTAATAGGTCTGCTGCCCAAAATCATGTTCCTTGAAGACCTCCAAAGGCCCAACGTGACTGCCACTGCTGTCCCACTTATCAGAGGTAGAACTGCTGCAGGAGCCCCAGTGGCCTGATGACGTAAGAGTTCGGCTGCTAACGGCAAGGTCAACAATTCCAATTCACCAGGTCCTCTATGGGAGAAAGATGACAATTTTTGCTCCCATAGATATTTACAGCATTAGAATCCCAAAAAGGTCACTCAGACGTGTAAGATTCAACTGAACAGCAGTGAGTGAGGTCCCTACATGTCAGGGCCAACTCCACAACATACAACCATAGTTTCAGAAGGGAACGCTGAGGGGCTTCAAAGAGTGTGTGAAAGTTTGGAATTGAAAGACAGTAGAATGTTCCCAGAACATTTGAAGTCTCTTTCTGCTTGGAATCTCTCATTGGCAGGGTCTACTGTTGGCGAATTTTAAGATACAAATAGAAAGGAAGTCTGGGTAAGACCTGCTGGGCCCTTGCATGCGAAAAGAGAGCAAGGGAGAGTGATGCAGAGCTATGAGCAACAACCAACAAACCACCCACCCATCCTTCAAAACGTGTACCTCGAAATATTTACTTCTCTTGAGATGTTTCCCTCCCTTAACACAATTCACATGCTGCTAAGCGTTCTTGCTTGATTAATGATTAATTCGTAATCTCTCCAATAAACCACTATTTTTACTTTATTGATCTCCTATTGTTGATATTTAACTTATAATTGATATCTAGTCATCATAAGGCTGAAATATATACTCAGATACAAACCTTTGGCTGAGTATTTCTTGGTGATAAATCTAGAATCTGAAGACAAGACCAAGAGCACACTTTCACCCCTAAAATCTTTTGGCTCTATTGTGTTTTCAACTAAGAAAGAACATGTATTGAAAATAAATGCTCCCTCTTCAGCCTCCTGAGAGACAACTGTTGATAGTCATTTGGTGTTCTTTCAAAAACAAATACATAAAATTGACTCAACAGTTTTACAGCTCAAATGTTTGCATTTACTAGTGTCCACTGGAGTTTAGTAACCTCCTTCAGACTAGGAGCTATGCCAACTATCGTGGTAGCTAAAAATAATCCACACCCTGCTTGCCTTGTTCACCACTCTTGTGCCTGCCACACAGTAGGCATTGAGGGAATACTTTGTGAAGAAATGAAGTAAATAAAATACACACTTTTTTGTCCCCAGAAACTAATTTCTGCTCATTTCTTTCTCGTTTTTATGAATGCTGTCCTCTCCCTTACACCTCTGAGACTCTCAAGATAATTATTTTAAAGAAAGTTGGACATGATTAGATATTATTCAATTTACCAGAAGAAAATTAATGTCCTAATTAAAGTTATTTGCTGTCTTACTGTGAGTCCCTGAGTTGTGGAAGTTAGTTACTGCACTCAGCTGGTAAATGACAGCTCAGAGGTTTGGGACTCAGGGATGCCTCAGAAGAAAGATTCAGGGATCTGCCTCTGAACAAATCAGCCATTTGAGAAACCTCTGGAGCCCGGCTATCAAAAGATAGAGCGCCTGGGGTCTTAAAGGCTTGAAGATAAACAAGCGGCCATCTAGCTCAGAAGCAACAATGCCCACATGGAAGAAGCACACCAGTGTGCTGTGTGATCATTAGGTGTTGAAGGGATCAGGGATCAGGCATCATCAGAACAAAAAATCATTATCATTGTGAATGAGGGGGAGTAAGTTTATTTCCTCCTTTTAAGAGGGGCCTTAATACACATCTTTTAAAAAAATCATTTTATTGGGGGCTTGTACAATTCTTATGAGTGGAGACAATGGATGTATTGTGATAAGAGTTATATGAGCCCCCAATAAAATGATTAATTTTTTAAAAGATGATGGCAATAAATGTACAAATATGCTTGACACAATGGATGGATGGATTGTGGCAAGAGCTATACAAGCCCAATAAAATGATAAATAAATAAATAGTATTCAACTATATGGATCATAACAAACTATGGAGATAACATTGGGACGAATGAAGCTCCAAGACACTTACTGTGTCCATGGGGAGCCTGAAGGCAGAGCCCAAGAGGCAGAGCAGAGCAGAGCAAGGGCCAATATGGCATCATTTAAAAATCAAGAAAGATATATATCACTATTGTATCTTTTCGCTGTACTTATTCAATCTGGATGCTGAATAAATAATCTGAAGAAGAAGGAAGCATCAGGATTGGAGGAAGGGAATGAATAATCTTCCATATGGAGATGACACAACCTTGGTTGTTGAAAGCAAGGAAGACATGAAGCACTTCTAATGAATCGATAAGTTCAGCCTATTTAGTGCTGAACAATGCACATGTAAAAGTCTGCATTTACTAAGTAAACCTTCTCTTTCTGTGATTTAGAAAATGATGAGATGACCTATTGTTTTTCATAAACCTATTCATCCCTTTCTCCACAGAGGCAGAGACAGTGATTGCTAACACCGGGCCGGCAGTCAGCTGCGGACCATGTTTAAGTTCAGATTGAAGCTGAAGAAAATTAAAGCAAGTCCACAAGAGCCAAAATATGACTTGGGGATATATACCCCCTGAATTTGAGAACAGATTCATACCTTGAATACTAATGAAGAAGGCCTGAGGAACTGTGGGATGACATCAAGAACTTCATGTATGAAGAAAGCAAAGGTCATTTAAAAGACAGTAAAGAAAGAAAAGATCAAAGTGGATATCAGGAGAGAGTCTGAAACTTACTTTTTTTAAAATATATATTATACTAGTAAGTTTATTTCCTCCTTTTACTTTATCATAACTTTGAAAATTCCTGGGAATTTTTTTACATGCTTACATGAATTTATGATTAACTGAATATCCATTTGTTATAGTTTTTCATGCAGTGAACATAGAGTTTAGGCAAAATTCTATTAAGGATATGAATCATCTAGGAGAAAGATTTCTCCCTATGGATATATATATAAATAGCATATCTCAGAGTTAGTTTATTGTGCCAACCTGGCTGATAAACACATGTGGGGTAAATTGAAGGGCGGAGCGATAAATGGCTCGGTGAGCCTCACCTTTCTAGTTCTTGGGTCTCTTGTTCTCTGATGGTCAGACCAGGGTGCAGCTGCCTTAGTCAGTTCCCTGCTTCAGCTGGCAAGGCTCACTTCCTGCAAGACATCCCCTAGGAGAAGCAGCATAGACCTACCCCGATGCAGCCCTGGGTGCTGGAGTAGCCACGTGGAGATCCCTGCCAGCGCTGAGATGTTTACACATTCACTGATTCGCCTTTCTTCCTGCAGTAGGCATCATTGTGAGATGGAGGAGGACTTTGTGTTTTGTGAGATGGAGGAGGACTTTGTGGATTGATGTTGGACATATGGGTTACTGTTGGATTTGTAGGCTTGAGCATCACTCTTTTAAGCACTGTCTCTATGGAATCACAGGAGGAAGACAAGGCCATCTACTCCCAAAAAGGGCTACAGGAGCCATTCTACCTTGTCCCATAGTCAGAATTGACTCCATAACAGCAAGTTTGGTATGCATATAGAATCAAATCATCAAAAAACTCATGGGCTGATGGAACTCAAAGATACAGGGATTTATCCACAGACTCTTGAGGCCTCTCCCTATTTCTCTAAAGATTATTTACACTCATCACTACTATGAAATGATCATAGCTATTAAGATTACAAAAGGAGTCTGGATGTAGTATTAAATTTAAAATGGCGTGGAGGGAGGTGGGAGGGCCAGCCCCCATCCCTAATACTCCTATTGCTACTACTCGGATTCAGTAATGCACA
>NW_022104341.1:34024316-34038855 GCF_000313985.2 Echinops telfairi | reverse complement strand
AAAGGTCAGCAGTTTGAAACCAACTGCTGCTCTAGAGGAGAAAGAGGAGGTTTCTACTCCCATAAAGCTAGTCTTGAAAAGCCACAGAGGCAGTTCTCCACTGTCCTATGGGGTCACTATGAGTCAGAATAGACTCGATGGGAGTGAGTTAGTGAGTTATTAAAGTTGCCAGTAGATGATTGTACCAGCAACAGTGTTTCTGTCTTAAATACTGATGAGAGACAGAAGGCTGGGTCTCCAAAATTTGCGCATGACCTCTTGTGGGTGTAACCTCTTTTCAATTGGTTGCCTAGATACCCACAGGGTCTTCAATAGGTGATTGTTTTCATTGTTGTTGTTTTGCAAAACTGGACTGCTTTCCAATTAGAGTCCTGACCTCTCAGCAAGAGCAGATAGCCTTGTGTAACTCAACACATGTGCTGAGCGAAGACCAGGCAAGTTCACGTACATCTGAAAACTCAGATAACTACTGACACAGAAAGCAGCTTGTACATTGCTAACAGATCCCAGTCATTCACAACATCGTACGATCTTCAGCCACAGAATTCTTTCATCCATTTGGTTTGTTTTTCTGGACCCCCTTTTTGACGGTTGTATAGTAAAGGCCCGTGCACTCAGTGTGGTGTCCAAGTGGTGTTTCAGTGTTTTTAAATGACATGCATTTAAATACTAAGACCACAAGAAAACAATCTATAGTCTCCTCAATGGGAAGCATTCTTTCTAAGAAGGCATAAAACCCCACGTGACTCGAGTGCCAAAGAGAGTGCTCAGACAAGATGATTTTGAGAACAATTCTATCACTTTCTCTGAGAAGATAAATTTGAAAACACTTGGAAACTGCCTGGAACGCTTTCTAAGATCACTTTCAGGTTTTTGGCATCCAAGTTAAAACATTATTGAGAAGATTGGAGAACCCTAAACCTCCACCCAGCCCTGTCTCTTCGAAAGTTACCCTCTCTCTATTGCCATGACCCAAAGATCATCTACATATTTGCAGTGGAGTGAAATTACTTAATATGGCTCTTCTATCCACTTCTCTGTAACTCCCACCAAAGGATGAGATGGGACGATGGAGATAAGGCAGGTGGAGCACTAAGAAAGGGGATTGGTCGCTTTTGATTACTACCTTCCTGGCTATAAGGGGGATGAGCCATCTTGAAGTAGCAGCAGAGAGGAGAAAATCTGAAGAGCACTTTCAAGATCTCTGTCTGAAGAGAGCGCAGGTGCATCCCGGACTGTGGCACAGAGCCTCCTCGGATGTCAGCACCAAGACTCTGGGGCCCCGAGGCTATGGAACTGTGGGACAGTCACAGGGGAACTGGCTTCCAAGCCCAGGGAGGTAAAGGTCAAGGGACCTGTGGCTGAGAGGCTGAGAACCTGAGGGAAAGCTGGCTGCTAGCTGAGGAGACCCATGGCTGTGACTTTACTTTGTTGATCCTGATGGATGATGACCTATTAACTTCCCTAATAAGCCCCCTTAACCCCAACAAAATTCCCTGCCATCGAGTCAAAGCTTACTCATAGTGACACCCCCCAGCCCCACCCCCTCACTGTGGGTTTCTGAGACTGCATCTGTTTATGAGAGTGGAAATCCCAGTCTTTATTCTGAGGCTCTACTGGTGGTTTTGAACTGCCAAGCATGCAGATCACAGTACAATGCATAACCACTATGCCACCAGGGCTCCTCCAGTAAAGCCCCTTCCTTGTGTGTTTCTCTGTGAGTCCTGTGTGGCCATTACTGCATAGCTGTAGTGTGGGAGGAATGGTCCACAGCCGTTGTCTGACTCCTGCCTCTTGGCAATAGAGAAGTCAGAGGAGGCTGGACATGGCCATCCATTGCCATTCCCTGCAATATTTCTATCTTATCCCTGATTGTTTCCCTCAGGCTGACAAGATTTCATGGCCACTTCGGTTTGGTTCGGAGAGCCTATAATAAACTAGCCTGCACAATGAATTTCTGGAAAAACTGATGATTGGATCTTGCATTTATCCCTCCAGTCTTTACTTCTCCGACAGACAACATAGGCAGAGAGTCTACTCAGTTCCCTGCATACAATCTTCACACAAAAAGAGCACAGATTATCTCAAAACTAATATGAATACTTGCTCTCAAATATACAGTCCTGCCACTTCTTCTCTGGCTAATAAACATTCCTCTACCCAGCTGCTTAAACCAGAATGAGGAGGATGTTCCTTTCTTGACACTTTTCTCTTTTGGACTGCCTTCTCAGATACACATTTCCATGATCAGCTTCCATTACTGTGAGAAACTGAGAACCAGGAAGAGAGTGTACGTATGGGGTCAAATTCCCTATACTCATATTTTAAGGAGTCTGGGAGTGTGTTAGTCTGGGTACATTAGAGAAACAAATCCACAGAAACTCATGTACAAGAGAGAGTTTTATATAAAAATTAAGTGCACATCAAGAAAACATCCCAATACAGTGCTGCCCAAGCCCACAAGCCCAATATTCACCCATTAACCCATATGCCCAACACTAGTCCACAAAGTCCTCCTCCATCTCACAAAACACATGCAACGATGCCGACTGCAGGAGGAAAGTGGAGTTAGTAGTATGTAAGCATCTCAGCACTGGCAGGGGTCTCCACACGGCTGCTCCAACACCCAGGGCTGCATCGGGGTACGTCCATGAAACTTCTCCTTGGGGATGTCTTGTAGGAAGTGAGCTGTGCCAGCTGAAGCAGGGAACTGCTAAGGCAGCTACACCCTGGTCCGTCCATCACAAAGCAAGAGACCCGAGAACTCGAAAGGTGAGGCTCACCAAGTCATTTAGCTCTCCGCCCTTCAATTAACCCCATATGTGTTTATCGGCCACGTTGGCACAATAAACTAAGGGAGGCTAAGAGTCTCATGGAGGGCCGCCTTCATGTTCGTGGGCTGGAGATGCATCCCAGTCACATTCTCCTAAAAGCTGTTTCCCGCAATGTACCGTATAATAATGTCACTTTAAAGGTGCTGCTTGCAAACACGTGGTTGCTACTATACTCTTGAAGATTAACTGCTTGAAAGCTACCTCCCTGAAGGTTATCTGCCATCAAAGGCGGTCAGACCATCTAACTCTAAGTATGGCTCACTCTCTTCTGATAAGGATCATAGATTGTGCCCCTGGAGAAGAGCTCAGGGACACTTAAGGTCAAGTCAGCTCAGAGAAGGCCAAGGTTAAGCAGCCATCTTAACACTAGAACCCACCCATCTGATTATATACATACCTTCTGAGTTAGTTAATTGTGCCAACCTGGCCGATAGTCACATGTGGGGCTAATTGAAAGGCGGAGGGATAAATGGATGGTGAGCCTCGTCTTTCTAGTTCTTGGGTCTCTTGCTTTGTGATGGTCGCACCAGGGTGCAGCTGCCTTAGCAGTTCCCTGCTTCAGCTTGCAAGATTGACTTCCTACAAGACATCCCCAAGGAGAAGCCACATGGACCTATTCCGATGCAGCCCTGGGTGCTGGAGCAGCCATGTGGAGACCCCTGCTAGTGCTGAGATGCTTATTCGTTCACTGACTCAGCTTTCCTCCTGCAGTTGGCATCATTGTCTCTGTTTTGTGAGGTGGAGGACTTTGTGGACTGGTGTTGGGTTAATGGGTTAATGTTGGACTTGTGGGCTTGGGCAGCATTGGATTGGGATGTTTTCATGACGCACACTTTCTTTACATAAAACTGTCTTATACATGAGTTGCTGTGGATTTGTTTCTCTAAAGTACCTAAACTATTACACCTTCCTATCACATGTGTACCTGTGGCTCATCCCCTTTGTTACATGCATGCCTCTAATACAACCATGTCATACATATGTGCATAGCATGGCTGGCATGCCCCTGATTATATAAACTTGTGAGAGAATACATTCGTGCTCCACTCTGGTTTCAGTCACCATGGAAGAGGTAAGCACTTGCATGTCTTATTTGATTCTTCTTTAATCTACCCTTCAATTACACAACTCCCACCTTGTACCCATTCAGATGTGGAGGCTGGTCCCCACACATTACCTCAAAATACTGCGTGAGTCTATCTACGATTCTACCTTCATTGCCATTGACATGACATAAACTACAGTGGCCGCTGTGGTGACACGCTCACCCACTGTGCTTCCTACGCGTCCACCTGGCTCCTGTTACCTGCGTGTCTCTTCACTGTTCTTCTGTGCTGTTGGTGTTAGGGGCCATTGAGTTGGTTCCAATTTATAGGGTCCTATGTACCACAGCACGAAACAATACCTGCTCCTTCGCCATCCTCATTCCTGTGGTCCCTGTGCCAATCCACCTCCATAAGGGTCTTCTTTGTCACTGACCCTCTGTTTGGGCCGAGTCCAGACCATGCAGCAGCTTCCCCAAGCTCTCCCGAAAGAGAGCCTGCTGGACTGTGCGGCCCCTTCCCCCGCCCCTGAAGGCCAGAGCTGGACTGTGCAGTCCCTGCCTCCAGCATTCCAAGGAGCTTGTCTCTCCAGGCCGGGTCTGTACAACCCCTTCCCTAAGTGTTCCGGGACGGTTTACTCATAGACCACATCCTGACTCAGACCCTGACACTGCAGCCCCAGAAGGCCTTCCTTCCCTCCTCAGTACACACGTCCTTGGCTCAAGCCCTGTATATGTCCCACCGCCTCACAGCCAGGCGGGATTTGCCCCACCTAACTCGTTGGGTCCCGTCTCGGAACCCGCCCGGGGTCTCAAGATGGCCCCGTCCTTCTCTGCTTTCCCTTCCCTCCCTGGAGTTCTTTTCCTGCCTCAATAAAATCTCTCTCACTTCACATTCCTGGCTAAATTCTATCTCTGTTCCGTGCCTCCGTCTCCAACCTCTCACCCTCTTCTCTATCTATTCTTGCCCTCTTCCAACCAGCTCCAGGGATTATCCAAATCCTACCAAATTATGATGTTATGTTGCTTAAAAGTGGTTTCACATTACACTTAGAATAAATCCTACTCTTCTCACTACGGCCTACCAGGCTTTGATTTCATCTATTTTGTTTCTTGCAATAAGAGACCCGGCCCTCATCTCATCTCATCTCATCGTCTTTCCCATTCTCTGTACTACAGCCACAGGAGTCTGTGTTTATTCCTTAAACTCTCTTTGCTTTTTCACTTTGTCCTCTTTCCTATCTTCCTGGAATGACTTTCACATTCTAACCACTCGGGTTTCAGTACAAACATCACCTATTCAGCAAGGCCTCCTCTAATCTCCCTCTCTGAAGTCCAGTACCCTCACCAAGAACAAGTAATCCAATAAAGAGAACCCAAGACAAAAATTCTAGTCTTTAAAACCCTATTCTCAGAAATGACACATAATCCCTTCTGCTAAATCTATTTGATCATACCAGTTGTTCCCAGTAGAGTGTGTGACGGGGGCCAAGCAAGAGTGTAAAGGGGACAGGGATCATTGAGGGCTATCCTGGAGGCTGACTACTCATGATCTGGGGAATAAAGACCTCTGGCATGTTTACTGCTACATATTTTATTCCTGAGTTACTTATGCCTGCAGTGAAGAGTAACAGAAGCCCTAGAAAACAGTCATTTCAATAATGAAGAGGTTTATTTATTTCATGCCACAGGAAGTCCCAGAGTAAACAGTTCACAGGAAGAACAATGGATCAAGGGCATCATCAAGGACCCTAGCTCATCCTGGCTTTCTTCCCTGCTGGCTGCCCTCGGTGGGTGGGGCGGCAGGCTTCCCAGAGCAGTGGGGAGAAAGGCCGTGCAATGCCAGAGGACTGCTCTGTACAGCACATTGGCCAGAAGCCATCATTCCATTTCTAACTGTGAGATAGACTGGGGATGGAGTGTTTAGCATTTCTACCTTCTCTAAGTAATGAGGTCACCAAGAGTCTAAATCAATTTTTTTTTGTTTTGTTTTTAACAATTGGAGGCAACAGAAAACCAGTATTAAGATGTTTATTGGTCACGTTTCCTAAATTCAGATTTTGAACTGCTTTTTTCTAAAGTGGATTATGATGCAATTATTTCTTGGTACGACATAAAAAGGCACATAATAATGTGCTCATTAACTGTTTCTTGAATGCATGCTGTCCCTAGTATTAGGGGTCTAGCATCTCTGATAAACATTAACCTCAGGAAAGTTTCTTAAAATGATCTGTATTTTCATTATTAGGAAGAACAGATTTGTCATTGCTAGGACATGAAAATAGAAAAACGTCACAAGGACTCTGTACAAATTTATTTTTCTCTTACATTCAGATTTAATTCCCAGCTTTTGAGCTATGCACAGTTACATTGTAGTACTAAATCTCCGCTTCCCCCATTTCCCCCTACATCTTCATCCTGTAACTTCTGGGCTCCACATCCATTTCTTCTAAAAACACTCTTATTTTTAGAATAAGATAAAAATAAGTAAGGCACGTTGATTATATATCTTCTTTAGCAGATATATTCATACGACAAGAAGTTACTTTAACTCTAAAAAAAAAGAAAAAGATATGCATCGCCCCCCCCACAGAAAATAAAACTGCATCCTGAAAATACCATAAAATGCCAACAGAGCGTACTTTTTATATATACTTTAAAAAAAACACTCTTCTACTTTCATTCCAAAATTGACTTTAAAATTGAAGCTGTTAAAAATATGCACTTAATTTAGAAGCTTTTAATTCGCAAGAGCTTTTTTCCTGGGTGGGGTTGCAAAGTGGTAACTTGATTTTGCCACAGAGTACACTGCCTCTGTAAAAGTCAGACATTTTACTAAGAATAGACTCGTGGCCTGCAGGATGATTAAAAAGTGCTTGGTATAATTGAAGTTTTGGTGAGGAACTGATTAAAGTCATGGCCTTGCATGTTGGGTGTATATAATCTACTTTAAAATTTGGATATTGGAATGTATGGCCTGAGAAAAAGATTACTACTACGATGAAAAGCATAAAATACTACTGATCAACTCTGTCTTCATTTTTTTATAAAAGTAGATCATTACCGTTGCTTATTGATTTTAAAATGAGTCGTGAAACTTTGCTGATTAAGTCTATATGGAAAAACACCTCTTAAAAAGAGTAACTTATGTCCTTACTCAAAACAGTCAATGGAAATAAATTACACAAAAATTTTACTTGACCATTCCTGCATTGCTCAAAGATAATCTTACTGTTTCTAGAGTTAACATTTCAAATAGTCTCTACATGATTCAGTATCTCTGGTTTCATAGGTTACTAAAATGTTAAAGTATTGAATCAAAATTTTCATTGTTTTAGTAAAAAAAGCAAACATCTTTCACATGGGAAACTCACAATCACGTGAAGTATGTAATTACAGAATTGCTTTATTACTCGCAGTTTCAGATAGGATCATAACTGTATTCTTTGGCCTTTAATGATTTTGGGATTTTTTAAAAATCATTTTATTAGGGGCTCATACAACTCATCACAATCCA
Organism: Echinops telfairi; assembly: GCF_000313985.2. Taxonomy (NCBI): domain Eukaryota; kingdom Metazoa; phylum Chordata; class Mammalia; order Afrosoricida; family Tenrecidae; genus Echinops; species Echinops telfairi. The sequence goes on along the minus strand of NW_022104341.1, from coordinate 34,031,462 downwards.
TACACACATCAATTGGGTAGAGCGCATTTGTACATTCATTGCCCTCATCATTCTCAAAACATTTTCTCTCCACTTAAACCCCCAGCATTAGGTCCTCATTTTCCCCCTCCCTCCCCGCTCCCCCCTCCCTTATGAGCTCTTGATAGTTTATAAATTGTTATTTTGTCATATCTTGCCCTGTCCAACGTCTCCCTTCACCCACTTTTCTGATTTGGGGATTTTAGAATTCATATCTGAACTGCTTAAGATTAGGAAGTTGTGGCACTGCCAACCCAAACTTCATAAACTATTACAGGGGCCACAGTCTCTATCATTTTCTATGTACTACCTTCATTAAATGGAGTTCTGCTTGGCTAATGCTTACTGCTCACAAACCTGTGGCAGCTCCTCATTTATAAGGTTCCCACCAGCAGCAATAGCCCAATGACTGAAGGAAAGTCTAGAGAATCGTGCTGTCCTGGCTAGCCCAATGACCCCAACTCGGTATTTCCAGTGATTGTATTGCCCATGAGAATCTAGCAGGAATTAAAGCTTTAATGATAGGTCATTGATCTCTCGATATATGTATCATACCATAAAAGAGCATCACATTGAATCAAGGTAATAATCTTCTGGATCATACCTTAGCTAAGCATCATAGTAACCCCCCAATTTATTATTGATTTAACATTTTATTAACTAATGTTAACTAAAGCATTCTTTATATATAAATTTCCATTGTAATTAGCCCAAGGTATCTTCTAAGAACTTTCAAGGGAATTTGAATTCATGAAGTACAAGGAATTCAAAGTTATTCCCATATTTCAAATTAAAAATAACTTAATAAAATTATAAATAAACATAACCTCAATGACTACATATAATTTCATGAAATGATTATAGATCATCTATCTTCAGACATTTCCTCATTACAAATGATAACTTTAGCCCAACATTGAACTTCACACCTGTGCTCCTCCGGGTGAGGAGAAATGTGTTCTATATGGAGATGGACACAACAGAAGAGGAACTGAGGCAGTAAACGGGCTGATAAAACACTAATTTCAATATTCAGTAAGAAATCTGTCACCTAGATAAGCCACAGAACAGACACACACATTGAAGAAGGATACAGCATCTTTAACTCAAAGGCATTGAAGTTAGTACCAGTTCTCTCCTGGGATAAATCAGGAGATATTTACAGGATTTTTTTTTTTGCAAGAGAAAGGAAAGAACACAAAAGGAAATGCTAGCAAGGGGGTCTTAGAGCAAAAGATTCCCAGTCAGTGCCACAGATGAGTTACAAATGCGGAGAACTACTGATCCTCTCAACCCTCGAACAAAGTGTCAGACAAGACCTATGTTGCCTAGGGTCCCAGGTGAGAAACTTCTGGTTATAAGTATCTTCTTGGATTTACCACACTCCCAAATCCACTGACATGGAGTTGATTCTGACTCTTATTGACACTGCATAGGATTTCTGAGACTGTGAATCTCTAGGGGAGCAGACATCTCCATCTCTCTCCCTTGGAGCTAGTGGTGGGTCTCAACCACAGACCTGGTGGTGAAGCAGTTCAATGCTGGTTCAAAAGTACCACCAGGGCCCCTTTGTATTTACTGTCTCTTGACTTAAAACATTGTTTTCTATATCCTTCATGGTTTTAAATAGGGTAACAAGCATTGTTGTAAGGGAAGAAAATAAGTTTTAATCATTATCTAGTATAGCATCTACTACATAATTACTCCTCAGAGATTTAAAAAGCTTTTTAAATTCCTCATTTCTACATAAATTTATGGTTTAGAAAATAAAGAAGCCAAACTGTGGCTTATAATTCACAACTATAACATAAAAATAGATTTAAATAAGTAATTCTGGCACATGACCTTAGTTTGCTCCACTTTTATCACAGGCTACCATGACCACTTCAATAACTTCTTATTTTGTTTTATTAGTCATCCTAGTCAGAGCTGATGACTTGCTTTTTCATGAGCACAAATAACTCACTTTTAGTGGCAATAAGTTGTTGAAAGTAAATATATATCCATACAGTCAACTTGCTGCTATACAGTCGATTCTGATGCATCGTGACCCTATAGGACAGATTAGAATTGCACCTGTGAGTTTCCAAGACTATAACTCTTTAGGGGAGTAGAAAACCCCATCTTTCTCCCTGGGAGAGGCTGGTGGTTTAGAACTGTACACCTTGAGGTTAAAAGCCCATTGTGTAATGACCGCACCACCAGAGCTCCTTCATATCTATATATTCGCTGTGAGTTGGAATGTATTTGAAGGCTGTGGGCTTGGTTTTTAATTTTGTATGTACACCAGCTGAAAGGGATTAAGAATTGACATCTCTTTCCGGTGTGTAAAACTATGCTATACTAAGAGGCAATCTTTAAAATGCTCTTGAGGAACATTGTTGTATACCAACAATTGTTGCATACCAACCATTCTGAATCTAATTGAGAGGTGTACAGCAGTCCAACATTCTGCAATATTTTTTTGGTTTATTGACTATCCTGGTTTTCCCCAAACTGGCCTTAAAAGTCTTACAACCTGGAAAATCCCTAAGGAAGTATATTGGGCTGGCTTTTTACTCCATGAGAGCAGAAATAAAGGCCAGACTGAACACAAAATACAAAAATTGTTTTAAAGGCATTTGTGAACAGGTGCCACAGGTAAAACTTTTGGATGCCTAACGCAAGGCTGGCAGTTCAAACCCCTCAGTCACTCTATGGGAGAAAGATGTGGTCCTGAGCTCCCCAAAAGATTCACAGTATCAGAAACCCATAAAGACCTTGTTCTATAATGTCATGATGAGTTAGCATCAACTCAATGGCAATGCGTTTTAGTGCGCTGTGGAAACAACAAAAATTAGAACTATGTAAATGTCAGAGTGAGCGAAGGAATTATAGCTGCATTTTCTTAGCAAGGCTAAATGGTGAGGGTCCAAGCGTGGCCCCGGCCACCTGCTTCACTGCCATCAAGTCTATTGCAATTCATAGTGGTCCTGTATAAGGTTTCTGAGGCTGTAAATCATTACTGACGCAGAGAGCCTCATCTTTCTCCTGAAGAATGCCTGGTAGATTTGAACCTCTGACCTTGTAGTTAACAGACCAATGCTTAAGCTACAGTGCCACCAAGATTCCTACAAATAACAAAAGAACTTCAAAGTATATGTTTAAAACAAACTGATCAAATTGAAAGAGAAAAGAGATACAGACATATCTCATTTTATTACACTTTATTTTATTGCATATACTATTTTTTAAAGGAAACTGGTGATCTCTGGCAATCCTGCACCAGTGTCTGTCTCACAGCACCCCCAGGGCTCCCTGTGCCTTAGGCGGAGTCTCACATACACCAGCGGAGCTCCGGGTGTCTCAGAGAGGTGGAAGGACAGAATTCGGCATGGACAAAACTCAAATACAAAGCTAATTTATCCTCCAAAGTACTTGTTAAATTCTGAAGCTGTGTAGAATTTCCTTCTTAGATAACTAAGAAGGAAACCTCTAAAAAACAATACAGCGTTTCATGCATGTCATGCCCTACTGAGAGACAAAAACCCAAAGCCACTGTCAGCAAGTCTGTTCCGGTCATAGTAGTCATAGAGGGTGGAGGAGAGTTGCTCCCAGGGACTCAGGGGCTGTAAATATTTATGGGAGTAGATAGTCTCTTTTTTCTTAACTTTTTCTTTAATTAATCATTTTATTGGGGGGCTCTTACAAATCTTATAACAATCCATCATTCAATTGTATGTGCACATTTGTTGCCATCAACATTTCCAAAACATTTGCTTTCTACTTGAGCCCTTGATATAAGCTCCTCTTCCCCACTCCCCTTCCCCCCACTCCTACCCTCGTGAATCCTTGATCAATGATATATTATTGTGGTTATTTCATGTCTTACACTGTCCGTGGTCTCCCTTAACCCACATTTCTGTTATTTGTCCCCCTGCACTAGATATCAAATTTGTGATGGGTTACTCCTTTTCCCCACCCCCTGCCCCTACCATACCCCTACCCTCATGATATCACTGTTCCTAAGGGTTTTATCCATTTTAGCTGTCCTAAGAGGTTGTTTTCATGTGTCAAGAGCTCTTATCTGTACCAAGGTGTGTTCTTTGGTCTAGCCAGATTGGTAAGGTAGAACTGGGTCATGGTAGTGGGGGCAGGGGGTAAGGAAGCATTAAGGAACTAGAGGAATAATGTGTGTTTCATTGGTGCTGTACTGTCCAATTGTCTACAGATGGGCTTTGGATCTCCACTCCAACCCCCCTCTTTCACATCAATATAATTGTTTGTTTTGAATATTTTGAAACCTGATACCTAATCTTGTGGATACCTCATGATCACACAGGGCGGTGTGCTTCTTCCATGTGGGCTTATTTCCTTCCCTGCTAGATGGCCACTTGTTTAACTTCAAGGCTTTAAGACCCCAAACACTACATCTTTTGATAGTTGGGCACCATCTGCTCTCTTCACCACATTTGCTTATGCACCCAGCGATCGTGCCTGGAAGGTGAGTATCAAAGAGTGCCAAGTTATTAGAACAAAGTGTTCTTGTGTTTAGGGAAGCCTTGTGTGTAGAGGCCCCAAGTCCATCTGCTATCTTAATACTTACCATATAAATATATGTACATTGACCTCTATGTCTTTCATTATACATTAATATATTTATATATATACATGCCTATAGCTATGCCTCTATAAATAGCTTTTGCCTCCTAGTTCTTTGCTGTACTTCCTTTCACCTTCCTCCTTCCCCACTATCATGCTACCCTCCATTCCGCTCTCAGTAATTCTTCTTGAATACATTGCACTTGATCAAACCCCACCAGGCATTATATGCCCTCCTCACCAACTTTCGATCTCTTATTGTTCCCTTATCCCTGAGTTTGTTGGCTCCCTGCTCCCCCTATCTGTCCCCTCCTCTCCCATGTCCCTGGGGACCACTGGTCTCATTGTTTTCTCCTCAGAATTTTGTTTTCTTCCTATCTTATATTGATAGGCAAGGGTGAAAGAAAATAAGAAGAAGATAGATAATTCCAGGTCTATCTGATGATGCTTAGGAATGTTTTCCAATTGTGTCTGATGAGGCGCCAAGCCCTGTCCCCTGAGTCAGAAGTCTATTTTCAGGATTCCTCGGGGACTTGGTTACTTTTCTCCTCTTGCAGCCCTGTGGCATTCCCTTCGTGTTTCACCCTGCTGTGTGTGGGGCAGACCGGGCACACTGTCCCCATAGTGTGTCCAGTGCTGCCCCCCATAGCACTATGTGGCAGTGAAAGAACGTTGTGTCTTGTGGTCTGGCTGGCCCGATGGTCCTCTCTGTGCACTGACTGCTCCAAGCTTGATCTTGGGCATGTTGTTGTTGTTATTAGGTGCCATGTAGTTTGTTCCTGCCCATAGCACAATACCTATGTACAACAGAATGAAACACTGCAGGGTCCTGTGCTGTCCTCAGAATGGTTCCCATGCCTGAGCCCATTGATGCAGCCACTGGGTCAATCCATCTCCTTTAGGGACTTCCTCATTTTCACGGCCCCTCCACTTTACCAAGCACAATGCCCTGTTCTAGGGACTGGTCCCTCCGGATAATGTGTTCAAAGTATGCAAGAAGGAATCTTGCCATCTTTGCCTCTAATAGCACTTGGGGCTTACTTCATCCAACACAGATTGGTTGGGCCTTTAGCAGTTCATGGTACGTTCAATATTCTTCTCCAGCACCACAATTCAAATCCATCGATTCTTCTATGACCTTCCTTATTCAGTGTCCAACTTTCACATGCATATGGTGCGATGCAGAATACCATGGCTTGGGTCAGGCTCACCTTAGTCCTTAAAGTAACATCCTTGCTCTTCAGAGAGGTCTTGTGAAGCACATTTGCCTAATGCAATAGGTCTTTTGATCTCTTGACTGCTTCTTCCATGAGCATTGGTTGTGGATTGAAGGAAGACAAAATCCTTGAAAACTTCAACCTTTTCTCCCTGTATCATGATGTTACCAAATGATCCAGTTGTAAGGATTTTGGTCTTCCTTATATTGAGTTGTGATCCTTACTGACGGCTACACTCCTTGATCTTTGTCAGCAAGTGCTTCAATTCCTCCTCACTTTCAGCAAGCAATGTTGTGTCATCTGCATAGAGCAAGTTATTAATAAGCCTTCCTCCAATCACGCTGCTGCTCTGTTCATATAATCTAGCTTCTTTGATAATTTGCTCAGCAGATAGATTTGAACAAGTCTTGTGAGAGGATACAACCCTGACACACATTTTTCCTGATTTAAACCATGTAGCATCCCCTTGTTCTGTTTCCAGAACTGCCATTGGATCCATGCACAATTTCCTAATGAGCATAATGAAGTGTTCTGGAATTCCCATTTATCCACAGTTTATTATGATCCACACAGTTGAATTCCTTTGCAGAGTCAATGAAACACAAGTAAACATCTTTCTGGTATCCTCTCCTTTCAGCCAAGATCCATCTGACATCAGTAATGATATCCCTTGTTCCACAGCCTCTTCTGAATCTATCCTGAACTTTAGGCAGCTCCCTATTAATGAGCTGTTGCAACTGCTGTCAGGTGATTTTACTTGTGTGTGATATCAGTATTAAAGTAGCCTCCTTGCTCTTCATACTATAGAGAGGTCTTGTGCAGCAGATTGTCTGAGCATTTAGTTTGGTCACCTTTCTTTGTGATGGGCACAAATATGGCTCTATTTCAGTCAGTTGTCCTAGCATCTGTCTTCCAAATTTTCTGGCATAGACAAGTGTGTGCTTCCAGGGCTTCTTTAGTTTTCTGGAACATTTCAATGGTTTTCCATCAATTCTTGGAGGCTTGTTTTTGGCTAATACATTCAGTGCAGCTTGAACTTCCTCCTTCAGCATGATTGATCGGTTCTTGCTGGCATGCTAGCTCCTGAAACGGTGGACTGTCAACTAGTTCTTTCTGGTCCCCTGACTCTTTGTATTCTTTCCATCTTATCTTGATGCTTCTGGAATCATTCAATATTTTTCCTATAGAATATTTCAAAATTGCGATTGGAGGATGGGATTTTTTTCTTGAGTTCTTTCAGTTTAAGAACTTGGGCATATGGGGGTTGGGGACAGTGGGAGAAAGAGGGAATCCATCACAAGCTTGGATATATAGCCGTGCCTCTCCCCCC
>NW_022104341.1:34015343-34023654 GCF_000313985.2 Echinops telfairi | reverse complement strand
CCCAGTGGTATTGATAAAGTCCAAGCTGCACTGACAGTATTGGTGCCAAACAGTTGAAATATTTCAACAAACAGCTACAACAATTAACTTGCTCCCTTGCCTATGCCAAGAAATTTGGAAGAGAGCTAACATGTTAACCAGCAGAAACACATGCATATTTCTACCCATGTCAAAGGTATAAAACAGAATGTAGAGATTATCAAACAATATCATTAATAGCACATATAAATAAAATTTTGCTGATGATAAGTTTAAAATGGCTGCAGCTGTAATATCAACAGGGAATTGCTAGAAATTCAAGCTTGATTCAAAATAGGACATAGAATGAGGGATATTTATTTAGGGAAGTTTATTACTGTTAGCAAATGGATCATGGCTAAAAGCAGAGAATAGATGAAGAAAAATCTTACCTTTGTTCCATTGACCATGAAAAGATATTCAACTGAGTAAATGATAACAAACTGTGAATAAGATTTCAAAGAATGGGAATTCCAGACACTTAATTGTGTCCATGTGGAATTGCTGTATAGATCAAAAGGCAGTTGTTCAAACAGAACAAGGAGACGCTGCATGGTTTAGCCACACCATCAATTACATTAAATGGGAATGACCCAAGTACTGTGAATAAAAGGCATAGATCATTGTAGAACTTCTTAATGTATTGGAAACCAAGGATTTGTAGGGTATACGAATTATATGCCAAGAAAATTAAAAGAAAAAAGTAAAAGGCATGGATCATAAAATTGTTGTCTATAAGAAACCTGTTTTAAATAGAAAGATAGATACACTAAATATCAGAAAAGTTACAGTTTGTCATCACTAATTAAAGGAAAGCTTGAGAGGCTTTAATTACTAAGTATGTTCCAGGACAAAGAATCTGACCTGGAATAAAGAGGGATATTAAGCCAAATCCAAACCACTGCACTGAGAGGAGTCCAACTCACAGTGACCGTGTAGCACAGAGTAGAGCTGCCCTCTGGGTTTGCTGAGGCTTCAAATCTTTGCAGGAGAAGACAGCCTCGTGTCTTTCCCACGGAGCAGCTGGCTGGTTTGAACAGCTGATCTTGCAGTTAGCAACTCAATACACAACCCAGCACACTCCTTAAAGAGTGACATTACAAAATGCTAAAAGGGTCAATTTGTGAAGAAATAACAATCCAATTTTTCGTAGAAAATAACAATCCACAAAACCAAATCTATAGCAATTGTGTCTCTTCAGACTCATAATGGTTCTAAAGAGGGTTCCCATGGCTGTAAACCTTTATAGGAGAAGATCGCCTCAACATTTTCCCACAAAGAGGCTCATAGATTTGAACCACTGACCTTGTGGTTAGCAGATTAATGCCTACCCAACAATGCCACCAAAGCTCCTACAAAGAACAAGAGTTTCAAAGTATATGTGAAAACATAGACCAAAGTGAAAGGGAAACATATAGGCACACCTAATTTTATTGCATTCTGCCTCATTGTACATGCTGTGTTTTTTAACTGAAGGTCTGTTGGCAACCCTCCATCAGCTAAGTCTATTGCCACATTTTCCCTACACGATGTGCTCACTTTGTGCCTCTGTGGCACATTTTGTTACTTTTTACACTATTTCAAACTTTTTCATAATGCTCTTACACTTCCAGTGACCCTCTAGAACTGCACCTGCGGGTTTCTGAAGCTGTAACTCTTTATGGAAGTAGAAAGTCACACTGTTCTCCAAGGAACAGCTGGTGGATTGGATTGCTGACCTCTCATTGGCAGCCCAATGGATAACTTGTTATGTCACCAGGACGACAGTTAATATACGACTGCATAGTGTAAACATAAGTTTTATGTGCAATTGGAAACCCCAAAATTCAGATGACTTGCTTTATTGCAATATTCACTTTTGGGGGGAGGGCCTGGAACCAAACCCACAGTATCTCCCAGGTATATGCTTGTACATCTTAATTATAGTTGGATTCAGTACTCGTCTATTGGAACAAGCAGATAGATACACAAGACATTGTGTGAAGGAGCCTGGGTGAGACATGCAGTTAAGTGCTCAGTTCACCCCACACAACAGCTCTCTAGGAGAAAGGCCCGGCAATATGCTCCCATCGAGATGGCCCACTGCCACTGAGGAGATGCCGACTCATCTCGACCTGATAGGACAAAATAAAACTGCTGCCTTAGGTCCCAGGGTCGGAAGCCCTGTGGGGCAGTTCTGCTGTCATGTGAGGTCGCTGGGAGCTGGGATGCAGTTGACTGGCAGGATGATGGGGAGAAAAGACCAGTGGTAGACGGGACAGAGAAGACATGAAAACGCTACCAACTAACATGACTTTCAACAGACTCAGCTCAGGTAAAAGGCTTAAATCATGCAAGGGGGGTTCTCTGAATTAAGCTAGACACCAGCTACACAAAGACACCTAAAAAATCTCCAAATATTCGGAAATGAGAAAGGTAATTAGAAAATCCACAATTGCCTGGAAATTAGAAGCCCACTACTACTAAGCCATAGATTCAATATGAGATCAAAACAAATCAAAAACTGATTTGAACTGAATGAAAATGAAGGTATTACATGCTAAAACTACTTCTATGATACAGGTTACCATTGAGGGACATTTATAGGCAGATACCTGAAAAGTAATGTCCTAAGATTGCAGCTTAAGAACCTAGGGAAAGAATAGAAAAATCAAGCTAAATTAATTAAAAAGAAGGAATATTCAAGAGAAAAAAAACAATAGAATTAAATATAACCATAGAAAAATCAAGTCCAAAATTAAAGTTTAAGGTATAAAACTTCATCAACAAAAATAGAGAAAACCTACCAATATTCAGACCGAAACATTTGAAGAGTGAAACACTGTATTTTAACAGGAGATTGTAAACAATTCTATGTTTACAATAAGGGAAGTAAGGGGAAATATACTAAGTATCTAAGTCATTATCACGAGTCCTTTGTCTCCAATAAAAACTCACACGTCATTGGTGGGTTTTTCTAAATACAAAAGCAAAAAATACTATCAGTCTTCTATAAACCCTTCCAGAGACTCGGAGAGACTAAATTCCTCTCAACCTTTATATGAGGTCAACATGACCTCAGTAACCAGCACATGACCCGGGCATTTTTTAAGAAGGAAAATTATGTTCCAATTTCTCACATTAGCATAGGTATAAAAAAACTAAACAAAATTATGAGAAAATTTAATTCAGCAGCATACAAAAAGGGTAATACAGAAGGGATGAAAGAGAAGAGAAAATCACATATATACAACCATGTATGTATATTAATATATAATACAGTATAGATAAACTTATATATATAATATAGATATAATTGTGCATATATAATATATATACACACACACACACAAAATCACATGGCCTAAAACTCAACACCCATTCATAATGAAAACTCTTATCAAACTGCAAGAGGAGGGACATTGAAGAAATGGCATGTGAGACATGTCTTATCTCTTCACCTAAGGCCCACGGTACCTCCACTACTGATGCCACTTCACAGAAAATCACCGCCACTCCACACAAGAGGTGCATCCACCACCACGGCACAACCTCCTGTGGTGGCTCTTCTCTCTTGATGGTCATGGGATTCTCTCTTCCTGCTTACGAGGTGGCTCAATGTATATCTAACAGATGGCAAAACTGACCAATCCCCAAGTTAGAGGCCTCTGCTCCTTGTTTGCATGCACCTTGTCCTATAGAGTTGCTGTGTTGGAATCCCTTCAATGGCAGTGAGTTTGTTTTTGAGTCTTAGTGCTGTCCTTTGGTTGGAGTTACAAAGACTATGGATAGAAGAGCCATGCAAAGTAATTTCACTTCACCACAGGCATATTTTTAATCTGACAATTAAAAAAAACATCATAAACATCAAATTGAATAATGAATTAATGCAAGCTCCCCCTGAGATATCTGTTCTCATTCTTTCTATTCAAAATTGTATTAGAGGTGCTAATGAACATGATAAGCAAAAGGAATAAAAAGCATAAGAATTGGAAAAGAAAATAAGACTGGCATTATGTGTAAATAACATAATTTTGTACATAGAAAATCCAAAAGAATTAGTAAAGTACTATAATGAAGTGAACTCAAATTCAACACACACGAATACGTGGTCAGTATAAAAATACTCTTAACTCTTGACACAGCAACCATAAACAGGTTGCTTTTGTTAAGTGCCGTCGAAACAGTTCTTACTCAGATGCTCCTCTGTACAACAGAGCAGGACTCGGTCCCGTCGTGCACCATCCTCACGCCGCACTGCGTCGCTCGTTGCTGCAACCCCTCTGTCAGGCCGTCTTGTTGAAGGTCTTCCTCCTTGCTGCTCGTGCTCTTACCCAAACATGATGTCTTCTTTCAGGGATGGGGCTCTCCTGCTGCGGAGCCCTGGTGGTACAGTGGTTACACGTACGATCCACGTGGTAGGCTTTCTACTCTGCTTACAGTCACAGTCACAGAAACCCACAGGGTCACGGTGTACTAGTGATGGCTCAGTGGGGACTCTCCTGACAACATGCTCAAAGCAGGTGAGACAAGGTCTCACTGCCCCTGCTTCTAAAGGGCGTTCTGGCTGCACTTCTTCTGTGACAGAGGTGTTGGTTTCGGTGTTTATGGCACAATGTTAAGGCTTCTGCTAAGGGGGATGGTATAATTTAGACTGAATAAGAGCCGAACAACATGATGAATATAATGACAGTGCTGGATGCATGTGAATAGTATTAAAATAGCAAGTGTGTTGTTACATATAGATTTGCCACAATAAAAGAACATAAAAGAAAGGCTAAAATGTAACTCTTCCAATAAGTTCAAAGTAATAAAAACAAAGCTAGATTTCTAGCCTGAAATTTCCAATTTAGGAATCTTTAGAGTAATTTAACTGTGTAAACGTTTTAGCATCAATTATGATAAAATTATTATATATCACAAATCATTGCACATGACTTTTAAAAAGAACAGATTGAGCTTTTTTGTTTAAGATCATGAAAAATATTTCTATAAGAACAGTTGTGACAAGTAAACTTTAAGCTTGCAAAAAGCTGTCACCAGTGTACAGCTAAAATATTTCTAATCCAATCATGCATAATAATTAAGCAGTGGTTTACTGCTGATAGTTTTAACAGTTACCTAAACTGTGTCAATATTAACTTCATAGTTAGTATGAATAGTAACAAAAATTTCAGAAGGTAGACAATGATCAAGAATGGATGATTTTAAAGGAAGAAATCCACGTGGCGCTGAAGCCACTGGGATAAACACAAGTCACCAGAAATTGATGGGACACTAGGTCAAGGTTTTAAGAAATAGCCACAGTGCTGGAGGTACTTACTCACCAACGCCAAGAAATCTGTAACACAGCTGCCTGGCCAATTGACGGGAAGAAATTCATATTCATGCCGATTCTCAAAAAAAGTTATCAAAAAAAGGTGAATTATCAAAACATGTCATTAATATTGCATAAAAATAACTCTACCGGAAGAAAATTTTTTTTAAAAAAAGGTACCCCAGTACACTGATAGGGAAATGCCAGAAATTCAAAGCAGAGGAATTTTTGGAATGAGAGATTAGTAGAAAATACCAGTGTTTCATTGCTATACAAAACCATTTGATTGCGTGGATCATAAAAAATATATATAAATAACATTGGGGAAAATGGGAAGTCCAGGCCACTTCATTGCTTTCCTGTGGAATCTACATGAACCAAGCAGCAGGTCAAGGGTTCTGTTCTACTGCTCTACATGGTTCAAAATAAGGAACGGTGTGAATCAGGATTATATCCTGAGACCATATTTATTCAATCTGTCTGCTGAGGAAATAATCTGAGAAGTTGAATTATACGAGGAAAATGTGGCATCAGGATCAGAAGAAGGCTTATTAACAACCTGCACCACTTTGCTTACAGAATGACCGTAAAAGGACTCGAAGCACTTTCGGATGATGATCAAGGGTTGCAGCCTTGAGTGTGCCTTACATCTCAACCCAAAGAAAACATCCTCACAATCAAAATACAACCAACAACATAATGCGTACAGAAAATACCGGAGTTGTCATGGATTTCATTTCACTTGTATTCACAATCAACACGCAGGGAAGCAGCAGTCGAGAAATCAAATGTTGCATTGCACCGGGCAAATCTGCTACAAATGAGCTCTTTGAGGTGTTAACGAGGCAGCTAGGTCACTTTGAGGACTAAAATGTACCTGACAGAAGCCACACGATTTTCCATCCACTTCCATGCACGTGAAAGCCGGTCAATGAAAAAGGAAAACCAGAGAAAAATGGATGGCTTTGAATGATGGTGTTGCAAAGACTATCAAATAGACAATGACCTGAAAGAAGAATAAATAAATCTGCCTCAGAAGGAGTCCAGTCACAATGCTCTTTAGAAGTGAGGATGGTGAGATTTTGTCTCACATACTTTGGACATGCTAGCAGGAGGAACCAATCCCGGGAGAAGCGCATCGTGCTCAGGGGATTAGAAGGTATGTGCAAAAGAGGAAGATCCTCAACAAAATGCGGCAACAATCCACTCCAACACAGCAAGAATTGTAAAGAAGGCCCAGGACCAACAAGGCTTCCTTCTATTGCACACAGGGCTGCTATGAGTCAGAACCAACCAACGTGATGGCAACTACCAACAAGAACAACAACAATGAACTCAATAAAGCAAATTCCCAACAATTCTTTTCCCCACTGCCAAAGTAATAAGATAAAGAGATACTGTGTTCTTAAAAACAAACCTGAAAGTTACAATTTTAAGCAAATGTTAAATTAAATTTAAGTAAATTGCCGTTTAAAAAACTGTGGGGTTTTTTTTAATCTTGTGGATGACTGTCTGAAAATGCAACTAGTGGTCATATTAAATAAAACAAAACCACATAAGTTAGGCTGGGAAGTTAAGTGTCTTTCCCATTTTAGTACCAAAAGAAAAGAACACAACATATGAGATTTTATCAATTCTTAGACAAAGCTGCAAAAAAAGATAATTCCTCATAAATTATCAGATGCTGTAAGGGACTCTGTTCCACCTCCCGGAGTCACTCTCCTCCCCCCATTTCCCTCACATGTTGCCCTCATCTCTGAAACACACAACTGGGTATACATAGACTCTCCTGCACCCTGAACCACACTTCTCTCTCTCTCCCCTCTGCCTGAAACTTAGATGGATTAAAGCATGGAAGGCACTGAACACTGATGAACCTGTGATGTCCCTTCTCTGCGTATTCATTCTAATGAGATTGTGAGATGTGTGTGTGTGTGTCTTAGCTATCCATAATACAACGTCTGTATAAATATGACTATATTCAGTGATTGAATGCCAAAGTGGCAAATGCCGTTTTAGTGGAATGAGATGAAGTGGATTATAAAATTTTTAGTGGAGGTGGGGTACTAAGGTTTTTACTACATACCATATTTACTACTTGTGTGTGATATCAGTGATATCATTCAGAGTTTGAACTTTCTGTAATGGGCACAAGTATGGATCTGTCTGTCAGTTGGCCAGGTAGCTGCCTTTCAAGTTTCCTGGAATAGACGAGTGAGTGCTTCCACGGCTTCCTTCGTTTAGGCTTTCAGTATTTGAAAAAGCTCTGACACTACATATATGATTCTCAGTGACTTTCTCTGAAGTGGGGAGGAGAATCCTTCTTTGTTGTCTGTTCTTTATCTGGAAGTCCACTGAAACCTGTTCACGTTGGGTGACTGTTGGCATTTAACATATCAATGGCATAGCTTCCAGCATCATAACAACACACAAGTATGACATTACAGCACGACAAACTGACAACAGAATGCTCAAACTATAGAATGACATCACTGATATCGCACACAAGTAAAATTTTGCTTCAGATCATCTGACTGCAGTTGCAGCAGTACATTGACAGAGAACTGCCGGAAGTTCAGGCTGGATTCAGAAGAGGATATGGAACATGGGATATAATTGCTGATCTCAGATGGATCTTGACTGATAGCAGAGAATACCAGCAAGATGTTTACTTGTGTTCTGTTGACTACGCCAACAAACTATGGATAGCCTTGAGAAGAATGGGAATTCTGGAACGCTTCATTGTGCTCATTCAGAAGTTGTGCATGGATAAGGGGCACTTTTTTTAACAGAACAAGGGGCTACTGCATGGTTTAAAATTATGAATGGTGTGTAAAAGGATTGTATCTTCTCGCCATACATGTTCTATCTATAAACTGAGCAAATCATCAGAGAAGCTGAATTATAAGAAGCGGAGTGCAGCAGGATTGGATAAAGGCTTATTAACAACCTGTGGTATGCAGATGACACAATGTTGCTTGCTGAAAGTGAGGAGGA
>NW_022104341.1:33994287-34012979 GCF_000313985.2 Echinops telfairi | reverse complement strand
ATTGCCTTAAGTAGTGCATATTTCAATTTTGATGCTATTTCATAATAAATGCTATTATTATAAATTGACAAATACAAAGATGTCATGAAAAAATTTAATAAGAAAACAAATATGATAACAATTACTATATTTTATTTTTAGATAGATCTTGCATCCCTAATACATTATAATTAAAAACATGTCTTTCTGTTCTTTGCTCTTACAAATCTTCAATGATCTCATCACACTTAAGTTGCCAAATAATATTGAGTTTCTTGAATCATTATTGTACACTAAGGGATTTAGAGTCTCTTTAAGAAAAAAAACAAAAGCAATGTTCTACTCGGTAGCTTGTGATTAATCATTAAACTTAAGATTATATGTACAACAATTTTAAAATTGGGAAATATAAATTGTATTTTATCTTCTACAATGGAATTATATGAGGAGGTACCAAAAAAACAATAATCGCACTGGGCAAAGCAGAGCTTTTGTAGTATGCATTTTCCCTGCTAGGAGAGCATCAAGCTACTTACTCTGCGTTAGTGCACCCAGTGGTGTCACTTAGAAAGATTCTCTCTGGTAACAATGAATTTTTTTATAAAAGCAGTTTCACTCAAACCTCGTTTTCTTGTGATGGCCAATTTAAGAGAACTGCATGTGAAATTTTGTTTCCTGCTCAAGAAAAATGCCGCAGAAACTGTTGTGATGTTGAACACAACTTACAAAGACAGTGTTATGGGAAAAACTCAAGTGAAGGAGTGATTTTCTCATTTCAAAAAAGGTGAAACATTAATTGATGACAAACCTCATTCTGGAGATCAGTCAACTTCCCGAACAGGTTGTAGTGCATTTGGAGTTCGTTCCACTAGGTCAGACTGCCAACCAAGTTTCTATTAAGAGGTTCTGAAAAGATTGCGTAACAGTGTGCAACAAAAAGCCCTGGTTTATGGTAGCTGGGGGACCGGTTTTGCCACCATAACAATGTACCTGCTCACACAACCATCTCAGTCTGCTAGTTTTTGGCAAAAAGCAGCATGCCTCTCTTGCCCCACACACCTTACTCACCTGACCTTGCTCTGTGAGACTTCTTGTTTCCACGAATGAAGAGGGACATGAAAGGACAGCGATTTGACGACAGAGAAGACATGAAAAATAAAAGAGAGAGATTCTCTCAGCCATCAAAACAAGAGTTTGAAAACCATTTCCAAGAATGGAGTTGTAGACTTGACAAATGTATTAAGTGTAATGGAGAGTACTTTGAAGGTGATAAGGTTGTTTTGTAAAAAAACCTTAAATACATAGCTTTGAAAAAAATGTTTGTTTGTTTTTTGAGGCTACTCCCTGGTACATGCCTACATGTGTTAAATTCATCTTTCCTGAGTCTGTATACTTAGCCCTCCTATAAGAATGAAAAAGGTGTGTTTAAAAATGTATCAGGATAATCCCTGCATTACTTTTGCTGGTGATTCCAGGCAGTTTTCATCAAGTATATCCCAATTGTCTAAGAAGGAAAATCTATTTGAAAGCACTTCATACATTTTAATCCTTCTTTTTATGCAAGATCCCAGCGTGTCCATGATGGTGCATAGTGTGTTTATGCATAATTGGTCACTGGCACTCAATACATCTAGAACACTTCCCTCATTTACTCGCTGTTTTCAAATGTTTCTGCGCTGGTGCACTGCTTGATATCAATAGGTGGCAGTGTTTGCTTTGTTGTTTTTTCCATATATTTTCTTAAATTATGTAAAGACCGTGTGAATGACTGTCAGAAACTCTGCATATCTTTAAATTTAGTCTTGGAGAGCATAACTTGTCCAATGAAAATGCTGCACTATATTGTTTCACACAAGCAACATGAACACATAGTTTAATGTTTACGTTTGTTGATGATGTTTCCAGCACCTTTTTTGGTATTTTTTCTTTTTTGCATCGAGTCTTCAGCAATATCTTAAGGCATCTAGAACCTTAGTGTACATTTTCAGGATTGTACGCATTGCTACAATATGCCCTTTCCAATATGTACAGACATTTTGGTACTTGATCATTGTCTAAGTGGATTATAAGAACTGATCGCTGGGGAACAGAGATGGCAACATGCGTGCTGAATAGACTGAACACTCAGGAAAAGGCCAGCTGCTGCTGGACAACAATCTACTGCTCCACATCCTACAAGAATAAGCAAATGCTCACCACGTGAAAGTGGCATACATATTACAGGCTAACATTTCCTGCTTCATGCCTTTATAACACAATGACATTGGTGGCATTGTCATAGGGCTGATCTCCGCACTTTGAAAAATCAATTTTGTGAGCTTCACATGATGCAGTAATTCATTTGCCATTTCTTCACCTGTATGACTTTTTAAAGTTAATAAATGTGATAAATCCCTCAATAAGTTTTCCATCTGTTGGAGATATGTATCTTAAAGCAATACTTAGCTGATTTGTGTGAGAAATATTAGGAGTGGAATCTACAAATTATAATATCAAAGTCAAATTTGGGGTTTCTAGGGATTCACAAATCCCTTCTGTTTACCTTGTGCAACCTTTTATTTTTGCACTCCACGTAGTTCTTCCAGTTTCATTTTACCTGGTTATAAACTTATGCCACTTTTAAAGTTTAATTTACTATATCAAATACATTTTAATGATTGAAAAGATAAAAAATAATAAAATAAGCAAACTTTGTCAAACATTCATTAACATTCCTTATCAAACTAGTAAAATTTTAAAAATAAAATTTCTATTTAAATGTGGATGCGAACATGGAAATTCTTATCTGAAAAGTAGCAAGTTAAGAAATTAGGTGGAACACGAAATTCTGTTCTTCAGGTCTGCTGCTGCCAAAAGAAATTGTACTTACAAACAATCCGAAAACATTTTGTCATATGATGTGTTTGGTCTGGTTTGTCATCTGAGTGGGTTTGGGTTTGGTTTCCAGTCTTGTCTTTAAACAATACCTATAATGCGCGTGCACTCCTCTCTCTGCCCTGGGAGGCTGATTCTCTAGCTACTGGACTGCTCCTAACACCGGATGTGGTGATAGCCATCACAAAGAGCAGGATACAATTATAAGGGGGTGTGAAACCTGAAGACACATCTTGATTCTCTTTGCGTCAGATAAGACCCGACACCCCATAAGTTACGTGATCACAGTGCTGTGAGCACATTCTTATGTGGGCAAAGAGAGAGGACTGAATGTGAGGTTATAGCTGATCCATTGGAATGGAAAGGAAATTGTTATTGTACACAACATTTATTATCACATCAGTTTCACTCAGTGTTTGCCCAGGTCTCCTCTACTCGAGCTCCCTTTCCATGTTTCCTGCCTGCTTGGCATCTATGGGTCTTGGCTTTGGACAATGGATGCCTCTGTTATGTGGATGCCCTAAACATTGTTCATCTTGAAGATTGGGTAATCTGCCCCTGGCCTGAATGAAAGCCTTACCACTTCTCAAGAAAATTGTCAGCATTTCTCTCATTCCCCCAGATACTGTATAATTTCCCTACCTTTTCGTAAGCAAGCTTTCTCCTCTCTCTTTGAAACAGAACCAGTAGCAAGATCACCATTCACCTATCCATCCAACCAACATGTATTTAGTGCCTACAATAGATTTAAACAAACATACTAACTGCCAATGAGTCCATTCTGAATCCTAGAGTTGAACAGGGTAAAGTAGAACTGCCCCAGTAAGGTTCTAAGTCTGTAACTCTTCACTGGAGTAAGAAGCCTCTTTTTTCTCCAGCTAGTGGTTTTAAACTGCTGCCCTTGAGGTTAACAGGAATATGCTAATCCGCTATGCCTCTAAGGTACTGTGAGAGGAGCCCTGGTGGCATCGTGGTTATGTATTGGGTTGCTAACCTCAAGGGCAGCAGTTCAAAACCACCAGACTTTCCATGAGAGAAAGGCAAGGCTTCCTACTTCTGTTCAGAGTTACAGTCTTAGAAATCCATAGTTCCACCCTGGTCTACAGGGTCTCTACGGGTCAGAATAAGTCAATAGCAGTGAGTTTGGGGGTTGTTTGGGTTTGGGGTGGTGGGGAGGTGTTTTATGGACTCTTACGTTCATGAATATCCTGAGTTCCAGTGGTCTGCAGCTACATCTTTAGCATGAGTCTCTTGCCTCATGGTCTAAAACATCCACCTCTAAAAAGAAAATTTTGATCATTCTTTTATGGACCATAATCTCTCACCAATTCCACTCTCTTACTCCTATTATGCTTGCCCTGTGACCATAAAAATTCTTATGTATCTGATTAGAAAACCAAAAAAGGTAATGAGTGAAAAAAAGGCATATGCATGCAGTCATTACTATTTTCTCATATGCATCCCAAAGAAAATAGACCTCTCTACCTTTTTTCTATGTTCATACCAACATAACTTACATAGAGAAATACACAGGTGTTTTCATGACAAAAACAAATCATACCAAATACAAAATTGCATGACTTTTTGCACTCAAAATCAAGATCATAGGCAATCTCAAGCCAAGTGATACACATCAAATTCAATCTTTTCAATAGGTGCGTGCTGTGCTACCTACAGACACTCCCTATGGAAGCCTGGCCATCTGGAAACGGGTTTTCCCATGCAGTGAAGTGGTTGCGATCTCTGTAGTGGGAAGGAACTGCCTGCTACTGAAAGCGGTGGGGAGCAGAATGGTCCCTTGGGAGAGCTCTGCAAAGGATGAGGTCTTTCACCATTTGGCTCCCTATTGACCATGGATATGCAAGACAGACTACTAGTAGATCCTGAGCGAATCACAGCCACGAGTAGCCAGTGGAAATTAAACTCAGAGAACTCTGAAGGAGAGACAACTGGCTGAGCAGAAACAGGGGATGCCTTCTAAAATACAACCAATGGAAGGGAAGAACATGTATTTCATTAACATGAAAATATAATGGAACCCAATCACTAAATAAAAGACTTTCAGGAATGGAAAAAACATGAATTCTTAATTAAAAATTACACTCAAAGCAAAGCCCTAAACCACTGCCAGTGAAATCAGTCCTTTCTGACTCCGGTGACCTTCTCGGACAGAGTGGAACTGTCCCTTTGGGTCCCTGAGACTTCAGATCATTCAGGGAGTAGATAGCCTCAACTTTTGACTGAGGGGTGGCTAGTAGGTTTGAACCATATCGCCTGGGCCCCGACAACCACATTAGTGGCCAGAAACATCAGATGGAATCACTATCTCCCAACATTGCGCATACACCCAAGGACAGGTACTATGAGTGAAAAGGGAACTCACTGGAGGTCAGATTCAGACCAAAATAGGAGAAAAAGAAATATGTGGGAAAGTGATAATTATACAGATATAAGAACATTTCCAGGCCTAAAGAGGCTCGATTTTGAGGCCCAACATATCAAGGGAAAATCTTGCAAGCTAGGAGTTGGAAACAACCAAAATTTCCATCAATGGATGAATGGATCAAAAAACTGTGGTACATACATTCAATGGAGTATTTTGTGTGCCTAAAACGCAGCAATGAATGCATGAAGCCCATTGCCTCATGGGAAGGACTGGAGGAAATCATATTAAGTGAAGTAAGTCAAGCACAAAAGGACAAGTATAACATGAGGTAAGCTTAAAACAACAACAAAGACTGGGCATAGGGGAAAAGTTACTATTTACATACATGCCTGGGGTGAGGTCCAGCAACTATGGCCGGGGCCAAACCCAATCCAGGGATACATACGGCAGCCATGTAAGAGTGGGAAAGAAAGAAAAGAAAAAAAAGACCTGGGTGCGGGAGAGCAGGGCACTAATCCACCCAAGGGGAGGGTATTGTTTATATCTCCACAGGAGAGGGGGCGAGAGACCAGGCTTCAACCTGATGTGCCCAAACGTGAATACATCATACTGGCATGTACCAGGGAACCAATAGAGAGGTCTGCGGGGCGCCCCAATCCCAACTGTGTGGACACCTCCCTCCCTCTCAGAAGGATGCACTTCAGAGGACATCACTGGGGCTACAGCTTGGGGAGAGGGACGTGTCACATTAGAGCACACGGGAGAAATGCAAAGAGATGGAGAGGGAGGAGAGGACGTCCTGGCCCACCAAGGCCCAAGGACCATGTTTCCATCCGGAGCAGACAACACAAGGAAGGACCGTAGGGCTGGCCCCACATGGGGCATGATGTCCTTCACTGAACCATGGTGCTGCGGGGGACAGCACTGGAGACACAATGGGGAATAGTGCGTGGTCTGGTCCCATCACGCTGGGGCGAGGCACTGAGGGCATGCAGCAGAGCAGCAGGAGGAAGAGTGATGAAGCCTCCTGGGAAATACCAAAAGTAGACTTGGGAGACAAGAGTGGCACCCCATCAGACTTGACTGGAAAACACTCACTAAGGCCAACAACCAGACCTTGAACTATTTATAGGCTTTTCAATTTTTGTCAGTGGCTTTCTTTTTGTTAGTTATTTTTTGTTTTTTGCTTTGTTTTTATTGTTTTGTTGGTTTTTACTTCCTTTTTTGTTTTATTTGGCTTTGCCTGGTTTTTACACTTATTAATGCATCTGCATGTCTATCTCAGTAAGAAAGGCAGGATAAATAATTTGGAGATGAAAAGAATGGAACCAGTGGTGCTGGGGACCCAATGCCCATCTGTAGACAATTGGACATCCCCTCACAGAGGGGTCACAGGGAAGAGATGAGCCAGTCAGGGTGCAGTATAGCACCGATGAAACACACAACTTTCCTCTAGTTCTTTAATGATTCTTTCCCCCCACTACCATGACCTCAATTCTACCTTACAAATCAGACTAGACCAGAGCATGCACACTGCTACAACACAGGGAATCCAGGATAGATAAACCCCTCGGGGCCAACAAGGAGAGCAGAGATACCAGGAGGATTAAGGGATGGTTGAGGGAGAAAAGGGGAATCAATCACAAGGATCAACCTAGAACCCACACACAGGGGGGCAAACAATGTAAAAGTGGGTGAGGGGCAACAGAGGACAATGTAAGATATGGAAAAAATAATCTATAATTTATCAAGGGTTCATGAGGAAAGGAGGGCCAGGGAGGGAGGGGCAAGAAATGAGGAGCTGATATCAGGGGCTCAAGCAGGAAGAGAATTCTGTGAAAATGATGATGGCAGCATATGTATAAATGTGCTTGACACATGGGAAGAATGTATGGATTGTGATAAGAGATGTAAAAGCCCCCAATAAAAGTATTTTTTTTAAAAAAAGAAAATTTTGCAAGCTGTTTAGTACTGGGTGAAAATTCTAGCATATACTTGAAATAATAATGTATATTTGAGGTCATTTTTTACTTTAGGAAGTACATAATAATACAACTACCAAAATTATAATCCAGCATTTCCTCGGGGTTTTGGATCTGTTCACTCTGGTCCAGACCCCTGCTGAGAATTTACATTTCCACCTCGTGTAAAAAATTAGAGTCTGCATTTTAACATCCCCGAGGAAGTGCTTAAACTTCCTTTGGGCAATATCAGATGGCATCTACAAGTTGTGTAGCGAACATCAAGGTCAGCACTTTGAAACCTCTCGCAGCTTTGGCTCCCCCCATAGAAACACGAGTTTTCTACTAGTTAGTTACAGCTTCTGGGAAACTCACAGTGTCAGTTCTACATTGTCCAACAGGGTCGCTATGAGCCAGCATTGACTCAATGAGAGGGGAAGGGACAGGGACGGAGAGAGGAGTGAGTAGAGGAGAGTGCCCTGGTGGGATAATGGTTACACACTGGTCTGTGATCTGCAAGGTTAGCAGTTCAAACCCACCAGTTGCTCTGTGGGTGAAAGATGCGCTTTCTGTCCCAATTTCAGAAACTCGCAGGCGCAGTGCTGAGTGGTCAGCAACTTGACTGCAGTGAGGAAGTAAGTTAAGTCCTGTGTCTTGCTGGTTTGCTCTTTTAGGGCTGCTAGATACCAGGTACTGTGCAGGGGCTGAGATAGAAGAGCTGACACTCGACAGAGCCTTACTCCAGAGCCTAGTTTCCTTTGTAAGAGCATCCTTAGGCACTCTTGTCTTAAAGAAAGGACCACAAGGGTGAAGCACATATTTTAGAACAGCGAGTACTGTGATTAAAGAAACCAGGAGGTGAATACTATTCTTATTACTAATTTCTAGCAAAAAAACGTGACTAGTTTCTAACATTACTGTATTTTGCTCTTTTGAGGAAAATACTCCAAAGTTGGGCCCCTGGTAAGGCCTCGTAGATAAGGCAGTGGTAGGTGTGGGTGGAACAGGGAGGAGCAGGTCCCCTTTCCAATGTGAAGGTACATTCTGGAGAGACTGAACTGTTCACAGGCTGAGACTGCAAAGTGCCATCTACCTTGTGGAGTGATCTTTTACTGCTCCTTAAAACAAATAACTCTCTAACCATGGCCAAAGGGGAATCACTACCACTTGATTACTTTTAATCAGCTATGGTAATAAGTGCTAAGACACAGGTCTGGGGGAATTAACAGGGAACAACTTATCCTGAAGTGTCTTTGTTATTAAGAATGCTTGTCGGTCAGGGTGCGATGTAACAATGATGAAAAATACAACTTTCCTCTAGTTCCTAAATGTTTCCTCCCCGCTCCCACTACCATGACTCGAATTCGATTTTGCAAGTCTGGCTAGACCAGAGGATGTACACTGGTACAGATAGGAACTGAAAATCCAGGGAATCCAGGGCGGATGAGCCCTACAGGACCAATGGTGTGAGTGGCAAAACAGGGAGGGTAGAGGGAGAATGGGTAGGAAAGAGGGAATCGATTACAAGGAACTATATGTGACCTCCTCCCTGGGGGACAGACAACCGAAAAGTGGGTGAAGGGAGACATCGGACAGGGCAAGATATGACAAAATAACAATTTATAAACTATCAAGGGCTCATGAGGGAGAGGGGAGTGGGGAGGGAGGGGAAAATGAGGACCTAATGTCGGGGGTTTAAGTGGAGAGAAAATGTTTTGAGAATGATGAGGGCAATGAATGTACAAATGCACTTTACACAACTGATGTGTGTATGGATTGTGATAAAGAGTTGTATGAGCCCCTAATAAAATGATTAAAAAAAAAAAAAGAATGCTTGTCATTCAAGTTGGCTATGGATAGGGTGGGCCAAGTTGTTTCCCTCTAAACTTGTAGTTCACTTGGAGGCTTTAGCGGGACAAAGACAAGTCGTTCTACTCCCATACACAGTCAGTCTCAGAAACTCCCAGGATGGTTCTACCCTGTCCTACAGCTATTAAATGCCAAGTGACAGATGAAAATACATTGGTGTGTGTGTTTCTTTATACAGAATGGATATCCAGGCTCTCCAACAACCACCACCTCTTGTTCTTTCTTCATGTGATGGTAGTGATTGCCTGACATGATCGGAAATAGCTGAAGATCTCTAAACCTCAAACCCAACTCAATGCTATTGAGTCTGTTAGACAATCAAATGTATTTTCACCTGTCACTGTCACTTGGCATTTAGTAGCTAGGACTTGAAATTCTATGTTACAACCTAAAATAAGTTATAAGTGGCATATTTGCTTATATTTGAAACAGTAAGTATACTGAGATACTTGGGATCTTTAGAAAGTATGTAATCGTATCATTAACAAAATCTGAAATTCAGATTCTCCCCTATTACATAAATATGTACAGCACCACAATGTAAATCAATTTTATTCACTGTTTAAAATCCTATATTTGGCTCATGTGGTGACACAAGGTTAAGCGCTTGGCTCCTAGGTCAAAGGACGCAGGTCAAACCCATCAGCATCCCCACAAGAGAACAGACCTGGTCACCTGCTTCTGGAAAGACCGCTGTCGAGAAAACCCTTGAGGCAGCTCTACCGGTGCTGCAGGATCGCTGTGAGTCGGAACCAATGGCAATGGTATTATTTAATGGGTTGTAATTGGCCTAGACCAATTACAAATTCACTTGAATGGTAGCCACTGATAATCAAAGAATAATCTGGCTTCTTTTGTATGTGTGTGTGAAATGAATATATTCTGGAAATCTAATATGATTTAAATAAAAATTAAACCAGAGTTAAACATTTTATTTTTATAAACTATTAACAAATTAAAAAATAATAATATCACATATGTACTTTATTTCAATCAAGAGGATTTCTAGCATTTATCTTGTCTTAAAGTGTTGACTGGATAATAAATTATGCTTTAAAAAACTTTGTATAAAATCTCTCATACTACCATTCATTAATTATACAATATAACAGAAGGATACATATATGTATATTAATTCATCATTTTTCAGACTCATAGTAAAAACTTATTGCTTATAGAAAATAAATTTAACAATCTACCCAAACATAGTTACATAAGAAGTTTTAAGAAACTGCAAATAATTCTTAATACTCTCATTTTCATTCTCTGACTTCTCAAGACTATGTTGTACTTCTTTCAAACACACTTCCTGATGTTGTGCTTTCTAAATAAAAAACAAATAAATGAAGATAATTAGTAATGGCATTCATATCAAAGGACAATCAATCATAATATAAAATATACAGACATTAAGTCTATTATTTTTAATGTATTAAAGATTCTCACATCTGATGTGTTCATTAATCTTAGAATTCATATTTCCTTAAAAGACTAAAGTACAAACATGCTTGATCTCTACTATAGAACAATTTGTAGTAGCCCATTCACATAGTCCTAAATTATTACATATTTAACATAATTAGCTTAGTTGACTTATATTTAAAGTGCCATAATTAATCTCGATTAGGTTTAACACGATACATTTTAATCCTAGATTTTTTGTGTTATTTTCTCAGTCTAAAATGTTTATTTTATAACATAAAAGCGACATTTACTGTCTACAAATGCACTTAAATTCTGGTTTTAACAACATAAGCATTCTACTTTTAGAATCCGTTAACCAATAAAACGAAATCCTAATACTAGGGAACAAGTAAAAACCCAATACATTTTTATTCAATTGCATATAAATTCCTAAGTAGATGTGATCATAGAAAATGCTTTAGATAAAGACAGGCTGCAGATACCATACAGCTTCCAACTACAATGTAGGCACCTTGAGAGAGACTTTTGCTTCCTTCACATCAAGGATTCAGTGATGCCTGATATTTTCTCGAAACGAGCCATACCAGTTAGGAACAGTGGGTTGTATGAAGCAAAGAGCTAGGCTAGGCTATACAGAGTCAAAGAATAGGCACAGAGAATCTTTATGGATCAACTTGGAGAGAGAAAAACCAAAGTAAACGTGCCTCTATTGTAAAGCAGAATGCAAACCGTGCCTATAAAAGAAGACTTCAAAGCCATCAGGCTTGAGGGGGGCTGCTGTCGAGGTCACCCGTGGGCCTCTTCATCCACTATGCCCGCCTTTAGAGGACCTGGCTAGAAAGTTTGCACGGACCTGCTATTGTGCACAGGACACTGTGGAAGTGATCAACAATGAGATGCGTTCTCAAGGTACTTAACAATGGAAAACTGGGACTACACCATGTCTACAAAGCAAATACAGTGCAGCCACAGACCGCTGTGAGGGTCAAAACACATCTTACCAGTTAAACAGTTAAAACACAGTTAACCTAGTTCATTTTCAGCCATGTGAAATCTAGCTGACTCTAAACCTACGTGTAGAACTCTAGATTTTCATTACTGAAAAACCACCAGGCTTAACAAAGCAGTACACCTATTTATGCAGTAGCTTAGCCAAGTACTGGAAACATTATGCCACCAAAGTCCACTTTCTCACAGGATCCAGAGTTTAGTTTTTCAGAGGCGTCCATGACAAAAAGGGCATCAGACATATTTTACAGTATCAGGAACTTGGTGAGTTTTATGTTTTTGATGGCTTGGGTTTTTTTAAACTGAGACATACAGGGAAGGCTTGTGCTAAATTAAGTGATAAATACTTGTTCTGGTTAAATTGCCGTGAAACTTTTGATGGCAATAAAATCAATCTAATGGTGCATGCCAAAAATCATTTCACTTTTGAGCCATTTAGTTTTTCAACTTTTTGGACACTTGAGAATGAAAAATACTTTTTGCAGAAGCTCTGGCTGCTGGTAAAAATAAAGTACCACCACTCACTAGGTGACGATCAAGTAGATGGTTGTTACGTAATCCAGTCATGGATAACGCCAGACTCCAGAGTTATCTTATGCCAAGTGACTATTTCATAAATATTTAGTTTTCTTAAAAATTAAAAAGTAATTAGATACAGCTAGTTTGGTATTCTCATTTCATGGCTGAGTTGACAATATCTTCCATCCCATAAGCAGATGTGATAATACTGAAAATTTGCTTAAAACCAATGCGTACCCATCTAAAAGATAACATTAATTATGTAAGACTGATATAAGTTCTAACTCATACTAATAAAAGTTTAAATTGTTTAACTTTTTTTAAGAAAAAGAAAATTCATAACAAGGACAAAATAAGTAGATTATCTGTGCAACTTTCATTAAGCAGCTGTCACGCAAAAGGAATATGCAACTAAAAGACTCAATGAGACGTGGGAGAAATGTAATAGATGCTACCAAGGAGGCAGGATAATAAGTTACCTGTCATGTTCTTGACTTTTAATTTTTATCACAGATATCATTTATTTTTAATGTTATCAGTAAATCAATATCCCTGACATCCCTCACATCCTACTTTATCTAACTGACTAAACTACAGGGCAAGAAAGTTTAACATTAATATATTTTATATGATAATGTGGTAGCATGCTAATACTTACACTTTGAAATTTGTAAATAAGTTGATTTTGTTCTTCATTTTTCTTTCTAAGCTCAGTTTCCAAATCTAATATTTTCATCTGTAAAGCTCTCTCTCTAGACGATGTTTTCTCTATTTCTTCAGAAACCTGTAATTTTTATTAAAAGAGTAAAATAACTAAATGTGTTTTCTTTAAAATATGACTTAATGCCTCTGACATTGTTAAATTAACCTTTTTCCAAAAAATTTAACTCATTGGATGTTAACTAATTTCAATAATGTTTTAAAAAGCTTTATCTTGAGGAAACACACATAAGCATTTAAATTCATCTTTATACTCTTAAGTATCTGCTTGAGATGGAAGAGGTAAAAATGCATATAATCCCACTGTTCTGTGACATAGGTAGGTGCTTCCCAAACAGCATATTTTAACAACCTACAGCATGTTTAATAAACAGCATATTTTAATAACCTACTGAGACTAAATGCCATGTTTTCACCATATTTACATTCACCATAGTGTCTAGAGCAGCGGTGGAAAGCAGAAAGCACTTATTAAATGCTGATTATAGGTTTACATATGGAATGGTGGTGGGTGGTGCTGTAGAAACTTCACAAATGCAAATGAGGAGGAACAGTGTCTTTCAGGTGATTCATTCATTCACTCCCAAGGCGGTCTGATTTGAGTTTCCACATTTCTCCGATAGCTTAACTTAGAAGAAAACTCAGTTTAGCCATGTTCATCAGGGGATTCAGTTATGACAGATAACATTTTTTATTTGCAAGAACAGTGGGCTGGAGCCACAGGAAGCAGAGTGGAGGCATGGTCTAGTAAAGAGATAGTGGGTTGGAGTGTTTTAACGTCCTGCCATGCACTGAATTCTAAGTTATTATTAAAAAGTTACAAAGATTTTTTTTTCTCCATAAATTCCAAGGCATAGATTGAAGGATGCTGGAGACATCAACAGTTATGGGAAAAAGAACTCTCACAGGACAAATATCTGTTTCCTTGGCACTTGCAGAGGCAGTGAATTACGTATTTAACACGGCCCTCCTAGCCAGTCTCTGTCACTCCCACCAAATCACCTTATCCTGCATGGTTCTGGGTAAGAGACACTGATAGACTTCACCTGTGAGTAACTGCTAACAGGATACATTGTGACTGCTACCTTGTCGCATACGAAATGAGCCCGATGAGAAGTAGGGGTGGGGGAATCTCACTACCAACAACAAGCAGGAGTGGAGGGCAATCCTCGGGACCCTGAGATCCCCGTGCAGGGAACCTCCTGGATCCAGAAGACAGCTGTGACATCAGAGGGCCAGCAGCACAACCAGGAGCCAGAGCATGAAATGGAAGAGAGGACTTCCAGCCCAGAGAGTGTAAAGCTGAGTGATGTGGGGCGGGAAACTGGTTTGAGGAGTGGGGAGCCTCTGGCACTTAATTGGGGGGGTAGGATTTGCTAATCCGAGGAGGTACACTGGAATGCCTTCAGGTTGAGGCTTACTGGAGTGGGGCACCCCTTTCACTGACGCATGGAGCTTGAGCTGAATGCCTTCAGGTTAAGGTTTACAGCAGGCTGACATGCCCTTTATGGTAGACTTTGTAGCATGTCTTGACTGAACGACTGTATCCTAAGCATTTCTCACTTGCATTGTAACCTGCTAACTTCAAGTCCTATAATCATGAGCTTTGGCTGTGAGTTCTCCGTGGCCATTCCAAGGACTATGAGAACCTATATAAAGAAGTAGAGAATGTGTGTAAATGACAGAGCAACACTGCTCCCTCGTGGCAGACAATGGTGGCAGGGCAGTGATGGCACTTCTCACATGAGCAGAAGCTAGATACAGTTTCGTATTCTACTGCAGCAGGACAGAGAGGAGAGGGCAGATACAACTGAGCTCTCTGAGCACTTTGGGGAAGGAATCTGAAGGTTACTGGTGTTTACCAAGTCTTCAAGCTGAAGCTATTGAATGCACTGGGTAAATCTCCCACACAATACCTCTTTAAACTGCTGTAAAGCAGGGATTTTATTTTGAAGACTAAGGTGTGCCTGACCCATGCTGTGATACTTTCAATGGCCTCATATGCCTGTGAAAGTTGGACATGGAATAGGAGAAGACGGAAGGAGAATCTATGCATCTGAATTATGGCAAAGGATACTGACAATACCGTGGACTGCCACAAGAACAAACAAACCTGTCTTGGCGGTCCAACTAGAACTTTCCTTGGAAGCAAGGATGACAACTTTGTCTCATGTATTTTGGGTGTGTGGTCACAAGAGGTTAGTCCCTGGAGAAGGACATCACGTTTGGTAAAATAGAGGGGCACTGCAAAAGAGGAAGGCCCTCGCTTTAAATGGGTTGACTCAGTGGCTGCAACAATGGGCTCCAACGTCAAGTCAAACCATTTGTGAGCATGGCGCAGGTTCAAGGGCACCTAGCAGCAGCAGCAACTGAGGCTGAGCCAGTCCTTTGCCCTTCCGAGGGCCAGGGGAGCTAAGCAACCAGTCTGCATTTCTACTGCGGACAGTATGTTTTACTACCTAAATTTTATTGCACCATGTGTCCCCAAAATCCACTATGTTCGAAATATATTTGTGATACTGGTGGTACAAAAGCCATACTTCAAGGATATTTTATCTTTTACGAATCTCTATGAACTTGATTGGGGATTAAGAGTTCAGTTTTAGAGATGTTGGGGATAGCTGTGTTCAGTAGAGATGCAAATCAGTATGTGGATATAAAAGTGGATTTCAGGGGAAAAAGGTCTAGCCAGGAAATATAAATTTGAGAGTCACTAGGGGATAGGTCAGGGGCCCTGGTGGTGCTGTGACTGGGCTGTTAAATACAGAGTCCATGGTTCAAACCCACCAGCAGTTCTGTGGGGAAAAGATGAGGTTGCATGTTCCTGTAAAGATTTACAATTCCCAAACCCCTAAATAGGTTCACCATGATTTGGAATTGACATTGATTGGTCTCTTGCTAAATGCATTGCCCCATTTTACCTATCAAGAAACTAAAGCTTAGAGAGCTTGCCCTGGGTCAGGGTACAATGTGTTAGAAAAGAATCGAAGTTCAGTTCCCATTGTAGTCCATGTGATGTGAGGGTGAGATTTTGAAATCATTTCATAAATTTATCTCTGAGTGAATTCTTCCTGAACCATTTGTCCCTAGCCCTTACGGAAATAACCACTGGTGGTTTACTAGGTTACTGGTTGAACTGCTAACTGTAAAGTCACAAGCCACTCCCTGGGACAAAGATGAGGATTTTTGTTTCTGTAGAGAGAGTTATAGACTCAGAAGCCCACAGCACCGGTTCTACTCTTTGCTATAGGGTCTCTCTGAGGAAGACTCCACTCCATGACAGTGAGTTCTGGTTTAGTGTACCTTGAACCCTCCCCTCTAATAGCCGCTACATGCTTTGATTACCTGTTATCTCCCTACTAGGCTGTGAGTGTCCTGCAGGCTAAGGCCAAGTCTGATTCAGCTTCACATCTCAAGCATTTAACAGACTGCCTGATACAGCCAGGTACACATTAACTGTTAACTGCATGGATTTAACTGGAATTTAATTCTTGCCTGTATTCATTTTTGCATCAATATCTGGCAAAAGAAAAGGGAATTGGGCTTTACAATTCACTGAGTTTTATCACAACCGTTATTTTTTTAACAGTCATTTCTTTTGATTTTATTGTTCTTTAAAAAAAATAAAAGCCTATCTTTAATGGATACAGGTTGTGGAAGTTTCTTAGTGAAACAAGCCTGGCACTGAGGAGGTGTAACTACTGTTGGCCTTCAGTAGTGTTTAGCAGGTTCTATTTACAACTTCCAGACACTTTGGCTGGTCCTTCGGGAAATAACTTAGGAGTCAAAGGGAGGTCACTAAGTGAGGAGCATGCTCCTAATTGAAGTAGGGTTTTTCTTTCTGACTTGAATCTGAGCATAAGAGAGAGCAGTCTGGTCCAGCGGCAGGTGCTGAGAGCGGCCACACACCTCAAGCACTGGGAGGCAGCTCTGAAAAGGCAGCTTCCAGCAACCCTGTCGTTATGTCTCTCTGGATAACTGAGCATGGCTGTGAAGGAAGTCCTGTCCTCAGACTGCACTATCAACAGGCATTCTGCTCCATCAGTCCTCAGGGTTTAGAACGGGGGCAACTCAGGAGAACCCCAGGCTGGGACTCACCTCAAGAGGGCACAGAGACCCTCTGACCCTGGGTCAACAAGACGTTGAATCTTATCACTCACCCTCAATTCTACAAGGAGAGGAGGGTGACTGTGTCTCAGAAGGGCACAACCACTGGTTAAGAAGGGCATGTGTCTTGTCCACTCTTCACTCTCAGACCAGACGTAAGTCCATCAGTCCTTATTGTGCTTGCATAAAGCATGGGATATTTTGTTCTCAAAAATTCTAGCTGAGTATGGGTCAGGGGTGAGAGACAGCTACATTTATGGAGTTTCATCTCAAGACCACTCTTTTTTTTTTTAATAACCTGCAAGTTCACTTTGAGTCGAT
The DNA here is from genome assembly GCF_000313985.2 of Echinops telfairi. NCBI lineage: Eukaryota > Metazoa > Chordata > Mammalia > Afrosoricida > Tenrecidae > Echinops > Echinops telfairi. The sequence goes on along the minus strand of NW_022104341.1, from coordinate 33,995,810 downwards.
TAAAAATGAAGGAGAGAATCACTCAGAATGTGACACACTAAAAACACTTTGCCACTGTGTTGATTTTGACTCACAGAGACCCTACAGAACTGCCCCAAGGACTGTCCATCTGTATGGACACAGACTGCCACATCTTTCTCCCGAGGAGTGGCTGGTGGTTCCAGCCTTTCACTGGTCACTGCCCGTTTGAACCCCTGCACCACCAGGGCTCATGGACCCGGCCACAGCATCCCTTCTATCAGGCTAATTCTAGCCCAAGAAATACATCCATTTGGAGCCGAAGGAGAAAACGTGGGTAAAGAACAACAAATGTCATTGCCCGTTTTACCCCGTCATCAGGATAAAAACAGTGACTGTAGTTCGGTAAGAGGAGCTTCCAAAGATTCTCTGGTAAGCTAACTAAACAGTTTCTAAACCGAGGCTGCACGTACCTTCCGTCTCCCTTCTGCTAAAGCCGCTTCCAGCTGGCGGGCCAATGCGATATACTCTGTGGACTTCTCTTTAAACTGCAGGTGGCTGCGCTTCAGGCATGCTTCTTGGCCTGCCAGCTTCTCCTCGAGCTCTTTGTTCTCTGCACCCATCTGTTCTAATTTTCTTTTTACAAAAAAGATATACTTTAAAATTGTAGGGCGTTTAAAAAAATGTGACAACAATTTTAAGTCAATTCAATGCTTACTGTGTAAGGCTTTCACATTTCAACTGAATGAGAGAATTTTCCTCTTCCAGAGAAAGCTTGGTCAAAAGATTTTGATTTCCATCAACCTAAAAAAGGAAATAAATGCTTTCTGGGTTATTTTCTTTCTAATCAATTTCCAAAGATATCTACATAACTTACTGTAATTATTACCATAAGAAACAAGGAAGCATCAGTATTTTTTCCCCTTCACAGGAAGACACTAAGATACTGCCAAAGCACAGGTTAACAAACTCCTGCTTAAACATATATGTGTGTGTGTGTGTCTGTGTGTGTATTGCCTCATGTACATCCTCAACTGGACATTTTCTGGATAATGACAATGAAAACATTCTAAACGAAGTTTTTATTAGTCAACTTGGAAATTGATCGATATTTTGGAATATTAGTTTTATTACACTGAAAACTGCTAAACAGTGTTAATCTCCTACATTTGAAATTTCTTGTATATTTCTTCTTCACATAAAGATATCATTGATAATTGAGTAGCTATGAAATAAAAACTAATGTAAAAAAGGTATTTTTGCCAGAAAATACAATTTAAAAAAAATCAACCAAAGACGTCATTGCCCATGCTAAGAGAGCATATCCTTCCCTTAGTTTCAAAAGCAGGTATTAAATAGTTTGGGAAGCTTTCCTGGTTATCAAAAGATATAGCATCTGAGGTCTGAAAGGCTTGAAGATAAACTAGCAGCCATCTAGCTGAGAAGCAACCAAGCCCACGTGAAAGAAACACACCAGCCTGCGTGATCACGAGGTGTCGGTGAGATCAGGTACCAGGCATCAAACAAACAAAAAAATCTTATCATTGTGAATGAGAGGGAGTGCG
>NW_022104341.1:33987474-33993750 GCF_000313985.2 Echinops telfairi | reverse complement strand
ATGTTTTGAGAATGATGATGACAACAGATGTACAAATGTGCTTGACATAATGGATGGATGTATGAATTGTGATAAGAGTTGTATGAGCCCCCAATAAGATGATTTAAAAAAAAAACTTAATTAAAAAAGCAATAAATAAATAATAAAAATTAAAACCTTAATTAAGCATTGTTTTGATTATAAATCTACACTAAGGTGGTTAATCTTTGTCATTTGATATTTTCTTAACAAATATTTTTCCTCAGTAATTTGAATTCAGCAGTCTTGTATTTTCTTAAAAACCAAAATGCATTTCTAATCATAATTGGAGCAGACACGGAATCCATCCTAAAAAATATCCTTTAAATACAGACATAGATTTGCTTCTTTGAAAAATATCGATTCCACCAATATTTGTGTTGTGTGTTCACTCTGTGTTAGGCACGGGGCTAGGAAAGGGTTACATGGGAATAACAGGAGACAAACTACATCTGCTCTAAATATACTAACAAAGAGGTATCGGTATATACTAAAAAACAGAAGACCCCAAACAATTCCTATAAACTTGGCATAAAATATAATTTAAACTATCTCTAATTACTTTAGATATTTTACCTCATCATGGTACAAAAAATACATAGATATAATATACACAATGGGTTCACAAGGGGGTAAAAACTTAGTGGAAGACAGAATTAAGAGACAATGGAGTTTTCCACAAACTTTTTCAGGCCCCCTCATGGATGTAGTAGTATGTGTGTTTACACAGCCACAAGTGGAGCTTTGCTCTTCTTTGCTATTTATCACTATCTGTTCAAATATTCACACACACAATTGTATGACAAAGGTGTGTGAGCAATATTAGTTACCAATTGTTCACCATACTATACTAAAAGAGTAGTTTGGAAAAATAATATTTAAACCCTGGCACGAGCGCCCCCCACTGGTGAAATCATTCACAGCCTTCCTTTAACGCGGGCAGCAAAAGTCAGAAGGGGCGCGTGTGACACCTGCCCCTGAAGCTCCCTAATGGTCTGCGACTGGTCTGCGCATTTCCGCGCGCAGCGCCGCAGACTCTCCTGACACTCCTGAAGCCTCTGCTCCGCCGCTGTCAAGGAATCCCGGACGTGCTCTACCTCCTGAAGGTGGCAATCCATCTGGCCTCTCATCTGAGTCGAACGAAGCATTAGGGGAAATAAGTGCAAGATCACACATTCAGCGTTAATAGTCTCACTTTCTTAAATACAAGATAAACATATATCTATGTATATACGTATATAAGTACGTTAGCTATAATAGTCTTAAACAACTACAACAAAAGAGTCAACCAAACAAATATGAATCAGTAAGTTTTTAGACTGGTAAGTAAAAGTATATCATAATGCAGAGTAGGTTGGGTTTTTAATTCCTATTCAAAAAGTTTGTTGGGCAAATAGATACAAATTGCATGGAGAATTGAGCTATTAGTAGCATCTATTAGTAATGGGTATTATTACTAATAAAGGTACTATGGTAGCATTTTACTGTCCAGACCGTCATTAATTGTTAAGTAATTATCAATTGCGTCAATCTTATTATTCAGATATTTAATTTAGTGAGGCAGCACTGCGCCAACAGTCTTAGTGAGGTTTACTGTATATTCTGACAAGATAGCTAATATCACCAGTCCTACTACGCTGCAATTTGATCATTAATTATGGAAAAAAATCATCTCTATTTTTATCTAAATTACTGACCATGGATGTGGCAATTCCTCAATGTACCACTTTTGTGGTGATATAACAAGCAGCCAGCTTCAGAACTGCTTGTACTGCTAATGAAGGAAAAATAATGAGCCACTGGGCACTTAGGATGTTCTGTTCATAAGGAGGAAAAACAGACCTTTTCCTGAGGAAAAGAGCTTCCATAGTTGCTGCGCAAACCTGTAATCCCTCCTCATAAAAACTCAAATTAGAGCAAAATATAACCTGGTGTCCCCAAAACAGCTTAGAACATTCAAGAAAGCTAGGGGATTTAAACCCTGCAATATGAAAAAGAAGAATTTCCTTGAAAAGAAAAACTGGTCTGATGACCATTAGAAAGCATTGTGGCCTCACAGGTTTTGAAAGACCTAGGCCATGGCCGGCTCCGAGTTGAACGGGCTCTTTCTGTACTGAAGTGCTGCCTGGCTGAAGAAGAGACACCTGCAACCGTATACCTCTTGAGAAAGAGGAAACCAAGCACCAAAACAGACAAGGGAAACCCACTGCCATCAAGTTGACGCCAACTCACACGTACGCTCTATAGAAGAGAGCTGGCAGCCTCAACGTCTTCCCTGCGGAGCAGCTGATGGGTTTGAACTGCTCAGCTTGCCGTTAACAGACTACCGGGTCATGAAATGAATGGTTTCTTTTCTGATCTGCTGAACACAGGAACAAAATAGCCCTAAGAAAGTAACCCATGTTCTCGTCTCTGTCCGACAGCCCGAATGGGTTTTGTCTGACCTCTTCTTCCCAACGGTGCCTCGCTGACTTCACCATGCCAAGAACAGGGGGTGACCCGGAGACCGGGACCTTACTACCTTGGTTGAAACTGGCCAGGAACGTCTCATGCCCGCTCTCACTGAAAGTCTGTGACCTCCACCCTCCGCTGCTTTCTTACCAAAACCACATGAAAGAAGCGAAAAGGGGTAAGATTTAAAATGTTCCCCAAACTTTATAACTTGCTAACACTGGCCTTCTCCTTTGTCTGCTATAATAGGAATAAAAGGACATAGTGCTTTAAAAAAAAAATTCGCAAAAAAATATTTTAAAAAAGCTCTTAGCAGGGAAAATGTACTTGCTTTTCAGACACAAAAGATTTACTAGCTGAAAAAATAGGTTTCATTAAAAATGAAATGTATTAAAGATACCATAGTTTTATAAACACTTAAACTTCAAATTTTCATACTTAGGGTTGATGAAACTTAGCAACATATAATCATATTTTCAAATACTTTGTGCCTGCTTTTACATTAGAAAAAGTAAACATGATTTATATTTATTTTTCTAAACATTAAGCAAGAAGTGAAAATAAATTTACACAAACATTTTAAGCTTGTAAAAACCAGAAACAACTGTTATTTCCTCATAAAACCGACTCCTACAGAAGTTAATAACCGGCGATTCCTAGGTCAAAATAACTTTTCAATGAACAAAATTAGAGATTATGTATAATATTCATATAATACAAAAGAGAAATATTATTTAAAATTTCAAACTTACTTTCTCTAACTTTTTATTTTTGTTTTTTGTTATTTGTTTATTTTCATGCATCAAATTTTCATGCCTGCTTTTCACGATTTCAGCTGCTTCTTGCAACTTTTGTACCTGAAAATGAAAGATTTAATTCAAGCACCATGAATTATTTAATTATCAGGATTATAACCTGAAGTAAAAGGTTCAAGGTCTATATTTTCAGTTTTAGCAAATCATCATTTCTGTATCAATATCTTCATTCTGTTTATCTAATGTTTTCCTTCTTTAAATATGGTATCCACTCAATGCTCTAATAAAATCCACAGCCCTTTAGTGATTTACCCATCCTCTCCAATCAGTACTTCTAGACTAGGGTACGGTAGACTGCGGCCGGCCGGCCTTATGTGGCTCTTTCAGTACATACATGTGGCTCTGCAGTCAAACTGAAAAGTTTTAAAGGATGTTATTAGATAAAGATGGTGTCAGTTGTTTGTAAAATATATTTCTGCTCACAAACAAGTTTTAAAACATGAGGGAAAGGATTGGCTCTTCCCTCTCAAAGGTTTGCTGGTGTCTGCTCTACTCTTCAGAAAATCTCAGAGGACGATGAAATCTGCAGGTAGCGTTCCTTTCAGGAACCAGCTGCAAGTCCACACCCCCATTCAGTCCTATTATTCCCTCCTTCTCCTCCAACCAAATAAAACTGAGAGAAAAAGAAAAATCTGAGCTCTATTTACAGGAACCAGTGCCTCAAAAATGGCAGTTCAAAGCCACCACGCCTTTGAAAGAAAAGATGAGGCTCTCTGATCTGTAAAAATCTAGTCTCAAAAATCCTACAAAGGGACACTATGTGTTGCCATCAATTTGATGGCAATGGGTCTTGTTCCTGTTTTTATGGGGTTTCAGTGCAAGAAAAGCCTTGTCAGTGATTTAGTTAAAAGCCACGTGTGGAGCAAGTGAAGGTAATTGTGATGAAATTTTTGTGAGGGCATTTTACTAAATCACTTAATAACAAGGGCATTTTCCTTAATATTAAAAGTCAATTATGTGTTATCGGTAAGTCAGAAGTTTGTAACCCGGGGATTTCCTGTATTGCATTTCTAAAACAAAGATTTTCTATGAATTACCATTGAACACATGCTCTATTGCATAATATTGCCATATATTCTTTTTTAGATCTTTTATGTGAAAAAAAATCTAAATTATAAATCACTTTATTTATTGGGAGGGAATCATAATTTTAAATCATTATTACTAAAAATACAAGACATATAAATGTATCCAAGAACGAAGTATATATCAAAGTTTTTGTAATGAGTTTGAATTTACTTTTAGAAATATCCTGTATCTACACAGAGTTTGAATCCAGAATTGTCTGTTCATGAAAGTTTTGAGTTTACAAAATATTGGATATCTTATATTCTATCACAAAATGATTATCATCGCCTCTCAATTCTGCTTATTGCAGTTATAAACAAATGGCATGCTTTAAGCTGTCTCCCAGCATTAACACAATGCAATCATCACCTGAGCTTTATATACTTCAGTAAGGGTTTTCCGTTGCTTTTCTACTTCTTTCAATTCTGAAAGTTCATGTTCAACAGAAGCAGCATTTTCCTTCAAAGCAGCAAGTGTTGTCTAGCAAGGAATATGTAAATAGGTTTTATAAGTGACTGAAATACAATTACACTCCAATGTTACAGGATTGCTAAAAAACGCATTTATCAACAGTTGATAATTATTTTTGACTACACACAATTACCATCTAAAATTTGAGGATTCAAAAGTTTGTGAGCAATACTTATGAAAAACTTCAATAAGACGTATGCAGGAGGGTGGAACAAGGTAGTAAAGTGAGCGGTGGCTCCCATGTACCCCAACAATTCACTCACTGAGCAGTGAATAAAAATGAGCCTAGCGTGAGATCGCAGAACTCAAATAGCAACTGAGGGATGGAGAGAGCGGAGATGAATCCAGAAGCAGAGAGGATTGGGAGCACACCACAGACTGGGAGAACCTACCAGCTAGCTTCTGAAGCACTAGCTCAATGTAGTCATTTTTGGACCTGAACAAATAGCACAGGTCAAAAACGAAAGCAAGGCAGTTGTAGCCCAATTTCAAGCAAAGGCTTGAAAGGCTTTGGGCTCGAAAGCCCAAAGGTTGAGCAAATTGGCTGTAGGTGTTCCGGGGGATGAGCCCTTGAGGGCGGCGAAAGGCGTCCATGGACCCGTGAAGAGAGTGCTGTTGACTCACCAGTTCAAATGGACAGGCATTAAGACTGGGAGGTACTGAAAAGTCACAGGGGATAAGGATACTTCAGACTGGCAACAGAATAGTGAACTTCCTGCCCACAGTAAAGCATTGTGGGAGTTTATGGTAGTGTGCCCATGAGGAAAAAAAAATAGAGAACTTCCTGCATTTTTCATTCATTTTTAGTGTTGCGTTACCTACCTGCCTCAACCCAAAGCACACACACACACACACACACACACACAAAATGAGTAAAGTGAATTAAAGAGTTAATGTAAAAGAAATAAAGCTTTAAACATTTTCAAAGAAGGTCCAGGTAAATGTTTATTTTAAGAGGCCAAAAATTCTAAAAAGCATGAAATGAAGTGAAGCTTTCAAGATCTGTAAGGATCTGGGATTTTACTTTCCTCCCAAGCTAAGAGGTTAGGCTGCCATAAATTCACGAATGCTAGCAGAAGATTCCTAGGTCAAGGTCTCTGATACAGCAATAGCAGAAGCCAGGCTATCAATCATTATTTATGTTTCCTGAGCACCAGTCCCAACAGGTCCATATGAAGAGGGAGAGAGAGCATCTACACATGCAGTGGGTTTCAGGAAAGCAAGGGAACCAATACGAGCCTTGTTGGTGTAGGTTATGCTGCGTTGGGCAGTCTCACTTCAAGGTCAGCAGTTCGAACCCCACAGCCACTTCACAGGAGAAAGATGAGGCTTTCTGCTCCATAATTGGCGCTTCTCCTCTGTCTGATAGGGTTGCTATGAGTCAGAATTGACTCGATGTCAGTGAGTTTGGGTTTTAAGGACTTTGCAATAGAGGAAGACATTATTGTTATTT
>NW_022104341.1:33971826-33987374 GCF_000313985.2 Echinops telfairi | reverse complement strand
CTGTCTGATAGGGTTGCTATGAGTCAGAATTGACTCGATGTCAGTGAGTTTGGGTTTTAAGGACTTTGCAATAGAGGAAGACATTATTGTTATTTTTAAGAGCTGTTTGCTATACAAACATCCTTGAAAGGATAGTCTGATCAAAGATAGTCAGTGCCTTTGCAAGACTCCCAGATATACAAAAGACTCCTGGCAGAAGTAAAAAAAAAATGTTTTCAATACATGAAGGGGCTTCAAAAATTTCATGAAAAAATTCCACTATCTTTTCACTCATTTTTCCACAAGTTTTTCAAAGCCTCCTCATGTCACACATTTCCCCCCAAAATTTAAGAGGCAAATATTAGCAAGCTATGGCAAAACACTAAAACAATTAATACATACATCCTCTCCACACTTATCAACATGGTTAGATTCTAAACACTAGGTTGTTTTGAGAAAACTGGTGTTCTGTATAAATGGAGATGACCACTTCAGATTACAAAATGGAAGATGACTACATCATCACTTAACTGCCACAGGAAAACCAAACCACTGAGAATCCCGGCCCAGTCTAGCTGACACGCACCCTTCACCACAACGGTGCTACTCCTGTCTCACATCTTAAGACTTGTCGCTGCCATGTGTACTTTATTAATGGGCAAAATAGTCATATGTCTTTGTTGTGTTTGTAAGTGTGATCTATCAGATAACAAAGGTTAATTTAAAAATTAATACAATTTACGAGAAAAAAATGTTTATGTCTAGTGGATATACACAAAGGGGTACCAAAAACAAACAAAAACAAAAAACTGGAATTGTACTGGGCGGAGCAGAGCTTTCCTAGTACGCATTTTTCCTGCCAGACGAGCATCAAGCAACTAGCTCTGAGTTAGTGTACCCAGTGAGGTCGCCTGGTGTAAGTCTGGACTGACTAGAGAAACAAATTCATAGACACTCATATGTGTATGAGAGCACTGCATACAAGAGCAATTGAATATTGAGAAAACATCCCAGTCCAGTCCAGATTAAGTTCATAAGTCCAATATTAGTGCATATGTCTGATACCAATCTATAAATTCCTCTTCAGACTCAGAAAACACATGCAATGACACCGAATGCGGAAGAACACAGGCCAGTGGGTGCAAAGTCTTGTGGATCCAATGGCAGTGGAGACATCTCCACGCTGGCAGGGGTCTCCAGAGGCTCCAGCGCAGCTCCATGTGTCTTATCAGAAGGAATGTCTCACAGGGAGTGCCCTGGCTCCAGCAAACTATCTCCTTAGTGCTCCAAATGAGGTCATTAAGCTAGGATCTGATTGACAGACTAGACTCCAACCCTCTACTCTTAAGTATCTTAAATTGACACCAGATTATGTGACTATCACACCTGGGAAGGTTCTCTCTGGTTTAGCTAATTTTTTCATAAAGGCAGTTTCCTCAAACCTTGTTTTTTAAGATGGCCGGTTTAAGAAAACAACATACAGCTATGAAATTTTGTTTCCTGCTCAGGAAAATTGCCGCAGAAACTGTTGTCATGTTGAATAAAGCTTAAAGAGATAGTGCTAGGGGAAAAACTCAAGTGTGTGAGTGGTTTTCATTGAATAAAGCTTAAAGAAACAGTGCTAGGGGAAAAACTCAAGTGTGTGAGTGGTTTTCATATTTCAAATAGGAGAAATGTCGATTGGGGACAACTCTCGTCCTGGATATCCATCAACTTCCCCAAAGGATGAAAATGTAGTGCATTTGGAGTTGATTCCACCAGGTCAGACTGTTAATCAAACTTTCTATTTAGAGGTTCTGAAAAGATTGTGCAACTGTGTAACAAAAAAGGCCTGATTTGAGACAGACAGGGGGCTGGTTTTGCCACCAGGACAATGTACCTGCTCACACAGCCATCTCAGTGAGCCAGTTTTTGGCAAAAAATCCAGCATGCCTCTCTTGTCCCATGCACCTTACTCACTTGACCTTCCTCCGTGTGACTTCCTTTTGTTTCAGCAAATGTAGAGGGACATGAAAGGACAGCAATTTGACCACATAGAAGAGATGAAGAAAAAATGAGTGAGGTGCTGTCTGCCATCTAAACGAATGAGTTTAAAAAATTTTTCCAAGAATGGAATCACAGATTTGACAATTGTATTATGTGTAATGGTGAGTACTTTGAAGGTGATAAGGTTGCTTTGTAAAAAAAAAATTGAAATACATGGCTTTGAAAAAAATACTGTTTGGGGGGGTACCCCTTAGTATTTATAATGAGAAATTTTGAATTATATAGCATAAACATTTAAATTGGGCCTCCTGGTGATCATACAATTCTGCTTCTAGAAATTTATCCTATGAAAATAGATAATCCAAAAATTAAAGAAAACTATGCATATTTTTATAACGGCAAAAATAAACCCCCAAGTTATATAAATAATAGAGGGCATTTTTGTTTTTTAAACAATCTTATTGTCACATAATCTACATATTATATAATCCAATATTTCAATCATATTAAGAAGAGCTGTACAATCATTACTACCATCAATTTTAGAGCATTTTCTTCTTTCTTGTCCTTAATGTTACTAGCTTCCCATACCCTCAAGATTCACTAATCCAGTGACTGTGCTTAAAGATTCAGCCATCCTGAATTTCATCTACTGAAAAACATACAAAAAACAAAGAAACAAAAAGCTAACAAAATCAAATACTAAAAAACCTCAATTGTAAAGAAAATGAGAACAACTTTGAAATGGGTCAAAAGGAAGATCAAAGGAAAAAGTGTTCAATTTTAACCTAACTGCATCAACAATAATCTTTCTAATGCACTTTGCATGATAGCAGGGTCTTCACATCCCTGGTCTATGGTTAGAGGGGATTCACCAGAAGCTTGAAAGAATTTAAGCAACTTAAACAACTTTTCAATGGGTCAAAAGGGAGATCAAATACGATACACATTTTAACTATATACACTAGTCATCTCTACAATGCTTTCTGTTTGATAAGAAGGCTATTTGCATCTCTTGACTATGGTCAGAGGGGATTCACCAGAGGCTTGATCTATGGGTGGAAAACTGCAAATGGATTTGGGGCTTCCACTGTCATCACAGCCTTCCTAAACCAGGCATGCACAATTTAAGCTCTGATACCATTCCCTCCTTTGGATTTGGATCACATTATTTACAATCCTTGGATCACACTGACTGGTGGGCTTCTTCCATGCGGACTTAAGTTTGACTCCTCGCTCAGATAGCTGCTTATGTGAAGATAAACCTTTAAGACCCAAGGCACTATTCCTTCTGATAACTGGGCACCATCTAGTTTCTTCACCACACCATCATGCTAAAGTTTTAACATTTAACATCTGTAATTTATAACAGAGGAGTTTTCTGGGCCTTAGAAACATGACCAAGAGAATATTTTTATCAGTAAAACAACTTTTACATTTGAAACTTTAAACCATTCTAAAGTAACTAAAAGCAACAACATATATATGCTTAAGCAATTTTACATTATAAGCATACACCAAACTCATGTATTTACCTTTAACATAAATCTATAGAATACATTAAAATGCATATTCTGAATAATTAATGGATATGCCAATATATAACTTTTAATTCAAGTGATTTTTATAGTCTATGTAATTTAAAATTTATCCTACTACCATGATTAAAAACTAGATTTATAATTCATGAATGCATTCATGTGCATCAAAGAAATTTAGAAAATACTCAGAATAAATAAAATTTCTTCTTCTCCTTAGATAAAACATCATTCAACAAATACTCATTGAGAGTTAAATATAGGTCACACCTCTCTGGGGAACCTGCATACGCAAAGATGAAGGTTTAAAGGATAGATTCATTGAGAAGATTTGGGGAGGAAGTAGCATTGGAGCTGAACTTGAGTGGGACTTAGGAAAATAGCATTCCAAAATGTAAGAAAATGAAAACTATATGAACAGTGCAAGAAAACATGAAGCAATTATGGAAAAGTGTGCATATTTCTGTAGGGTAAGTTAAAATCTACATTCTCTAGTATCCTGTGTAGCTATGAAGGGTCATGTGGTTAAAAAGCAAGTCATATGGGACTTTCTGGAAAACCCCTTAAAATGAAGGTGATTTTAAAAGCACGCGAGAGAGATTATTATGCACCTTTTACATTCTATCCAGCTTGGATATGATAGCAGGCAGTCACATTAGGAGGATAAGGGTCACATATTAGGAGTGGGAGAGTGAAGGGTAAAAAGAGGCTGGACTCTCCTTTACCATATCTGTTTTGAACTTCCCACTCTGGACTTCTTTTATATAACAGAAAGCCGCTTACATGAGAGCCTCGGTGGCACAGCGGGTGCAGCATTGGACTGTCAACTACAAGGCCAGCAGTTCCAGCCCGTCAGTCTTCCCATGGGGGAAAGATGGTCTTTCTGCTCCTGCACGGATTTACGGCCTCGGAAAACCGGGTTTCTCATACTACCTGAACACGTAAAGCACTTACCAAAGTGCCTCCTATACAAAAGGTAACTTATTAACAATCAGTCAACTATTATTGTTGTTCTTCTCTGGTCATTTCAAGCAGTCTGAAATGTGAGCGAGAAGATAAAGCACAATCTCTGGCTCTCCGTGGAGAGGATGGGGAAGGACAGCTAATAGCAGGAGACACTGTGCACAAGAACTTCTGGAAAAATTCTATATGTAAATTAAGCACTCAGAGAATAAATTAAAGTGCTTAATAGGGAAAGAGCTAGTCATGTACTTCATCAGAGAAAAATTACAAGGTTTAAATAAAATTAAAGAGGTTTCTGCTTGGAGTCTCACCATATCTGTTTATCTTCCTTCCCTCCCAAGACCAACCTAATAAAGGAATAAAAATGTTTATAAGCTTACACAAAAAAGAAAACAGAACACAGGCCACCAGGGAACAGAATATTTTTTTAATGTTTCTGGAAAACAGACAGCGATGAGTGAGGCAGGAAGGCTGCGGCTAGGGAAGAAGGTGACCTGACCTTGCAGGTAGAGCACAGCTTTCCCCAAAGTTAAGGGACTTTGCCCTTGTTTCCCAAAGGAATTGGGGTGCTTTGGTCTTGGATTTTCAAGCCACACTGGAGGGTTTGGGCTAGCAAGTAGTAGTGGGCCAAACCAGAGGCTAATAGCAACTAGCTTGGGAGGCATGAGTTAGCCTATCATGAAGGACCAGGGAATAAAAAAGTCCAGAACATGAAAGCTCAGCTAGCTTTCCGGATGGTGAAGGAAGCTGTTGGGATGTGGATGCTCCTTTTGAGAACACTTTCGGACTCCACCCATTTGTCTCCTCTTTATGATAATCTGACTTTTGCTTTGATGAAGCGAAATGGTTAAGTATAGAATTCTTCAAGAGTTTGGGGAGTCATTCCAGTGAATTTTTGACTCCGAAGGAGAAGAGGAAGCCAGTAAGTGAAAGTGAAGGTGTTGCATGTGTCCCCAGACTTATGGCTGGCATGTGTCTATTTGGTAGACACATGGAAAGGGCTATATCCTTTAACTATCAGATCTGCCCTGGCTTCTGCAGCCAGGGTCAGAGGAAAGGTGTGTTGTGCAGGCGGCCAGTGTCAGAAATGACTGAGAAGTAGGGCACTAGGAACTGGGTGAAGAGCCACATTCTGAGGATGAGATTCATGTTGACTCTTATCCATGAAGTCATCCATAAATACCACAAAACTTTAGGCTCAATTCAAAGCAGAGGGTAAGAGTGTGGCCTGGGGTTTAACAGGATTCATCTTATGTCTTAAAGTAGGACAGCCGTCCTCCACAGCCCCCATCGCACCCTGCATCTCAACTCTCCTTTGGCATATTCAAGGTAGAACACCTGGAACCTAAGAGTTTACCTTCCGAACAACAAAACCAAGAAATGGTCTTCTCTAAAAGAAAGTTGGCTTAACTTCCTGGGGTGAGCTAGGACCACAGGATGGCATTGGTGACCCTGAGCCGAGACCCTGCATGTTCAGGGTCACCAGAGAAACTCCAAGTGCCCCAGCATCGAGGGATGAGAATCAGGCACATATCCAGAGTTCTCATCTAAGATTTTTACTGTCTCATTGGTATATTTTTAAATGTCACCAGACATTTGAAGACAGTGTACAAATGAGAAAAATAAAACACAAATCTCAGCATCTTCAGACACTAGAAAAGATGGGAGCACTCAACTAACTAAAAACTTCTTGGAAATGAAAATGTGTATGTATAAAAAGTTCTTAAGATCATTTATAAATGTAAAAAAAAAATAATATTCAATGTACAACAAAGAAGGAAGAGTTAAGTACCTAATACTTCAATAAGGAGATGTTAACGATTTATATTATACATATGTCCAAATACATTTTTCTATGCTAAACTGAACAAATCAAGATGTATTCACAGTTTAATAATACCTACACCCACGAAAACCCAGAAATATTACAAAATGTGGTTGTCTGCGGTACTTGTGGGGTCAAAGGTTATTTTGTCCTTTCCTTTAGTTTCCATTCTATACTTTCCACATTTACCCTAAGGAGCATATAGTCTTCCTTCTAAAGATAATTCTGAATAATGGATATGAAAAATAAAAGGACTCATGTCTATTGAAAACCTTATTTCTTTATAAAGAAAACACAATAATTTCCTATTGCTTAAGAAGATGACACTTAAATTCACTGCCATCGAGTCACTTCTGATGTACAGGACCCTATAGGACAAGGTAGAACTGTCCATACGGGTTTCCATATATGTCACTCTTTATTGGAATATTTCTATTCCAATAGAAATATTGGAATAGTTTTTAACATGTATTTATTTTTTTATTTTTTAATCATTTTATTGGGGGCTCATACAACTCTTATCACAATCCATACAAACATCAATTTGTACATTCATTGCCCTCATCATTCTCAAAACATCCGCTCTCAAACCCAAGCCCCTGGCATTAGCTCCTCATTTTCCCCCTCCCTCCCTGCTTCCCCCTCCCTCATGAACCCTTGATAATTTACAAAGTATTATTTTGTCATATCTTGCCCTGTGCGATATCTCCCTTCACCCACTTTTCTATGCTCCCAGTATTGCCACTCATACCACTGGTCCTGAAGGGATTATCCGCCCTGGAATATTTCTATTCCAGTGAGGAATTTCTATTCCTCATCTTTCTCCTGGGGAGCAAGCAGCTGCTGGTGTCAAAAGACTGCCTGTGTGGTTCGCAGCGCAGCACTTAACTACTATATCACAGGAGCTCTTTGGAAAGATAACAGACTTAATGGATTTTCTGAATATAATTTAATTCTAAACACATGACTGTTAAAAACTTAATTAAGGTGAGTTGTAACTTTGAGTTATCTTTCCTGACAACATATGAGCAAATTAGTTGTATTCCGAAACAAGCTAAAGGCAAGAAAAGTAGGACTTGTTGCTTCTGGCCAAGCCTTGCCAGTGGTCAGTTAGGAGTACTCCACTCAGTCTTAAATGACCATCGGCAACAACAAAACACGAACTCACTGCCATCAAGTTGATTCCAACTCATCCTGCCCGAAGGGACAGGGTAGAACTGTCTCTGTGGGTTTCTGAAACTGTCACTTTGTACGGAAGCTGAGAGCCTCATCTTCCTTCCATGGAGCAGCTGGTGGTTTCAAACTGCTGACCTTGTGGTCAGCAGCCCTCCACTTCGAACTGATTTGAGTCTCTCCATTTACAAGACAATGCATTTAAGAACGATGAATCTCGGGGCTGGCTCACTGATCTAAAAGCATGGTAAGAAGAGTTCCCAATTTTATAAACCAAGAGTGGGAAAGGGTCTTTGGGGACGGGGTAATCTGTTGCCTTTCTGCCACACAGATTAACCATCCTGTAATCACTGTACAGTGTGCATCTCCCACAAAGACAATTCCAAAGAACCAAACCCACTGCTCTCTGGCAAGTCAGTTCTGACTCACAGCGAACCCATAGTACAGACGAGTCACTTCCTAGAATTCCCAGTGCTGTAAATCTTCCAGGAGCAGGCTGCCCCATGGACAGAAAATAGGTCGGGCCCTGGGGACATAAGCACAAACCTGCATGAATAAAATTCTCTATCGGGTACACTGAACTTTCCAGATATATAGAAAGAAAAGTTTAAAAAAATTTTTTTAAGTAAGGCTATTTGGGTGTATCTTCAATTTCCTTCTAGAAACAATCTTACCATATATACTCAAGTATAAACCGACCCAAATATCAGCCGAGGCACCTAATTTTACCACAAAAACTGCATAAAAAAATGTGCTAAAAAGCTCGGCTTATACATGAGTATATACGGTAAAACATAGAATGTTATGATTTTATTAGGTAGCAATCTTTTAAAATTATTTTTTCTCATAAAGTAGCTCATATAGCAATTTGTTATAATTTTCATATAATGTTGATAAAATTTTGTAAAGCATGTAATTACAATAACTTTCCTAGAAAACTAAATTAATTTTAATGCAAAACTAAATTTAACCTATTGAAATAAATGAGGTGTTCCTACTTTTTTATATTAAACATAACTTTTCTCTCAACTACCACATAAAGTATCTAATTAAAGCCTTCTCAGTGCCCAGAAGAAATGTACATTTTTAAAGCTTAGTCTAAATGCAGTGATAAGAATGGTCAAAAAGAGAGCAAAACAGTGTAAGATACTGATTTTACAAGTTTTTCCAAAATGTAATCCATGTTACTGACTTGCTGGTACTAATACTATGTACACAAATTTTATTTTTTGGTTTAAAAATATTCTTGTATCTTCTATTTCACATTCTCTCTACCACTGTGGAACCAAAAGGATACTATCATTTGTCAAGTTTGTCAAGTCTCATCAGTTATAGATGTTTCTGGTTGACTGAAAACCCAAATATCTTTTTTTCCCAGAAAGTAAAAGCTTCTTTCCCATGCCTCTCTGTTACACATACAAACTAATCACCCCTTGGGCTTGACTACGTTGGAAAATGCTTTCTGGTGATGACGCAGCCAAGAACATACTTTCTGGTTTCACACAGACCAGGCTGGAGGTTGTATTCTATCGTAACCATGACACCTAGAAATAATCTGATACATTAAAGTTAGCATAACTCTGGATGATTCACTTAGCTGCTAAAATTCAATAGTACATCATTTTTTTAGAAGTTGGTACAAAGTTTTTAACATCATAAATCTTATTTAGTACTGTTGAAAAACATTTCTAACACATCTCTAGATCACTTACAAACACTGAAAAATAAATGCAAGGATAAAAACAGAAAAAGTATTTATTTCCACTAGGGTTCTAATTCATAGATGTATGGGTTTATTCCAAACAAAACCCGTTTCAAATGTCCTGTCAGTGAATGACTGCAGACAAGTGCTCTCAGTAATCCCCTCTTTTCCCTCCTGGCAATTGCTCACTCTTGCAGGGTAGTAAGGGCTATAAGAATGTCCTTGGATGACCTTACCCCATCCACCCCACAGCTCTGATCCTTCCCTTTCAGAATTCTTTTTGTTTCCTAAACTCAAAGACCCTTGAAAGGGAACAGGATTTAGGACCCGGGAGAATACCAACACTGGCCCTTTGATGTGGCACCAATCCAAGGAGGGGACTCTTCAGGGGAGATGTAACAGGGAGAAGGAAGCACTGCCTCAGAAGCTTGGACGCCCAGACGGAGGACAGGTCACGGAATGAAAGTTTCACATTTTGTCATTTTTGTTTCATGAAGTTTCTATGACTTTATAGGAACCATTTTCACTTGCTCGTATATACATACATGTATATAATACTTGTGTTTAGAAATAGATATATCGGTAGTTTGAGAGTTATTATAATAATGTTTAAATTATCTGAGAAGCATAAATGACAGAATAATAGAAAAGCACTATTCTAAATATATCTATTTACTTTAAGCTACTTTGACCTCCGTGGATTAAGTTGTCATCATCCCTATGTGGTACCTTTAGTTCTGCATTGTCAAGACTGAGAGTCTCCTTTCCACATTCAATGGAGTGAAGTTTACTCAGAAGTTCTTCACATGCATTCTTTCCATAACTTTCCATTTTCTTCAGGTCTTCCAAAAGGTTACTGATCTGCCTTTATAAAATGAACGGTACATTTTACAAAAGTCATGGAAATTTTCATTAAAACAACACATTTAAAATTTGTTTCTGAAAATTATTTCAATCTGGTACACTATTTAAAACAGAAATTATGCAAAAAATTACTTGGATTTATCAAACAAGGGCAACACTACCATGCACCATTACTGTCAAGTTGATTCAACTCACAGCACCCCTGTAGGCTGGAAGAGAACTGCCCCACGGGGTTTCCTAGGCTGTCAATCTTTCCAGAAGCAGTCTCACGCCTCCGTCCGTCCGGTGGAGCAGTGGGTGTCAGCTGAACCACTGACCCACAGGTCAGCAGCTGAGCGCGCTCATCGGTGCATCACCAGGCCCTCCAGAAGGGCACAGGGCGAACAATCGACAGAGATAGCAAGAAGGGACAGCCGTTAAACCGGCTGCTGCAAGTCTCTTATCCACAGTCAAAACCGCCTTCCTCTCTCTCCTCCATTTCATCTCTCTTTTCTCCATTTCCTTTGTCCATGTTATAAGAATGCCTGACAAGTCCAAAAGCAGTTTGAGCAAACGGGCGTTCCATGTGATTAGAAAAAACTGCCCACTGATGATGCCAAAAATAAACTACAAACCATTCTCTTTCGGATCCTATATGCGTCTCAGTGATCTACAGGTTTCTGGGATGGCCAGTCTGTCTCTCTCACTCACATCCTCATTCACATGCACCTCAATGAATCTTTGAGAGTACATTACATGTGCTACTTTTTAGTAATGAAAATGAAGAGTATTCAAGGAATAAAAAAAGAGTAAATATTCAGAGTTCACCACTTTTAGCTTATCATATACAAACTTCAAATTAAAAATACATATATTATCACTATTTCATCTTTTTTATGGCATTTTAATTAAGGAATAATCATTTCTAGGATTTTGATAGTACTTACATATTATAGAATAACCTTTTAAAATACATACTCACTGATTTTTCATTCTTATTTAATAGAGTCATATCACTTCCATTTGAAGACAAATTAGTATTGAGGTACCACCTATCCTAGATGACATATACAAAAACACCACAGACTCACTTAATCTAAAACTTCAAGATGTGAGCAGCAATGCACTTTTAATGAGTGAGTGCTTTCTATAACAGAGTAGAACAAGAAGCGCTTCTGTCATTAGAAAATAACAAACACAAATCACATCGACAGCTTCTGGACCACATGCAATGCAAAAGAACACCACCAATCAGGGTGGGAGAGATCTAAACACAGAGAGATCTAACGTTTCACCCCACTTACTTCTTTAGCGTCTCAATCTGAACTTCCAATTCAGTTTTTTCTATTATTATTTTCTCGTAATGACTTTTCCAGGCATTGAAAGCGGAAATTATTTCAGACAACTGGGCTTCCTAAAAAATACATAAAATGCTCATCCTGCAACTTCACATTTCTGTTTTGTTCACGACCCTGAACAACAAAATATTATAATCAAGGAAAACCCATTCTATAAAGTATGTGGTTTTTATTATGAAGGAAAAAATGCAGTATACTACTCTGAAAGTAGAAAGATTTTAAAGCAAATATTAATAAAAATTCGGTATCACTTTATTGTTAAATGCTAGAGTGGCATTTGCAACTTAGCGGGGCTTTTCTTAAACTTTTTATTGTGAATTTGGTGATGGCTTACTGAGCAGATCATCAGTTGTACACTCAATGACCGATGTAATCCCCTCAATGTAACATCATGATTTCCTGTATCCATTCTCCTTTCGTGATCCTTCTTTAGAGCTGCTTTGTCCTTCCGTAAATGCTGCGCTTAGGTTCTCAAATGGTTGATTAGTTTAAGGTGTGTGTGTGTGTGTGTGTGTGTGTGTGTGTGTGTGTGTGATCTATTTCTCTTATAAATAGGCTTGTCTATTGTTTGACTGAAAATTGAGTCATCAGGGTGAGTTCAGCTCCAGGCCGGAAGGGTGACTACGGGCTATCGTCTGGGGGTCCCACAGGTCTATCTGCCCAGCAAGCCTGCTCTCTTTTATGATTTTGAGTTTTGTAGCAACTTAATATTTTAACGAATGTTGATGTAGCCATTTTTGAATAACGTTTCACAGTTACTTAACATTATCTCCTTTGTGTTTACTGGGCTTTTCGTTTTGACTTCCAAACAAAAGATGTCAAAAGCCACCCAAGCATCTGCAGGAGAGAGAAGACCGGTAGGTAGCGTGTGCGTAGAAAACACCGACAAACGCTTATCTCCACAGCATTAACGAGAGTCTTGTTTATGTCAGATAGTTAAATTCTGCTGAAGGAAGGTTAAATAGTAAAGCCTCTAAAAGATTAACACTTTAGATTATAAAATATTAAGTTGTTTTGTTTACACGAGCTTTTGTACAAGTCTGTTTTCATTCTAAAAGCCTCTTATAATTCTATAAGCTTTAACATAAGTTCTTGAGAGGTGGGATACCAGTGAGACTTTAAAAAGAATAAATAATTCAGTAATTGGTAACTGAATAAGCACAATTCATCATCAACAACAAAATCTAAGGCCATTTTTCAACTTTGTACTACACCCCAAGATATCTTTCACATGGTGTCCTTACGTCAGCATATGGGTTTACATGCACTACGGAGTAAATTACTGAATAAAGGCATATGGGCTAATAACATAAATCAGCAGTTCTCAAACTAGTATTCCTCAGAACCAGTTCCAAAAATTGCTCTGAGTTAAAGCAGAGTTCTGTAGTTACACAAGTGTGGGAAACTGAGTTCAATAAAGTTAATTACACTGACTACAGCAGGCCTTCTCAGGGCCTTTAGTATGCTAATGCACACTGCATTTCCTAAGGGCAACAGTGTGAGCTGCTACCCTCGCATGGCCATAGAAGCCTTTTGCGTGTGCTTGGGCCATAACTTAAATATCTCCTTGAAGTAACAGTCCACAGGAAATGCTGATATAATGTCACACAGAAATCTGGTCTCTCTGCAACTTTGAACACTAAGGGCGCAGTTCCTATAATATCAGGAGCATGGACCCCAACAGTGATCAGGAGAATCGCCATCCTTTCAAAGAAGAACTGGCAGACCTCCCCTGGTGACCCATTGACCATGTCCTCCCCAGGCCACTTTCTACTTACCAGGCTGGGTTCTCCACTCACTGAAATGCCCCAAACTCACAGACCACACTATCATTTTAAGCATTATGACATTCCAAAAACCCAAACTCTGCCATTAAGTCAATGCTGACGCAACACCCCCCCACCCCCACCCCTGTGGGTTTCCAAGACTCTACGGTGTTTACAGGCGTAATTAGCCCAGTCTGCTTCCCTTGACGCTGGTGGTGGTTTCAAACTGCAGACCACGAGGATCGCAGCCCAATGCATAACCACTACACCACCAGGGAGCCTTATTTTGACATTAACTATATAAAAACAAAGTAGATTTTCAAAATGAGAATGTCTACACTTGCCTGGTCTCTGATCTGAGAAGTCAGATTCTCAGTCTTCCCCGTAAAACGGCCGAGCCTTTGCTTGTAGGCTGTAGATGCCTTCTTTAGAGCTATCATTTTTTGTTTACTTGACTCTTTGATCAATACAGCCTCATGCTTGTTCTTTTTCAATTGCAAATTCCATTCTGTTATTTTACTTTCTAAGTGCTAAAAAAATAAAGCAAAAATTAAATAACTTTAGGACTCTAATGTTTACGTAAATCCCAAACTGAACAAAGCCCACTGCTGTTGAGTTGACTGATTTACAGTAAACCTATACAGGGTTTTAGAGACACTAAATCTGTACAAAAGCAGACCAGACTGCCTCCTCATCCCAGAGTGGCTGCTGGGTTTGAACCATCAACCCTGCAGTTAGCAGCCCAATGACTAACCCACAGTGTCACCAGGGCTTCTTGTATTTAAGTCAACATTATAAAAATATGAAAAATTCATCCCCATGGATTTTATCAAAACAATTAGTAATCAGGTCGATAAAAAAGAAAACACTAAAAAAATTTCACCAATACATTTTTATAAAGTTAGAGAATACAAACAACATACACAGGTCTATGTAAAACAAAAACTTATGGAAAATATTAGTTATTATGGTAGAAATAACCTCAGTTTAAAATTTTTTGTGATTATATTTTTAAAATGTTTAGTGAACATCTAGAATATTGCAAGTAGTTGTTCGGTGTCATCGAATCAATTCAGACTCATAACAATCTTATGTACAACAGAATGAAGCAATGGTCGGCTCTCCAACATTCTTGCTATTTTGGGGCCTGTTATTTCAGCCACGGTTTCACCCCATCAACTTAATGGTCTTCCAGTTTTGCACAGCTTACCAAGTATGCTGTCTTTCTCCAGAACCTGGTCCCCCCTGATACCGTGTCTGAAATACGTGAGACAAAGTCTCACTTCTAAGCACATTCTGCCATACTTTTCCCAAGGCAGATGTTTGTTCCTTTGGCAGTCCATGGTAATTTTAATATTCTTCAACAACACCGTAATTCAAAGGCATCAATTGCTCTCTGATCTTCTTTACTCATTGTCAGGTTTTACATGCATGTGAGGCAAGCAAATTATCATGGTCTGGGTCATGCACAGCTAAGTCCTAAAAGTGACATCCTTGATCTTTAACACTTCATAGAGGACTTGTGCAGTGGATTTGTGTAATGCAATGTCTTAGGGGAACCTGGCTGTTGCTTTCATGAGTGTTGATTGTGGATTTCAGTAAAAATAGAATTTTTGATAACTTTAATCTTTTCTCTGTTTATCATGATATTGTTTATAAGTTGAGTTGTGAGGATTTTGTTTTTGCAGAACAAAAATCATAACTAAGCTAGAGATAACCCAAACACTAGACACATAGTGCTCAGAGATGGTAGCTCCCACTTTTATTAAGATTCTTAGTTCCAAAAGATAACAGCTTAAAAGAGATACGATCCAGAACTGACAGGCTATGAAGGCTTTAGACAAACAAACACAGACTCACTGTCATGTTTCAATTTGCTTGTTACTGGGGAACATGCCTTGATACTCGGAAGAGTTTATTAAGGCTATTTAAATTTTTTTCTTATCTAAAACATGTTAAATTTGGAGGACTACAAAAGTAAATACAGTTACATATAAATTAAAAGCTATCAGCTCTGTAGGTGACACTATCATGTTGAGTCTGATGATATTAATGGATGGCCATCTCTTTGACATCGTTTTCTTGGTGATAAAACAAGAAGGACTGGATGAATGGTGGATAAAATTTAGTATGATAATTCTCATTTTTATTTCAAATTATTTTAAGATCTATCTTCAATGTTTTTATATATTTTGAAGGCTATATGACATTGAAGAGAGATTGACAGTGTTACAGAATTTAGGTTTTGGCCTCTCACTATGTAGACAGTCATCTTAATAAACATTTTAAAGGAGCCATAGTAAGAAACCCCAGGGACAAGGGAACAACAAGTGATCTAAAAGCAATGGCAAGGAGGCCTGGTAGGGCTTGATCAAGGGCAATGTAACCGAGAGGAATTACTGAAACCCAAATGAA
>NW_022104341.1:33958130-33970601 GCF_000313985.2 Echinops telfairi | reverse complement strand
TATAAATTATCAAGGGTTCATGAGGGAGACAGGGTGGGGGAGGGAAGGGGAAAAATGACTAGCCGATACCAAGGGCTCAAGCAGAAAGCAAATGTTTTGAGAATGATGATGGAAACAAATACACAAATGTGCTTGACATGATGTATGTATGGATTATAAGAGTTGTACGAACCCCAATAAAATGATTTATAAAAGAAAGAAAGAAAAATAGGGGGTGTCCTACTTAATTAGATGAGAAGGATTCAAAAATATCATGGGCAAATAGAATGAAAAGATAGTGGAATTTTTCCAAAATATTTTTGAAGCCCCCTCATATATGCTTCTTAGCTGCTAATGTTCTAATGCTGAGATAAAGAAGGACATCTTCAGATTGAAAGAGTGGTCTCTTGGGAGAAAGACTAGGTAGACTGAACGAAGAAGGAAGCATTCTTGTCTTTAAAATATACCTGAATACTCACACTTGACATCTTCGGTAGTATTTGGGAGAATGTAAGCTAAGCAAGAGAAATCAGGCCCCCAAGGTAAATACAAGTGCCATTCCTGCAAGTGACCACAGGGTGTCTCTCTCACACCATTAATAAGCAAATATAGCTATGCAATTTCTAGCCTCACTGTGAACTTAGCATCCCTGTGAGTAAAAAGCCTTTTTAAATTCCAAAGATTAAGTGTTGTTGTGTTTTTAATTTATTAAAGTTTTTTGTTATTTATTAAAACATGGTTCGAGTTAAGACTTCCTCACTAGATTTAAGAAAATCTACACTCTGACAGTGTTTAAGTAACTCAGCTATCTTTGTGGTTTCAAAATAAGTAGCCTCTTGCAAATCTTTTGCCCAATAAATACACATTTATTTAAAAATCAACTTTTAAAATTTTATCTTTTCAAAAATTTGTCGCACACTATAAAGATAATTATTTGTCTCCTAAAATATTCAAAATGTAGTCTAACTCTAACTGCTACATTATAAAGATCTAGAAAAAACACTCGGCTCAAAGTATTCTATGTCTTTGGGGGAAAGTTCTCAGAGAATCTGACAATGTGATTTAAATATTTAAAAGACCCAATACAATGAACTGGATATAACAATGTATGTGACCAAAACTTAGATTTATGTTGCAAACAGTGCACCATATTGGTACTCTAACCACAAAATATAGGAACTAACTTCTGACCCTCATGTATTGCCAGACATTCTAAATGTGGCTGTGTCAAAGGGATGTAGAAAAATCAGTCATCTAATTCAGTTTTATTTAGTCACTTATACATCATATCATTTTTATAAAAAGAACCTGAACTCATGGAATTAAGTGAATGCCATGACAAAGTCTCATGATTTTAGCCTCATGGTCTTTCTATAATTTTTTAAATCATTTTATTAGGGGCTCCTACAACTCTTATCGCAATCCATACATACATCAATTGTGTAAAGCACATTTGTACATTCATTGCCCTCATCATTCTCAAAACATTTGCTCTCCACTTAAGCCCCTGCCATCAGCTCCTCACTTTCCCCCTCCTTCCCTGCTCCCTTTCATGAACCCTTGATAATTTGTTATTATTTTGTCATATCTTGAACTGTCCGACGTCTCCCTTCACCCACTTTTCTCTTGTCCGTCTGCCAGGGAGGAGGTTATATGTAGATCCTTATACTCGGTTCCCCCTTATAATCAGTTCCACCCTCCCGGTACTACCACTCTCACCACTGGTCCTGAAGGGGTCACCAGCCCTGTGTTTCCAGTTCCTATCTGTATCAGTGTACATCCTTTGGTCTGCCCAGATTTGTAAGGTAGAATTGGGATCATGGTTGTGGGGGGGGGGGAGGTGTGGAGGAAGCATTTAGGAACTAGAGGAAAGTTGTATGTTTCATCATTGCTAAATTACACCCTGACTGGCTCGTCTCCTCCCCGAGACCCTTCTGTAAGGGGACGTCCAGTGGCCTAAAAAGGGCTTTGGGTCTCCACTCCGCACTTCCCCCCTCATTCACAATGACATGATTTTTTTTGTTCTGATGATGCCTGATACCTGATTCCTTTGACATCTCGTGATTGCACAGGCTGGTGTGCTTCTTCTATGTGGGCTTTGTTGCTTCTGTGCTAGATGGCCACTTGTTTACCTTCAAGCCTTAAAGACCCCAGACACTATATCTTTTGATAACCAGGCACCATCAGATTTCTTCACCACATTTGCTTATGCACCCACTTTGTCTTCAGCGATTGAATCGGGAAGGTGAGCATCATAGAATGCCAGTTTAATAGAACAAAGTATCCTTGCATTGAGGGAGTACTTGAGTGGAGGCCCAATGTCCATCTGCTATCTTAATACTAAACCTATAAATATATGCACATGGGTCTATTTCCCCATCCTCATATATGAATATATTTACATATGTACATGCCTTTATTTAGACCTCTATAAATGCCCTTTGCCTCCTAGCTCTTTCCCCTATTTCCTTTGACTTTCCTCTTGCCCCACTATCATGCTCAGTCTTCATTTGGGTTTCAGTAAATCCTCTTGGTTACATTACCCTTGATCACACCCTACCAGGCCTCCCACACCCTCCTCACCACCGATTTGGAACACTTGCTGTTCCCTTGTCCCTGGGTTTGTTAACACCACTACCTTTCCCCCCACCTCCACCTCCCCCGTGTCCCCCTGGAACTGTTGGTCCCGTTGTTTTCTCCTCCAGATTGTTCATCCAGCCTGTCTTATGGACTTTCTATAATTTTTATGGATATGAAAAATAGCTCTATTAAGCTTCCTTTAAAAAGCATATACTATTTTAAGTTGAAGAAAATATTCTCATGAATTTTTCCCACAATTATTTTAAGACAGAGAAGACCTGTTAGTGCACATGAACTGCTAGTGGCTTTGAACTTCCAACCATGCCAGTCTCAAAGAACTACATAACCACTACATCCCCAGAGGTCCTTTTCCCATGACAGAGCAGCGCAATGCCAACTCCTAGTCCTCTGCAGTGTCCGAAGACATCAATATCAAAGGACAAAGAAAGTCTAAGGGGCAAAGTACTTAAAAGAAGTATAAGGGAACAAAGGACCTATTTGACATCCCCTACCACCCCACCCCCACCAATGGGCTTTTCAAGGGACTCTTGATGGCAAAAGTTTTTTGTAAATAAATAATTCCATGGATAGTCTTGAAACATATGCCATTGGCTGCAGATTTCTGCTACAATTCTGGAGTAAAAAAGCAAACAAAAATCTAACTCAGAAGTTCTTATGTTCAATGAAAGCTGGACCGTGAATAAGGAAGACCACAGAACTACAAATTTGAATTACGGTGCTGGTGAAGAATGAAGTGTCATCGACTGTCAGCATAACAACAAATTTGGTTTGGAAGAAACACCAGCAGAACGCTCTTCAGAAGCGAGGACGCTGTGACGTCCTCTCATGTACTCCAGACACCTTTTCAGAAGAGATCGCCCCTGAAAAGGACAGCGCGCTTGGTAAAGCAGAGGGTCATCGAATGGGAGGAAGTCCTGCAAGGAGACGGACTGACACAGTGGCTGCGGCAATCACGCAAGCACAATAACTGCGAGGAGGGGGCAAGCCCAGGCAGGGCTGCATTCTGCTGTGGACAGCCCTGCTAGGGTCAGCATGGACTCTCGGCACCGAACAACAACGGTTTCAATATGTTGAAGTCATTCTTAATTTTCCCTTTGTCTTTTTTATAATTTTGAAGTTCTCTATAATAACTATAAAATGAGGGAGATTTTAAAAAGTAATTAGCCCTTCGTGCATTGGTACTAAAAAAGGAGAATTTTATATTGAGGTCTGAACACAAATCTTTAGCTTGATCAAACATCTTAAGATTAAAATTTCCCTGAAATATGTATTACTCATGGCATTGCTAAAACTGAAGTTTTTTCAAAATCTCCACATTCCAGAATTAAGTAACTGCTTTACAGTATTATATTAATTTTATCACATAAACCATGAAAATTGGGAAATACTTATAACCTTAATTTGTTCCTTTAATTTATCATTCTCTGCTCCCTTTTTTACAATTTGGTGTTGCAGTCTCTCATGCACTACTTTCACTGACTGTGAAAGACGGTTTGCTTTCAACGCATTTGCCTGTAACAGAGAGGAGAAAAAGATGTTTACGTTATTTCATATGTCCCCAAATTAACTTTAACTTAACTCTTTTACCCACAATCTAAAAAGCTGAAAAACACACAGTTTTCCATCTGAAAGGCTGATTAAAAACCCTATTTCCCCAAGCAATGATGCCATCACCACTACTCACATGTCCCCACACACATCTGAAATGTAAAAGTGTGTGGAGCTTTGTCCAGCTCTCTTTATTTAATAACTCTTCATAAGTACTTTAAAAATATATCATTGAGTCTCCAATTCTGAGTATTTCTATAACGCTCTTGTAAAAT
The DNA here is from genome assembly GCF_000313985.2 of Echinops telfairi. Classification (NCBI taxonomy): domain Eukaryota; kingdom Metazoa; phylum Chordata; class Mammalia; order Afrosoricida; family Tenrecidae; genus Echinops; species Echinops telfairi. Next base: position 33,966,198 of record NW_022104341.1, on the reverse strand, counting down.
ATGTCCCTCCGAAATTCCTTAGTGGCTTAAATAATGCCTAAATTACCTCCAAATTGAAATATGACACAAACATACACTTACTTGCTAACTTAAAGGGATGTATGCTAATTACGCTGACTGAAACACCATATTATCTAAAAACCTTTTTAAAAACTACATTATATTTGATGCAGGAAATGTAAAATATCCAAACAATCTATAATTTCAATGAGACATGCTGTGTTTGTTTCTGAGTGTCCTGGGGCCAGGTAGAGGAGGGCGGTGAGAAGACGGGAAGGGGGATCGATATGAAGACAAAATGATGCCTTTGGTTCAAAGGTTCAACATTTGCTCACCTGTTCATTTTGAAACAAATTAGAAAGTTCTTGGATGTTTGCTTCCTTCTCAAGTATCCTCTCCTTCAGATCCTTAGGCAAACAAAATGTGAGTATTAGCAATAATCACACCTTGGATAACATTGGTTAGCTTTATAAAACCAAGCAACATTCACACAACTTCCCAAAAAGCTCAAGAGAAGAGCCAGTGTGAAGACTTACAGTGTTTTCACATTCGTTATCAGTTAGTTTCTCTAACAGCACGCTGGACAGCCTGTCTCCAACCTGTGAAAGAGGGATGGCATACATCAGTATATTGCTACTTTAACAAAGAAAAGTAGAGTGGAACAAGCATCATTCAAGAAATTAATATGGAAAATCAATAAGTGCATTTCATATTTCTTTTTTAAAGTTAACCACGAGGCAACTTTTGCCTGAATGTTCCAAATATTTTTTTGTCCACAATTTCTAATATTAGTTAATTTCCTAATCTCTAAACAGTGCATTGGGGCCCTGGTGTTGGGCTGCAACCGCAAGGTCTAAATTTTCTGTAATTAGCATGTATTTTTTCAATGTAATATTAGATAATTTTTATAATTGTGAAAAATGTCACCATAGGAAAAAGCCAATGAGTAGCCAAAGAGTAATTAATCTAAACAATTTTGTATGAGCTCAAGATTTTTAGCCTTTAGCAAAAGTTAATTTGTCCTAAGACTCAAAATAATTATCACAAAGAAAAAATATCAACGTAGAACTCCAATCAATGCAAATATTTCTAACCAATGCAAACGATATTTTCCATAAAACTTCAGACTGCAGTTTAAAAAGTCAAGTTAAGAATCTTGATCTTTATTTAATCTCAAAGCAAAACTCAAACTCAATGCCAATGAGTCAATGCTGACTCATAGCACCCATGTGGGTTTCTTGGACTGTCATGATTTATGGGAGTAGAAAGCCCAGTCTTTCTCCCTTGGAGGTACTGTTGGCTGCAAACTGCCCATCATGCAGACCACAGTCTAACTCAGAGCCATTAAACAACCAGGGCTCCTGAGTCTAAAGGTCAAAAATGAGTTGCTGTTGTTATTGTTGTTCAACACCATTGAGTTGGTTCTGACCATTTTAAAATTAGTAGTTAAGAAAAATGCTAATTTATTCTTGTAAATATTTTTAATGACAATATACCATGGGAAGCTTGAAAATAGCTCTAAGGAAGAAAATCACAAAAAATATATGATATGATTCCATTTACATGAGAGGGTTTCCCATTCTTTGCCATCTAGTCAATTCCAACTCGTCGCAACCCTACAAGATAGAGTAGAACGGACCCTGTGGGTTCTCTCTTCATAGGGTTAGAAAGTCTCGTCTTCTCCCACGGTGCTTTTGAACTGCTGGCCTTGCAGTTAGAAGCCCAGCGTGTAACTACTGTGCCACCAGGACTTCTAACGGGTATGTTTAGAATAGGAAAATCCATTGCAGCAGAAAGTGGATAGTGGTTGTCTAGGGTAAGGTATGGTACAATGGGTTAGGGGTTGGAATGCCAGCCAACAGATCAACAGTGCAAATCAACGCAGTGTTCAAAGGGAGAAAGATGCTGCCGTCTGCTCCTGCAAAGATTTATTTTCAGAAACCTGAAGGAGCAGTTGTACTTTGACCAATGAGGTCACTACGCAGTTGATATGACTCAGATCAACTCAATGGCATTGGGTCTTCCTTTGGTTGTTTGGTCTTGTTTCGGTGGGGCAGGGAGAACAACGGAATGTGACTGCTAGAACCTGCAGGGCTCCTTTTTGGATGGCGAATTTCATTACAGTCATGGATCCGCAATTCTGTGACTATACTAAAAATGAATGCACTGTACACTTTAAATGTGTGAATTGTATGGTGTACAAATTGATTATCATTGAAACTGTTACAAAAAAGAATATACATACATGGGGCTTCCAAAAGGTCACCAAAGAATTCCATTATCTTTCCATTCCAGCTTTCCATGAATTTTTTGAAGGCCCCTCACATGTGTAAATATAATGTACATGGGAGCTTGAAACTGGAGAGTATTTTAATAATAATTTATAAATTATCAAGGGTTCATGAGGGAAGGGGGAGCGGGGAAGAAGGGGAAAAAAATGAGGAGCTGATTCCAACATCCCAGGTGGAAAGCAGATGTTTTGAGAATGATGGGGGCAAAAAATGTACAAATGTGCTTGATGTAATGGATGTATATATGGATTGCGATAAAAGTTTTATGAGAACCCAATAAAATGATTTAAATTTTAAAACAATTGGTGAGTGTTTATTTTGTTGTGATCAGCTAAGTGAAGTACAACTGAGATAACTAATTTTATCTATCTATTTAGCTACACTATGTTCTCAGTGGTTTGGTCAAATACTATAATGGTTGCTATTCCTTAATGTAATGGAATATCATATTTTTCCATAATATATCTATTGACAGAGGAGTTTTCTTAAGGTCTGGTCAGCTTCATTCTCTCCCAACTCTGTGCTGTCCTGATGGCTTGACCATAGACCTTGGGATGCCAGTCTGCACAATCACCGCACAAGCTTGCCGCCTGACTTAGAGACTTTGGACTTGTCGACCTTCTACAATTCTATGAGACAGGAGGAGTGTCCAGCTTGAGACATGACCTACAGATTTCATAAGAACCAACTCTTTTTTTTTAACAGCATATACATTTTTATTCGTTTGCCAGAGAATACCAAGACTTGACATGCTGGATAAATAATTAAAATTTAGTTTAGATAACGTGTGAGGTGATGCCTATATTAACTGACGTCTTGGTAGATTGCCTCGACTAGCTGAATAGGACGTAAGCAAATTAGCTCATAAATATTTATTCTAAATATGACATGTAAAACTCTTTACTGCATGCCCACTTGATAGCCTGAAGATTGCTTTCCAGCTATAATTATTCTGGTGGCCTTTTGAACAGGCGTGGAAAGCCTCTGGTGGATTGTGTTTTTTAACTTTGTGATACAACATCTTCTAGGGCTATAAACGTGACTGGATGATGAAAGCTCTCATCAGAAATCATCTCTAATGTCGATGCTTTTCTAACGATTGTCACGACTATCTGGTGGACGTGCCGGTGCTTAGGTGAAGACAGAGGGAGTCAGAGAACATTGATGTGATGTCACTTGGTGACAGTCCCCACTCTCTAGAACTCAGGTTCCTGACAGGTTCTTGGCGGAGAGGAGAAGGACATCAATATAATATGGAAGTCGCATCAGATCATGCCTGATTATTTCTCCCCCTCCAGCGCTTTTCCTTGATCCACCAAATAACGGAGCAGCAACGGAAGGCTAAGTAGATGAACCCAAGAGAACGTGGCAAGCTGTCGAGGAAGTGTGCCCGTGTTCTTGCCTCGGCTCAGTTAAGCCACAGGCTCTGCTTGCTCCTGCTTCCTGCTTGGCTCCTGATCCACGGGCACGTTGCCTTTGACTTCTGCAATTCAGTGGTCTTACTATGTCCTTGTGCCCCCTGTTATCAAACTACTTCCTTTCCTCTTTGTTTTTTGTCCCAAGATAACATGGTCTACTTACTTCGGCATTTACTTATTGGGGATTTAACCTGCCTTTTAAACTGTGCTATTGTTTGTATTAATCATTATGAATTGCAAAAAACAACTCTTGGAAGTATCTCTCCCTTTCTCTGTCTCTCTCTCTGTCTCTTCTGGCCTTGTCTGTTTCTCTCGAGAATCCTTAAGTGATAATAAAGAGAACTTCTGAGACAGAAAATTAAAACATTTAGATTTTCTCTAAAAATGGTTTTCATTTATAACTATTTGTGAAACAGTAAAATAGAAGTTCATTACTGTCATTTCAACAACTCAAATAATTACTTCCGTTTCAAATACACCAAATGTCTCTGTGCTGCTATCACAAAAATACCACCGTGCCCCCACCATTTGTGTCCGCTGTCCCTATACCTCGTCTGCTCCTCTTATATTTCACAACTGATTAGGCTTAAGATGGACCCTACACCAATAAGATCTCATTAGCAAAACAAAGAAAATACCTTTTCAAAGGTGATCAAATAGGCATGGAGCTTAGGATTTAAACCTATTTTGCAGGGAAGATGCTTTCAATCTATAATACCAGAATTTTAATTTCAACAATTTAATAATATATCCTCAAGGGAGAAATGCCACTATTAAATGAGTACTTAGTGTTGATGCCTTACTTGTTTGGATTCTGTCCGTATAAGTAGATATTCTAATGATTGTTTTACACGTATAAAGGTATCTAATTCTTTCATAAGTACTTCTTTCTGTTTAGAAACCTTCAAATCAGAATCAGCAAGATTGGTCTGAAAAAATAAAATAACCATGTTATTTAAGATATAATAACATTAAATGAAATACTCTACAATATTATTAAAAAACTGTTTTCCCAAATAACAAAAGCATTCTGCTGCACATGACCCTGTTAAAGTTTTCCAAATTATCACAAAGAGAGTAACAAGAGGACCCACAGACTGGGAGAAAATTTTCAACAATGACACAACAGACAAAGAGCTTATTACTAAAATCTACAATACCCTCCTAGCCTGCAAAAGAAGGAAACCGTTAACCCCCTGAGGAAATGGGACAAACCTGAACAGAGTTTCATAGGGAGGAGACCGGAGGAGACCTGAATGGCCTGACTACACATGAGAAAGTGCTCTGGATCATTAGCCACGAGAGAAATGCAAATTAAAACAACTCTGAGGTACCACCTAACACCCCTGAAGATAGCCCAAGTCAGAAAACTGACCAGATCAGAACATCGGAGAGCAACAAATGTCGGAGGGGAGACAGAGAGAGAGGAACTCTCCTCAAATGCTGCTGGTCGTGTAGATATGTGCAGCCACTGTGGAAAGCCATCTAGCCGTATTTAAAACAAATAGAAATTGAGTTACCTTATGACACAGCTACCCCTCTACTGGACACATACCCAGAACAGGTAAGAAATAGACCACGACCACTGGTCTGTGCTCCAACTTCATTACAGCGCAATTCACAATTGCAAAGAATTAGAAACAACCTACATTTCCATCAGTAGAAGAGTGGATCAGAAAACTCTGGCACATGCACACGGAGGAGGCCTGTGCTTCCCTAAAGAGCACTGATTGCATGAAGCACATCGTCTCATGGTAAGAGTTGGAGGGAAGTATGCTAAGCGAAGTTAGCCAGTCACAAAAGGACAAGCACAACAAGAACCCACTGTGGTACGTACAATCAGCACAGTTGGTACAGAGAAAAGCCACTTATCTCACACGATACAGGTTGAGGTGCAACCATTTGGGTGGGGACAGACCAAACCCAAGGATTACATGTTATCCCAACACAAAGAAGGGGAAAGGGGGGAGGAGTGGTAGGGGGTCGGGAAGAGGAGAAAAGGGGAAAAAGGGGGAGACGATGGCATTGGGGGAACAGGGCTCTAATCTACCCGGGGTGGGGTGGGGGGGCATCATTTATGTCTCCAAAGAGATGGAAGTGTTTGTGCAGACCCCACCACATGCACCAAACCTTCAGAGCAATGCAACAACATGCACAGAGAGGTCGGCAGGGCCAGCCCCAAGCAGAGCCAAACTGACCCCCTCCCTAGAAGTATGTGCCACAGAGGACAACCCTAAAGCTACAGGTGTGGAGAGGGGCCGGCCTGCCAGGCCCACAAGGAAGCAAACCAAGAAGGAAAAAGACCCCATTTTGGCACACCAAGCCCTAAGGACGACACATGGAGCTGCTAAGGCACAGACAGGACTGTAAGGCCGACAACAGCTTGAGACTTGAGGACCCCTTGCTGCAGCATACCATAACAGAGGGCAACACTGGGGACACCCGGTCGGGAGTGAGTGCAGTCTGACCCCCTCCCCCCACAGTGGGGCAAACCAAGAAAGGGACCTAACAGGTAAGCAACGGGAATAAAGCAGAGCCACAACCCCCCTGAGTAGCACCCCCAATTAGACTTCAAACTAGGAGGGGCAGTGCCCGGAACCCCCAGGACCAATGACGAGATAGTCATAAAGGTCAGCAGACAGACCTGGAATTATGTATGGGTTTTCGGGGTTTTTTTTATTCTTTGATCTCTTGTTTTCTTTTTGTTTTGCCTGTTATTGTTGTTTTGCCTACTTACATAAGATAGGAAAGGGACGTAAGCCCAAGGAGAAGCACTAGGACCAAAGGTTCCAGAGGGACTTGGGGGAAGGAGGAAGTGGGGGAAGGGAGCAGTGAGCAAACAATGCTCTAGACTGAGGAACAACTAGGGAATTAAATTCAACAACGAGGAGAATGCGAGATCCTGGTGGTCTTGGAGCAACAGCAATCTAGCTGAAAGGAATTACTAAGAGGCAAAAAAGGGTGATCATGATGGTGGGGCAGGAGGAAGGCAAAAGGAAACAAGTAAAGATGAAGGAAGCAAAGCTACGGATAGAGGTGTAAACAGGTGTGTACATATATAAATACATGAATTCTCAAAATTAGAGGTACTGGCCTATGTACAAATATTTATACGGCAATACAACGAGGAAATGGACAGACGCTGGGCCTCTGCTCAAGCCGGCACTCAACACAAGAACACTTTGCTCTAACAACCTGGCATTCTGTGACGCTCACCCTCCCTCCATGATGACTGAAGACAAAATGGGTGCATAAGCAAACGTGGTGAAGAAAATTGATGGTGCCTGGTTATTAAAAGATATAGTGTCTGGGGTCTTAAAGGCTTGAAGTTAAACAAGCAGGATTTGCAAAGAAGCCACAAGCCCAAATGGAAGACCCAGCCTGTGTGATCATGAGGTGTCGATGGGATCAGATAACAGTCATCAGAAGACCCAAGACAAAAGTATTGTTGATAACGAGGGGGGTCAGAGCAGAGATCCAAAACCCATATGTAGACAATCCCCTTAAAGAAGGGCCACACGAAAGGGATGAGTCACCAGGGTGCAGTATAGCACCAATGAAACACACAATATTCCTCTGGTTCCTTGAGGCTTCCTCACCACCACCACCCCAACCACTATCATGACCTCAGTCCTACCTTTCACTTCTGGCTAGACTGGAGCATGTACAGATAAGAACTTGTGACACATGGAATCCAGGTCAGATAAACCCCTCAGGAACAGAAATGGGAGTAGCAATACCAGGAGGAGAGGGAAAAGGTGGGGGATCAGGGGGATGAAGGGGGAACCAATTGCAATGATCGAAGTATAACCTCACCACCACCACCACCACCACCAGGGGGATGAACAACAAAAACATGGGTAAATGGAGAGAGCAGTCGATTTAAGATATGAAATAATAAGAATTTATAATTTATCAAGGGGTCAAGAGGGTGGGAGCATGAGGGAAGGAGGGAAAAAAGAGGAGCTGATACCAAGGGCTCAAATAGAAAGTAAATGTTTAGAAAATGATGATGGCAACATATGTGCAAATATGCTTGATACAATTGATGTATGGATTGTTATAAAAGCTGTAAGGGACCCCAATAAAATAATCTTAAGAAAAACAATTTTTCCAAGTGAATTAACAGTAACAGGGATCACATGGTGTGGGGGGAGGTCAGACTGCTCCCTGCTGCTGGAGACAATGGACTGCTTCTCCCTAAGAGTTGAGACCATTAGCTTGGTTCCTGTAGGAGGAGTTCACACCCTACTGATAATGGTCTCTATCAGTTGAGCCAGGGAACAAGTCAAACAGGCTCTGTGACATCCAAAGTTAGGCTGCCATCCTAATTCTAGGATCCACCCATCTTGTCACATG
>NW_022104341.1:33951221-33958009 GCF_000313985.2 Echinops telfairi | reverse complement strand
CTTTACCTGTAATTAGTGGGCTTGCACGCCCCCAAAAGGTATATAGGCCTGGGCTAGCAATAGAGCTCTCTCACGCTGGTCTCACCCCCTCCCTCGCCTCTCTTCCTCCTCTCCTCTCCCATCCTTGCTCCCTTGTTCCCTTGCCCTCCTTCCCTTCCCCCTCTCTCCACGGGGACCACCAAGCGGGGCTGCGGTGAGCAATGTTACCATGTCATGTGTCTGACTGCATTATTGTAATGTCTCTTCTATCGCTCGTGCTCTCGATGACTTTAATATAATACTTATATATCTCAACCACACAATTGTGCTTACTGAATCCGTGGGTAGTGGTGGGGGGCTGGCCCCCCTCAACCTAATTTACAACATAGGATGTTAAAGTAAAATTAAATAAAAATAAGCTATTATCAAGAGCTTACACTTCAGTGCTTTTTCTTTAAAAATTATAGAACATAGTACACTTTTTGCTATGAACTCAAATTTTAGTATGCTGAAATTTTATAATACAGGATTTTCTTTTTCATATAGCACTATAGAAAATAGATACATTTCCTCTCTCTGAATAATTCAGTTTTAAAATCATTGTTGAGAAAAGCTGATTTTCTAGTTTAACTCTTGGTAAGTCAATCACCAAGATAGATATGGAGTTAGTCTGAGTTTTCTAGAGAAACAAAAGTAGAGACACTCATAGATGGAAAAGACAGAACTTTATATCAAGGTAGAGGCCCCACTCGGTCCATGTCAAGTCCATGGGGCAGGTGCTAGCTGGGGCCCCTCCAGAGTTGGCAGTGCTGGACGATGAAGCACCAAGGTGAAGTGAGAAGCTGAGGAATGACTGGCCAGTGGGTGCCTTCGTGTGGATCCAAGGTCAGCAGGAACAAAGCAGGGCACCAACATTTCCCAGGAACAGCAGCCCACATGGCCTGAAGCCAGGTGCAGAATCCAAGCAGGCAGGAAGGCAAGAAAGGGAAGCCAGTTCTCTTCAGTGTCTCCGTCAGAAAACAGTCACACCCCAAAGGAAGTGTCATCAGGCTCTTACTCCACCCCTCCCTTCACACAGGTCAGCAAATAAACATAACCCTAACTATGACAGAGGGCTTCTCATTTAACCTCTTACCAGCCATCTGTCTAAGATGAATTTCTTATAACATTAAAAGTAGGAGATTCATTGCAGTTAATGACATAGAAATAAAGAGCAATGAATAAACCCCAATTTTGGTATCAGGTCCTATATGAGCAAACCTATCTAAGATAGTCAGTTATGTATTCTGATTAGACCAGCTTTTCATTTTATTAAACAGTCACAAGTGAAATACTCACATCTTCAAAAGCAATTCTTTCAATGGTGTCTTTAAATAGTGACAGAAGTAATTCCAGGGAACAGGTTACCATCTCAGCTTCCTCAAGTGTTGCTTCCAGTGCAGTCTTTTCATTTAGAATGTCTTGCTTCAGGCTAATTATATATGGACAAACGCAATTCAAGTTGAATATGTCACACCGACAAATTATATACTTATACAAATATAGCATAAACCAAAACAACAAACAGCAAGCAAACCCATTGTCCTGGAGCTGATTCTGACTCATGCTGATGTACAGCTAACTTAAAAGTTGACAGTTCGAACATACTGAGTGGCTTTGTGGAATAAACCTGAGTTAGTCAATTGTGCCCACCTGGCCGATAATCACATGTGGGGCTAATTGAAAGGCGGAGGGATAAATGGGTGGTGAGCCTCACCTTTCTAGTTCTTGGGTCTCTTGTTTTGTGATGGTTGCACCAGGTGCAGCTGCCTTAGCAGTTCCCTGCTTCAGCTTGCAAGATTGACTTCCTACAAGACATCCCCAAGAAGCTACATGGACCTATCCCGATGCAGCCCTGGGTGCTGGAGCAGCCGTGTGGAGACCCCTGCTAGTGCTGAGATGCTTGTTCATTCACTGACTCAGCTTTCCTCCTGCAGTCGGCATCATTGCCTCTGTTTTGTGAGGTGGAGGACTTTGTGGACTGGTGTTGGGTTAATGGGTTAATGTTGGACTTGTGGGCTTGGGCAGCATTGGGTTGGGATGTTTTCGTGATGCACATTTTCTTTACATAAAACTCTCTTATACATGAGTTGCTGTGGATTTGTTTCTCCAAAGTACCCAGACTAAACCCTTGAAGAGTTGCTTCAGAAAAGCTCATAGTCAAGAAAACCATACGGGGGCAGTTCAACTTATTAACAGATAGGGGTGCCATGAAATATAGCATAGTCTAACCAAACATTACAATTCCACAAACCGGTCTACAAAATGTGACAGTAAATTGTTACTGCAAAATATTAATTCCCAGCCCCCCCATTCCCGCCCATACACTCTAACATTTTAAGAAGCCTTGGTGGCAAAGTGGGGAAGTGCTAGACTAGGCTGCTAACCAAAAGACAAATCCGCAGTTCAAATCCTCCAGTTATGAAGATGTAGCAGTCTGCTACCATAAGGATTAGAGCCTTGGAAACACTTTGCAGCAGAATATTCTGTGCTATAGGGTCACTAAGTGCTCCGGTGGTGTAGTGGGTTAAGCACTGAGCTGCTAGCCTATTTGAAACCACCAGCTGCCTGTAGTACAAAGATAAGGCGTGGTGCTTCCACAAAGATTTGAAGTCTAGAAACCCAAAGGGGCATTTCTACTGTGTCCTATAGGGTCACTAGAAGTTGGAAATCAACTCAATGGAGAGAGCTTTTTCCTGGTTTTTTTATAGAGTTGCTATGAAGAGGAATCAATTCAAGGGCAATGGGGTCCACTTTTTTTTTAATACCTTCTGTACATTGGGAAAACAAGTTTGAAAATGTGAAGATACACATTTGCACAAAGACCACCATAAGCAATGTTTCACTGCACTATGTTTAACAAATAATTATTCAATATCACCTTTCTGGTTTGTGAAATATGTGATACGTATACATCTTTTCTTCTTCCTTTCCTTTTCCCCTATACCAAATCCAAAAAGATTGCTCTTTCTAGGCCCCAGTCTCATCTTGGCTTGAAACTTACTTTTCTCTACAAAAACTTCCTTCAGAAGAATAAGCTATCCAAATGGAAAACAAAAAACTAAAATTTCCTAGATATCTAGAAATCCTTCCATTTGGCTTTATGGTATATTATTATTCTTCAAAACACAATGATACTATTTGTTATCTTGACTACATTTTCCTAGGTACATCTTCTCCAGCACATTCTTATGGTCCCGGAGCAGAAAGCTTCATATTGTTCTTTTTCAGCCAGCAGGCAGGCTTGATCTGTGATTGCCTGCCAATGAGTTACAGAAGGTGTCTGAGTTTATTGCGCCCAAAGGTTCGAGGACTGTCCCAGCGGGAAGAGGACAGTACGGTTTTAAACACCAGGAAAAAAGGGTCATGGGAACTGGTGAAGAACTTGGTGAAGTAGAAATGTTTAGCAACCTCTGGAAGCAGGATTCCAAAGGAGGCTTGATTTATATAATTAAGAACCCAATCCATGTAAATAAATTGTATTGCTAAGAACTTCTGCTTCTCAGAAATATTGTACTCCCAATACTCTTACAAGTTAAGACAACCCTGAACCCAAAATAGGCTCAAAAGAGTTAAACTTTGACTATAAAGGAAATTTGAGATATGCCTTAAATCATTTTTTTCATTCATTTTACTTCTATGTAAGAGTTATTTGGATTAAAAACCTAAGCCTACATTTGAGGGGATTAAATAAAATTCTAATTGATAAGAAATCATTGTATGTTTATTTAATTAGTCGCTTTCTTTTCCATTATGAAAGGGCGCATCTTCCGTTGAAGGCATCTTAGGGGTGATGTCAGAAGGGTGGTCTTAAAAAACCACTGACTAAATGTGGTGACTTAGGAAGACACTGGTTATAAATGACATTTATCCATTATTAAAAACTGTGGGTAGGAAGTGAATGACAATTTTATATAGAGTGAAATGTGATTTTCATTAATAACAAGTGTAGAAACTCTATCTATCTAGTGATAAATAATGATATTTATAAAAGGATTGTCTCCTTTGGGAGACAATGACCCATATAAGAAACTAGCATATTCCCAATTCTAAAGAACCAAAATATAAAAGGTATTTGTTAAATAGCAATATACCAAATAACACTAAGTTAGTACTCATTAACCATTATTTCCAGTATTTTGTAAGATTTATATTTTCATTTAGCTTAGCTGATAACATTGCTTCACAGATCCTTGATAAGGTTTTCAGTTGCAATTGTTTTCCATAAGATGTCAAAAAACTAGCCAAATTCTACTATATGAGTATATTTGTAATCAGATTAAATAAATATTGAATACTGCATCTGAAGATATTCTTGCAAGAAAGCTGCATTTGGTTCAAATAATTTATGTTAAAGACAAAATATAAAATCTTTAATTCAGAAAATTAAAGTACAATTTGCTGTCCAGGCCCTTACCAGCTGAGATGACTTTCACTGGCACGCCGCGGCAGGTGTTCTTTCTCTAACGGGCTTTGAAGATGAAAAAATAGTTCTGCTGAATGACTTCCATCCTGTTTAGGCTTCTCCATAAATTCAGTCAATAGGTTTACAGGTGGTTTCCACAACTTGTTCACATAAACTGAAAACTGGGAAATGATGTAGTTGTTAAATTCAGCATTTCAATAGTTACGCTTATTTCCTCTCATTACCCTATGATATAAGATGCTTTTGAATTCTGGAGTTGGCAAAGAAGACCCTACAACAACACAAGATAAAGACTTACAGGTGCATTAGTGGAAAACATTTCAAAGACAAAATCCCACTAATCGCAAATCAGATCCAAATTGTGTAGCACAACCATTCAATGCCAATTTCTGTACAGTTGCCAAAAACAGCTATTTTCTACTTAATCACAACAATGTAGAAAAAAATTTATTAATCTCTCTCTGAAGATAAAGAACTGCAGTAGGAATGGAAAGCAGATATAATGACCATAGGTTAAAACTATTGGCCTCAGTTCATTAAATCCAACCAATAAGAAGTATATATTATTTTATGCCAAATTCAACCTACTACTACCAAGTCAATCCCCAATCATAGAAAGACTACAATCCAGAGCAGAATTGCTCCATAGAATTCCTGAGACTATAAATCTTTATGGAGCAGAAAGCCTCATCGTTTTCTCTGGAACAGCTGAGAGGTTAGCATTCATTGATGGTTATATGCCCAATGCTAAACTCACTGTGCTACCAGGGCGCCTTTATTTATGCCTAAAACTCTGGAGATAAACATACTTTAAAAAATATTTGCCCACAGAGGGTACAAAGATAAAATATTCTTTTTAAAACAGACCTTTGAAAATTATATCCGTCTATTCCCAATTCCCAGTTTAGGATCTCACTTGTGGTGACAATGAAGGGACTCCACAGACTAGTCCTGCCACATTTACTAAATGACTTCATTGTTTTTCCCAAACTTGGAGATTCTTTTTAACATGAATATGAAATTCCTTCAAAATGGCTCGATGTTAAGTAATGAGTTACAGCTTTTCAACAAATAAGTGTTTTTTTATCATTTTAATATAGGGTAATGTGTATCCCTAACTTAATTTTGTTTATGTACATGTAAATGTTATATTTAAAGGCTGACTTACATTTTTCTAGCGATAGTTACAGTTTGTAGTTCATGTTACCACAAGTAGTCTGTAACTTTGGGGAGCGTTGTAGTTTGCATGCTTCTATAATACTAGAATCTATGCCACCTGCATTTTAAATACCAGCTGGGTCACCATGCTGGACAGATTTGAAACACTGAACACGACTGACCAAAGATCAGACCAGCTGTGTGTGGGAAAGCATCAGAAACATTACAAATGCAGAGAGTAAAAGGTCATAAGGGACGGGGGAGGGAAAAGGACCAAGTGGACTGCAGAAGAGACGTGCTCTGGGATGCAGAAAAGCTAGAGCCAATGGAAGAAATCATGAAACAAAAGAGCTGAGCAGAACATTTTAATGGGGGCTTCAGAAAAACAAAACATTACATTGAAATGTTCAAAGACCGAGAGTTAGAAAGCCAAAAAGAAGAACACGCTCAGCATTGCTCAAGATGAAAGAACTCAAGAAAAAATTCAAGCCTCCAGTTATGACACTGAAGACCTCAGTGGGTCAAACATTAACAATGCAGAAACTATTCAAAGAAAATGGAAGGAACGTGCACCATCATTACATCAAAAAGAATGTCAACATCCAGCCCTTGCAAGAGGTACTTTATGATCAAGATCCTATGGTATTAAAAGACAAATTCCAAGCTACATCAAAGGTATTGGGAGAAAATAACACTCCAGGATTTGATGGCGTACCAGGTGAAATATATCAATAAATGAATGTGGGTTGGGTTGCCTATTCTAGAGAAGAAACCCCCATAGTTTAGGAACAGGGATAGGGATAGATATGTAAAGAATTTTCTACCCCCCAAAAGTGGCTCAGTTAGTGTGGAAACAGGTAAGTCCAGTCTCATTTAAGTCCATGAATCAGATGTTAAGCTGGGGGCTGTTCTTGACTAAAGTAGCTGCCAGTGTCAATGAGCCAGGAAGCAGGAAGACAAACGGAAGCAAGAAGACCACAGGTTGCTGGAGGCAGAGGGAGATGAATCTGGGGTCAACAAGTCAGGCTCATGGCGACAGAGTCAGTGACTCTAAGGCTGGCAGGCAATATGGCAGGTCGCTGATAGCTCCCAGGATCTGTGATGAACCAGATGCAGGATGTGGACCAGCAAGAAGTGAAAAGCCTTCCCACAGAGTCTACCTAAATAGATTAAACCACATGCCACC
>NW_022104341.1:33949119-33950777 GCF_000313985.2 Echinops telfairi | reverse complement strand
TCCACCAGCACCACTACCAGGACCACCAGCACCACCACCAGCTCCTACCCAAAAGAAATCAAACTCACTGCCATCACGCAAATTCCAATTCACAGTAACCCCACTGAGCAGGGTGAAGGATGAGGCCTTCTACTCTTAAGAGTTACAGTGTCAGAAGCCCACAGGGGCAGTTCTGCCTGTCCCTTAAGGTCATCATGAGTCAGAATTGACTCGAGGGCAGCAAGAGGGCAGAGTAGAACTGCCCCTGTGAGCTTCTGAGAGTAAATCTTTAGGAGAAGAGAAAGCCTCATCTTTCTCCCACAGAGCATCTGGTAGTTTTGAACTGCGAACCTTGGAATTAACAACCCAACACATAGCCCACTACACCACCAGGGCTCTTAGACCCCACAAAATTCCTTCTGTTTTAATCAGATTCTGACCTGATTAAAGGGTAGAACTCCACCCTAATCTGCATAGAACTGTTTGTGCAAGGCGGTCCCATCAGGGAGTGGAATATATTATGTTAGATCACATCATGGGAGGATCCAGGCCCAGCCAAGTTGATACAAAACCAAACTCTAACAAAATGCAATGCTAGAAGTGCGCACTCTCCTATGCCAAGAAATGTGAACAGTAACTACCAGGCTAATCGGAAGAAATCCATATTATGCTCAATCCTAAGTAAAATGATCCAACAGAATTTGAAATTATCCAATAATACCATTAACATCACATACAACTAAAATTTTACTGCAGCTTAGTAAAAAGTGGTAGCAGCATACATTGACAGAGAACTGCCAAAAACGGAAGGCATATTCAGGAGAGAACATGCAACTAGGAATAGCACTGCTGATTTCAGAGGGATTGTAGCCGAATGCTTACCTATTTTTGACTATGCAAAGTCTATGTAGATCATGAGAAATTATGGATAACATTGCGAAGAGTGGGAATTACAAAACCCTTAACTGTGCTCATGTGGAATGATACATTGACCAGGAGCTACTGAGTGAAAGAGAACCAGTAGATATTGAGTGGTTTAAAATCAAGAAGTAGGCATCAAGGATTGGTTGCTTGCTTCCTGCTTCTATTTCATATGATTTTCTACATATGAAGTCCAGGATAGGTAGATATTTGAACAGTAACTGAGTTGAAAATCCCCCAAGGGCATGGCAGAGAAAGAGTGGGGGGGTGCTAACAACAATGAGTACAAGAAGAAAACGTTCTGAAATTGATGGTGGGGATGATGACACAGATCTTTCTAATATAATTACATGATTAAATTGTATGGTACGTGAAATATATCCTGATAAAAATATAACAAAAGATAAAGCACTGACAATATTTAGTTAACAATTCAGAAAACATTAAAAGTGTCTAAAATCCATTTGTTTCTAACTGAAGATTTTGAAAATATTTAGAATAATGATCATTGAAAATCAGACTTTATTTAAAATACCATCCACTGATGCACAGAAACAAACACACGAACCACCTTCACTACCACGGAGGCCATTCCAGCTACTCACGGGAACACAGCAGGACAGTCAGAGGTGGAACTGAGCCTGTGCGTTGCCAAAACTGGAACTTTTTTTAAAAATCATTTTATTGGGGGCTCATACAACTCTTATCACAATCCATACATACATCAATTGTGTCAAGCACATTTGTACATTTGTTGC
>NW_022104341.1:33941285-33948023 GCF_000313985.2 Echinops telfairi | reverse complement strand
CAAGGGCTCAAGTAGAAAGCTAATGTTTTGAGAATGATGACGGCAACAAATGTGCTTGACACAATGGATGTATGTATGGATTGTGATAAGAGTTGTAATAGCCCCCAATAAAATGATTTAAAAAGGAAAAAAAAAGATCTACAGCCTGGGAAACCGGGGGGTAGTTCTGCTCTGCCCTATAGACATGAAATGATTGAAATCACCTCAGAAGCAGTAGGATTTTTAATTTTGTATTGTTCTGTTTTCAATTTAATCATCCGTTGAGTCATCTTTTTTGGCATCACTGAAGGAACATGGTCCTTACATTTGGATTAAAGTTCTATAACATAGTTTAAAGGAATAGAGTTTGTTTCAGTTTGTAAAAAATAACCATATGATTAGATTCCATTGTTATCAGTATTTAAATGAGCTCTTACTTGGCATTGTGGGTTGTCAGCTTTATAAGAATGACTTTTAAAAGTGTTATAAAAAAATAAAATTCTGATACAATTGATGTATAGAATGTTATAAGAGCTGTAAGAGCCCCCAATAAAATGATCTAAAAAATTAATTAAAAAAAAATTTTCTCTGCTTTATCACCTGTAATAGGCAACTATATCTTATCTCAAAGGATAAATAAATAAACAAAAACAATTAATGTGTTGCAAAAAGAGAGATTTTAGAATAAATTTTGCCCAACATCGCAAAATGTTATCTTCATTACATAGTGATCGGAACTTGAAGCAGGAAATTTTCAGGACAAATCTTGGATGTTTTCCATAAAAATATCAATAATCATATTAGTAGAAACTGTTCGAGGGAAAAGTTGTTCAGAGGTTCCCAGGCACTAATACGCTATTTTTGTGTAATGACAATACTATAACCGAGAGCTTATGAGCACAGTGCAAAGTTATTTTCTTTATATACTCTCATTTTAGTGAACCAAATGTATTCTTATAAAGGAAAGCAGATATTTTCACAGGAAAATGTTTGAATTGTGTGGAGTATACTGCCCATTGACAGATGTAGGGATACTGCACTATTGGATAATTTATAAATGGTGCAACAAAGACTTTGGTGTGGACACCTTGTTCATGATCAAATCCTCGGTGATGTTCTTGGGCGCCACTGAGTCAGTTCCGACTCACAGTGACCCGATGCACATCAGAAGGAAGCACGGCCTGGTCCTGCATCACCCTCACTGTGTTGGAGCCCATTGCTGTTGCTGTCATTACGTCACTGGGTCCATGCATCTTGTAGAGCACCTTCCTCTCTTTTGATGCTCCGCCACTCTCCCTCCACTTTACCAAGCAGGATGTCCTCCTCCAGGGATTTATCTTTCCTCATAACATGCTCAGAGTAGGTGACACGAAGTCTCGTCACCCTTGCCTCCAGGGACCATTCTGGCCGTTCTTCTTCCAAAGCAGACCTGTCTGCTCTTTTGGCAGTCCACAGTACTTTCGATATTCTTCACCAAAGCCATAGTTCAAATGCACCGATCGTTCTTCAGTCTTCCATATTCAATGTCCAACTTTCACGTGCATATAAGGCTATTGAAAATACCAGAGCTTTAGGTCAGGCCTACCTTAGTCCTCAAAGTAATAGGCTGGCTTTTCAACACTTTAAAGAGGTAAAGTCCTTAAAGAGGCGCAATTTTTAAATGTTCAAAGGGCTAAAGAATTGAGTGTCTTACAGAGACAGATGGAGACGACTTCGCCAATCCTTTGCCAAAAGGCAGGACTAAAAGCTGTTCCCCAGGAGTAGTCATGCTTTTATACTATGCAGCTACACTCACTGAACTATGTATGTTCTAAAATTTTGGCCAGCATAAAGTGGCAGGGTGGATATACATGTGACACCCATGAGTACGTGGGGCGGGGGTGAGGGAGAAGGTTATTTCAAGGCCTTCCACAGCATCTAGACTGACCTGCAAAACCTAGCCAGCTTTAGAAACTATGCACCTGAAACTAATTTCTCTGAAGAGAAAAGCATATGAATCCTGCCAATTCTAATTTGTTTGGTCAAGCTCTAATTATTGGGAGTATTGAGTCCCAGTCTCATCAAACTAAAGCACAATGTTTTTACTGGAAAAAATTTTTTTTTTAATTTCTTACCATGAAAAATTCAGCAAGAAGCACAAAATAGATGCAGGAAGGTTGCTCCTTCCTCCCACTATCCTGGGCTCTAGTCAAACATTTACTGCATGCATTGTAGACACCTCCGTGCAAAAAGTAAAGAAGGCAAAGTCTGAAAATAGAACTAGAATATACAACTTATAAGTCGACCAAAATTTGAAAACAAATAAACAAGAACATTTTCTAAAGCAGCAATTTAGATCATGAATTAAGCAATGCTTCTCTTCAATGAACAAAAATGAAGTCAAATATCAAGTTTGGGTTCCAGGTTGTGTGCTATGTGGGAGCGTGAACAGCAAGACTGGCTGTTTGTAAGTGTGGGCTACATACTAATATTCAGGTTCCATGTGTCTCCTTCCAAGAGCATTCTCTGGTTATTCAAGTCCACCCAGAACCCTAGCCATCCAGGAGTATTTTCAGAATCATACAGTTCAGAATTTAATTTCTCTATAAATTCTCATATTATAACTTTCTTTAAATTTGCTATGCCTACCAGGGTAAATTGGAATATATGAAGAACAAGTTATCAGGATTGGAGGAAAGCTTATTAATAACCTGCACCATGCAGATGATACAACCTTTCTTGCTGAAAGTGAGGAGGACTTTAAGCACTTGCTGATGAAGATCAAGGGTTGCAGCCTTCAGTATGGATTCCATTCCATGTACAGAAAAACAAAGTCCTTAAAATGGGACCAACTGTTAACATCATGGTAAAGAGAGTAAAGATTGTACTTGTCAAGGATGTTGTTTTACTTGGTTCCACAATCAATGCTCCTGGGAACAGCTGTCAAGAGGTCAAAGGATGCTTTGCATTGGATAAATCTTATGCACAAGACCTCTTTAAAGTGTGGACAAGCAAGGATGTTGCTTTGAGAACTAAGGGACACCTGACCCAAGCCATGGTACTTTCAAGAGCCTCATATGCATGCTGGAAACTGACTATGGAAGACTGAAGGAAAACATGATGCATCTGCACTGTGGTCTTGGCAAAGAATATTGAAAGTACCATGCACTGCCTAAAGAACAAACAGATCTGTCTTGGAAGAAGTACAGCCAAAATTTCCCTTAGAGGCAAGGATGGCTGGAGTTCATCTCACATACTTTGACCATGTTATCAAGAAAGATCAGTCAGTGGAGAAGGACACTATGGTTAGTACAGTAGAGGGCCATCAAAAAAGCGAAGGCCCTGGATGGACAGCCACAGTGGCTTCAGTAATGGGCTCAAATGTAAGAAAAATGATGAGGGTGGTGCAAGACTGGGTGGTGTTTTGTTCTCCTGTACACAGACTGGCTATAAATCAGAACCAACCCAACAGCACTTCACAACAATAGCTTCAGGGTAAACAGCATACCCATCACCATCTACTCACAAAAGTTATCTAACAGTAGGGCTAGGTGGTGGGGGTGTGTAGGAAGCATAGAGTAGGTTTTAAAATATGAGTGATCATGTTACTCAGTGCTTAAAGGGGGCAACTTCTGAGATAAATGAGTCTGAGAAAGAGCCAAATTATCCAGGAAAACACTGAGCTATTTTTTCCCATTTTTTTCAGTCCCACAGATAACCAGAACACTGTCTAATCCCAAGGAGTTATATCAGCATCCTTTACCAAATGAAGAGTCAAGAATTGCCTTCCTTCCTTAAATATGATGGTGATGATGGTGATGATGATGATTTCGATGATGATGATGGCTACTATTTATTGACCTGACTGACTTATGAGTATGATCTCACCAACAACGTTGCTATTAACATCCTCAAACTACATGAGGACACCATGTCTCAAAAAGATTAAATAGTTTGTCCAAGATTACAAATTAGAAAGTGCTAGAATACAGTTTTGAGCCAAATGCCATGAAATGCTGACAGTATAATTATCATTAAGACCCCAAAACAGGAAGTGATTCGATTAAGAGGAATTCCTGGCATTTGTTGTCAGAAAAGAGCTTTCTAAATCCATCATGAAGAACAATGCTATCTGGAATAGGATTGTATCTATTTACCTTCAAGGAAATCCAAACAGTACAACTATCATTCAAAATCATGCACCAACCACAAAAGCTAGTGATGAAGAAATTGAAGAATTCTACCAACTACATCAGTTGGAAACTGATCAAACATGCGATCAGTTTGCATTGATAGTTATTGGTGATTGGAACGCAAACCTTGGAAAACAAAAAGGAAGGAACAGTAGTTGGAAAATATGGACTTGTTGATAGAAATGAAACTGGAGATCATATGATAGAATTTTGCAAAATCAACATGTTCATAGCAAATACCTTTGTTCAACACAGAAATCAAATTGACTACATCTGTGTGGAGACACAATGGAGACACTCAATATCAGCAGCTAAAACCAGACCAGCAATTGTTCATATGTAAGTCCAGGCTATAGCTGAAGAAAAAGAAAATAAATCCACAATGTTGAGTCCATCCCATCTGAGTTTCAAGAACAAATTTGACTCATTGCACACCAATGATAGAAGTCCTGAAGAGCTGTGGGAGGACATCAAGACCATCATTCTTGAAGAGAGCAAAAGGTCATTAAAAAGACTGTACAGGAAGGAATCAAAGTAGATGCCAGGAGAAACTCTGAAACTTGCTGTTAATTGTAGAGTAGCTAAAGCAAATGGAAGGATTAAGTCAAGAAACTGAATAGAAATCAAAGGGCAGTTTGAGAAGATAAAGCAAAATATTATATAATGAACTGAGCAAGGACCTAGAATTAGAAAATCAAAAGGAAAGAACATGCTCAGAATCTGAAACTCAAAAAGAAATTCAAGCCTCAAAGTGAAAATTTGAAAGATTCTATAGACAAGATATTGAATGATGCAGAACATATCGAGAAGATGGAAGGAATACACAGAGTCACCAGACCAAAAAGAACTAGTCGGCAGTACACCATTTCAGGATGTAGCATATGAGCAAGAACCAATGGTGCTGAAGGAAGAAGTTCAAACTGCACAGAATGCATTAGCCCAAAACAAGGCTCCAGTAACTGACAGAATATCCACTGGAAATTGGGAAGACAGCTACCTGGCCAACTGACTGGAAGAGAACCCTATCTGTGCCCATTCCAAAGAAAGGTGACCCAAGAGAATGCTCAAACTACATAACGATATCGCTGATCTCACGCACAAATGCAATCTGGCTTGAGCTCATCCTAACAACAATTGCAACGATACATTGACAGGGAACTGCCAGAGTTCAGGCTGGATTCAGAAGAGGATGTGGAACAAGGGATATCATTGCTGATGTCAGATGAATGTTGGCAAAAAGTAGCGAATACCAGAAAGATCTTGCTTGTGTTTTACTGACTGTGGGAATATTCAACTGTGAGGATCATAATAAACTGTGAATAACCTTAAGAAGAATGTTAATTCTGGAATACTTCACTGTGCTCATTTGGAATTTTTACATGGGTCAAAAGATAGTTGCATGAACAGAACAAGGGAATACTGCATGGTTTAAAATCGAGAACGGTGTGTCAGGCATGTATTCTCTCACCATACTTGTTCAATCTGCATGCTGAGTAAATCAACAGAGAAGCTGGTTATAAGAAGAGTGCAGCATCAATATTGGAGGAAGGATTATTTACAACCTGCAATATGCAGAGGACACAGCCTTGTTTGCTGAAAGTGAGGAGGACTTGAAGCACTTGCTGATGAAAGCAAGGATTGCAGTCTTCAGTATGGGTTACAAATCAATGTAAGGAAGATCAAAATCCTCACAACTGGACGAGTAGGTAACATCATGATAAATAGGAAGAAAGAGTGAAGTTGTTAAGGATATTGTTAGTTGGATCCACAATCAATGCTCATGGAAGCAGTATTCAAGAGAACAAAAGATTGTATTGCATTAGGTAAATCTGTTGCCCAAGACCTCTTTAGAGTATTGCGGAGCAAGGATGTTAGTTTGAGGGTTAGGGTACATCTGACCCAAGCTATGGTATTCTCCATTGCATCATTTGCATGTAAAAGTTGGACAATGAACAAGGAAGAATATAGAGGAATCAATGCATTCCAATTGTAATGCTGGAAAAGAATATTGAACGTACCAATAACTGATAAAAAGGCAAACCAATTGGTATCGGAAGAAGTAAGGCCAAAGTGCTCCTTAGAGGCAAGGATGGCAAGACTTCATCTTACATACTCTGGACATGTTGTCAGGAGAGACCAGTTCCTAGAGATGGACAACATGTTTGGTAAAGTGGAGGGGCAGCAAAAAAGAGGAAGTTCCTCAAGGAGATGGACTGACACAGTGGCTATATCAACGGGCTCAGGCATGGGAACAACTGTGAGCAAGGCATAGAATCATGCAGTGTTTTGTTCTGTTGTGCATATGGTTGGTATCGGTCATAGCCAACTTGATGGCTCCTAATAACAATTCTAAAGTACAGTTTCTTCCTTAAGCAGAGTACTGCTTAAGTAGTAGAGGGAGACTGGACATAATTTAACTACTCGTTAAATGGTTAACCATAAGTTAACCACTCATTGCTATAAGGAGCCCTCGTGGTCCAGTGGTTATGCATTGGACTATTAACCACAAGGTAAGCAGTTCAAAACCACCATCCAGCTCCCAGGAAGAAAGATGAGGCTTTCTGCTCTGGTAAAGATTACAGTCTCG
>NW_022104341.1:33934571-33939402 GCF_000313985.2 Echinops telfairi | reverse complement strand
CTATGCCGCCAAGGTTCCTCCCTGTGAATAGTATGGCCTACGAAGCTCTGTGGAAACAATTCTAAAGCAGTGGTTCTTCCTATTCTGTCATAAATGGTCACTATGAGTTGGAAAAGGGTGTCATCAGGCGAGGAAGCTTGGTTGCTCAATGATTAAACAACTGGCTGCTAACCCCAAAGGTCAGTGGTTCAAACCTACCAGTCACTTCAGCAAAAGAAAGATATAGTTTTTTGAAAGTAAAGGTAACCTCCTTGCACAGCGGCTAAGTTCTTGATTGCTAATTCAAAGGCTGCCAGTGGAGAAGTTCTGGAGGAGAAATTCCATTCCCTCCTGTAAATCCATCAGGAGTTGGAATCCGCTTTACAGAGTTTGGATTATTTCTGAAGGTCTAGTCCACAGACAAAGGTACTTTGGACACAAAGGCCTGGTGATCTGCTTCTGAAAACTCAATGCTGCACAGTTCATCGACATGAGTTGTCAAGAACAGAAGCGACCCAACGGCAAATCTGTATCATTTTAATGATTATATCTGAAAGGAACACTGTCATACCCAGGGACTACCAGGCCGGCGACTAGATGGTGGACAGGACACCTCCTGCAGGATCTGCTCTGAAGTAGCAGGGGCCACTCGGCCTTGTCGCCTGTCAGCCAAGAAAGGGCCCGAATCTGACCTCTGGGAGGGCTGGTGTGGGGGAGGGGCGGCACTTCACTTCCGGGTCCATCACCCTCTTCACCACCACCTCCACTTCACCCCAACGCACCCCCCAAAACAAACGGCTGGGTAACCAGAACACGCAAGGACCCAGCACCCCAAAAGCCGCGCCCACGCTCTGCGTGCGTCAGCACGTTGCTGTGACGTCAGCCCGCCGCCCTCAAAAGGGCGCTGGCGGCAGGGGGTCCGGGAAGCGTACCTGTGCGTTCTGCGCTGGGATGCTGCGGGATGCGGCGGGATGGGGGTGCAAACGAGGAAGGAAGGCAACGGACGCCAGGCCGAGGGGAGGCGAATCCCCAGAACTGCTCCCGGAGGACGAGGGCCGCGCAACGAACCGCGGGACAAAAGCGAAGCTGGTCGCGGGCCAGCGGCTTCTTTGGCAACGACCGCCCCGCCCCCGCTCTGAGCTCATTGGCCCTTCCCTGGAAAGTAGCCCCAGCGCCTGCTGCTATTGGCGAGGATGCGGAGCGGGCGGGGCGAGGTCTTTTTCCATTTCTTCCAGAGGGCATCCCTTTGGCTTAGTTACGGTGTATTAACGAAGCTTACCGAGAAAGGGAACTAAAACAAAACCAAACTCACTGCCATCTAGTCGAACTCAACCCCCGGGTTCCTGCCCCTTTTCCAAACACAAGGTCCTTTCCTGATAACATGTCCGAAGTAAGTATGTAAAAACCCTATCATTCCTTCTAAGGAACATTCTAGGTATTTTTCATTGAAGAATAGTTTGTTCTTTGAACGGTACAGGATCCCTGGTGGCATAGTGATTACACATTGGTCTGCTAACAACGAGGTCAGCCGTTCGAAACCACCAGCAACTCTGCTGCAGACCTATAGGGCCGTCTCCGCCCATGAAGAATTGCCCCGTCTCAGAAACTCACAGAGACCGCCCTACGCTGCCCTGTCGGGTTTCCAGGAGTCAGCATTGGCTCGATGGCCGTGAGTTTGGTTCTTCTTTTGGGTTTGGAGCAGGACAAAGTATATTCAATATTCTTTCCAAACACCACAGGCCAAACATAAATACTTCTGGCTTTTGTTTTGTTTTTTTCATTATCCAGCTTTTGCATGTTTATCAAGCGACTGGAAAGACCGTGTTGTGAGTTGACCACATCTTGGTCATCAAAGTGGCATCTTTAGACCTCATTTACTAGAAAAGAAGGAGCCCTTTGGTAGGTAGAGTGGTCTGTATGGTGGGCGGCTAACCAAAACTTAGCATTACATGGGAGAAGATGAGGCTTCCAGATTTGCAGCTTCCGAAACCCAAAGGGGAAGTTTTACCCTATCCTTTAGGGTCACTATGGGTCAGAAGTGCCGAGATGGTAGTGGATTTGGGGGTACTACAAAGGTTGTTTTCAACAGGGTAAGTCAAGCAAGGCTTGAGCCAAGTCTCTGGGAACCTATGGACATTTCTTTTACTAAAGTGTTAGTGGGAAACCTGCTGACAGTTGTTGCAGGAAGGTCTTTACTGAAACCAGGAAGAAGAGCACCTACCCTAGTGAGTCCTGCAGTAGCAGTCTACACTGCGGATAGGGCGCCGAGTGGGCTAGATGCCCGGTTGAGATGGGCAGTTCCATCGTGTCGTTGCTAACAGTAAGGATTGGGAATCAGACCAACCTGTAATGTTTTCTAACTCCAGAACATAATTTACTTCTCTGGCCTTTTTTTTTTCTTTTCTGGCCATTGTTTTTCTCATTAAAATTATACAAGCAATTCTACTAATTTGATAGAACTATGATGATGATTGAAGTCAGATTTGTTGTTTTTAGATACCATCTAGTGAGTTCTAACTCATAATGACCGTATGCACAACAGAAGGACACTACCAGGTCCATCCTTAAACAATCATTTTGTTTGAGTCTGCTGATGCAGACACCTTGTCAAAGCATCTCATTGGCAGCCTGCCCTTTTTCACAGACCTTCTATTAACCAAGTGTGATGTCCTTTTCCAAGGACTGGTCTCTCTTCCTAATATGTCCTAAGTACATGAGACATGTTTTCTCCGTTCTCACTTCTAAAGAACATTCTGACTGTACTTTGTCCCAGACACATATTTGTCCCTCAGGCAGTCCAATATTCTTCCCTAATGCCATAATTCAAATGCATCAACTCTACCTCAGTCTTCGGTATTCATCGCCCAATTTTCACACACAGATGAAAGTACTGAAAATGCCATGTTTGGGGTGGAAACAATACATATACACTGCCATCCCTGCCAAACTCACTGTCATCTAGCCTGTGCCAACTCATCCTCTTCCACCTTCTCCCTCACTGCAGCAGGTGTCTTCAAACTGCTGACCTTATGTGATTGGCGCCAGAGCCTGATACTACATCACCCAGGGCTCTTGTGGCTTGGGCTCGATGCATCTCAGGCTTCAAAGTGGCATGTTTCTCTTTAACACCTGAAAGAGATTTGTGCAGCAGATTTGCCCAATGTAATATGCTGTTTGATCTCTTGACTACTTCTTCCGTGATTGTTGGTTGTGGATCCAAGTAAAAGGAAATCTTTGACAGCTCCAAGCTTTTCAACATTCATCATGATATGGTCCACTCACTCAGTTGCAAGGATTTGGATCGTTTTTTATTTTTTTTATCTTTATCAACAAGTGCTTCAAGTCCCCTTTGCTTTCAGTAGGCAAGGTTGTATATCATCTGTGTATCACAGGTTGTTAATAAACCTTCCCCCAATACTGATGCAGAGTTCTTCATATAGTCTAACTTCTCTGGATTATTTGCTCAACATACAAGTTTAATAAATATAGTGAAAGGATGCAACCCTGACACACACCTTTAGGAAAAGGTTGGTGGAGGTCTTATTAGTAGTTGAAGGATATTGAGTCATCTATAAGTGGTAAGTATTAATAAGCAATGATTGTTTTTAAGTGTGAAGTACAAGATATAAAATCAGGAATGATAATTTCTTTCATCCAGATATTTTCCATAGAAGTTGGAGCTTTCAGGCAAAGGAAAATGTGAGCATCTTTCACTATAATGACAAATTATGCTAATAATTATCATAACCTGCAAATGTTAAGAATGTTTAGCAAATTAAATAAACTTTTAAAATGTACCCCAAGTTGTAGTATTTGTTCAATGTGTAGATTCAATGAAAGTAGCTCACATATGGAATATTTCATACGTTACGTAATAAAATTTAGAAGCAGAAATGTATTATCTGTGTGCAAATTAGGTGAAGGGTGGTTCCATTTCAGACCAACATCTCTGGATTCAGCAGTGCAAACCGCTCATCAGCCCTGGCCCATGTTTTATCCCACTCCCACTGGTTTCTCTTCACGCTCTCATGGACCTCCGTCCTCCCTTTCACTCAAGTCAATCCTTGCCCACCCGGACATCTATTTTAATTTCACTCAGAAAATAATAGTGCTATTCTGATGCTGCAAAATCAATATTCTATTTTTAGGGCATTAGCCTTTCTTTGGCAGACCAAGGGAAAGCAGTGCCCGAGTATGACATTTATTTCGGTTCTCTAGGTATTAAAACATTAACATAAATGCAAAATGAATAGCATAAGACTCCTGGCATAGGGATGCTATTTTATTCTTCTGGTATTGTTTGGAAATGCACTAATATTACCAGAAATTAATTCGACAATTAACCTTTTGAAAAAAATCTTAGAAAAGTATGAACCGGTAGGTGCCATAGAAGGAGCCCTGGTGGCAGAGTAGGTTAAGCATTGGGCCGTCCACCAGCACGGCAGAGGTTCAGACCCACCATTGAGTCTGCACGAGGAAGCTGAAGCTCTGCTCCCTGCGAGAGTGACAGTCTCAGAACCCCTACGGAGGACTTGTGCTCTGCCAGACAGAGTTGCTGGGGGTCAGAATAACTGCATGGCAGTAGATGTGGTCTGAGTGGATTTAGATGCCAAGTAGGAGCCGCCATGGTGAGGCAGTAAATCACTCATCTGTTACAGGACAGGTCAGTGGTTCAGACCCACCAGCTGCTCCACGGGAGAAAGATGTGGCAGTCTTCTTCCACAAAGATTTACTGCCTTCGAAGCCCTAGGGAACAATGCTCCTCAGTCCTATAGAGTTGTTAGGGATCAACTTCGTGGCAATGGGTTTGAGTTTGCTTTAGGTGCCAAATAATGAAAATAACTATTTATAG
>NW_022104341.1:33927498-33933440 GCF_000313985.2 Echinops telfairi | reverse complement strand
TGTCTGTCTCAGTGTCTTCGACATGCCACACACAGAGAAAGGGTATAAGTGACAAAGATCAATATCAAGCTTTCACTCTTAGACATGGTTTCAATCGCTACACTTTTTTTCCCA
The DNA here is from genome assembly GCF_000313985.2 of Echinops telfairi. NCBI lineage: Eukaryota > Metazoa > Chordata > Mammalia > Afrosoricida > Tenrecidae > Echinops > Echinops telfairi. The sequence continues at coordinate 33,933,326 of NW_022104341.1, read as the reverse complement.
TTTTCACACCAGTTTTACAATACAGAAATGAAGGCCTGGAAATAGAAATTGCTGGAGACCAACATAGTAAGAGATAGTTTAGAATTTCAGCCCACAGAGTATACCTCCACATTCTAAAAAATTTGACCATTTAGCCATTGCTTCTATGTCATTATGGTAAAGCAAGGTTTATCGGGTAATGAAAGTGTGCATGTGTATAGTATGTGTATAATAAGTGTGATTGAAAGAAAAACAAACGTGATCGAAATAATTTGGTTTATGTCTTGCTTATTTAAGTAACCTACAATGTGCGACCCAGTGCTTTAATCTATATATTACGACAGCCTACTCAAGGGCAGGTAACACAGGTGCGAGAGCCTTAGGGTAAGTGATGACACTAAAATATTCCATTTTTCATTCTTGTCTGAAAAAGGTGAAATGCTTCCTACAAAGTATCTCTTCAAAAACTTTCAGTTACTGATGTTAAATATTCCCAATATTTTACATTATCAATACTTAATCTTGGATAAAATATATTTTACATTGTGATTTTAAAAATATTTTCAGTAACCAATTATAGCATTAGAATAGGGAATTGATTAAATTTTCCTTTTTCCTTGTTAGATGGCTCATTGCTTTTAATCTATATATGATACATAGATTTCCTACTCAAAAAATATGCTACTTTCAGAGAAGCTCCTGCAGCCTGAGCACTGTGTAGTCAGTGCGCCAAGTGGTGCTGTCTCCCCGAGACACCATGCACCTCTTCAGCTCGAAGAAACAGTTCAAGCTTTAATGAAGCCATGACCCAGATCCAGGAGCTGAAGGACGCCATAGGGTTGTTCAAGCAGATCATCCGGCAAGGGCCAAGCTGACTTAAGCAATCCCGAGATGACCAAGCAGCCAGACTATGACCTGGAGACCATTGAGAACAAAACAGAACCTTGCCAAGTACCTCTCCACCCTGCAAGGTTTCAGGAAGGCCCTGCACCTGGCCATGCAGGTGGAAGAGCAGGCCAGCAAACAAAGCAACAGCAAGAAATAGCCCCAGTGATGAATGCAAGTAAATTTTTTTTTAATGGAAATTTCCCACAAACTTTTTGAAACCCCTTGTATATTATCTGTCACATCACTTTTGTCTGTTCAGTTATTTACAGGTTTAAGCTTTATTGACAGCAATGACAAGAATCTGTTTGCAAGCATACCACTCCATGATCCATATAGCTTTTCCATCACCCCTACCCTCCACCCCCCACTTTCTCTATACTAACCCTAGTAACCACTAATAAACTTTGATATCTATTAAACACACACACACACACACACATATAATCATGCTACTTCCAAATAAAACTTCTACATAGTAAATGAGGCATGCTATCAGAAACAAATGTTATCCCTACTCACTTTGGCAGAGAATAGGAAGGGGCGGAGAAGAGTATTCACATTGGAGACAGAATTGGTAGTAAGTTGTACAAAGAAAGATTCAGGGTACCATGATCACCTCAGTTGAAGCCGGGGCCTTCAGCAGAAATGGCGAAGTGAGCCGTAGCCAAAACTCTCGGGACAAGGAATCACAATAGGTGAGTCAAGAAGACTGGCACCAGGGTGCTGTGCCAGGGGAATAGGGGAAGACTTCTGGGGCCTTAACTATGCCCAGGGGTTTCAAGGAAAAAGCTGCTTTAGGGAAGAGAAATGATACGTTACAAGGAAATGGATGGTTGGTGGAAGAGTGACTTCCTTTATTTTGATTTCCGAGGGGAAGAAACAGAAATGACTCGGAGTAGCTTTTTGTGTTAGGGTTCTCTAGAGAGATAAAACCAAATTCCTGATAATATAATATATTTATTTATAAAGATAATTAGATATATAACGAGAAATGGACTGTTAAATCATATACAGATAAATATACAATACAAGAAATATACAGTTAAATTAGAAAGCACTATAAATGGCTTAGTGCAACTCACATCCGTGAGAGAAAGTTGAGAGACTAGCAGTCCTTCAAGTCTAGTCTGCTGCCAGATCTTCCTCTATTTGTAGAGAGAGCTAGGCTATGTCAGCACAGCAGCCAATCACAAGGCAGGTCACCAACCGCCAGTCCCCGGCTCCAGAGAAGTCTTAAAGGGACCTCAACTTACAGCAACACAGTCCACAGGCTAGGCGTCCCACAGGCAGTGTAGCCTTTAAATTGAGGCACAGAACAAGCAAGGCAGCCGCACACTGGTCCAATGATCACAGAGCGAGAGACAAGAAAGGCAAGGCTCACCAAGCCATCCATCTCTCCGCCCCTCAGTCAATCCCACCTGTGTTTATCAGCCAGGCTGGCACAATAAACTATCTCACTTTTGAAGGCATTTGGGCAAATTAATGCTAAAGTCAGACTAGTCAATGGCTCTTTGGCCAGGATTCTCCCCTTGGGGAGAACACTGTATACGTGCCTGAAGTTGAAGGCGGACCTTGTCTTCCCATTGGGGTGGTTTGGGAGCAGTGACCAGGGTTCAGAGGTGTAGAGACCTAGCTCAGTAGGAGACCAGGCAGGGACTTTGCTGCTTGGTTTGGTTGTTAAGCTTATTTTTTGTTCTTTAAAGGAAATGAGAGAAAGGAAGGAGAATGCGGGTTTTCAAGAGAAATCCACATTTGTGGGACATCGTTTCAGGCATGCTGATGACCTCAGGGACCTACGTTTCTGTTTCTGTTTTATTCCTGTGAATCTTCCAGTGAAGTGCGTATTGCACGTGAACACAAAGCACGTGTATTTCTCTGAAAATTCAAAACATTTGGTGTCTACAGCAATGTATCGAAGTACAGAGGCAAAGCATGAGGCACCGACGCTAGGAAATGAGCTTTAAGATAGCATATCTCCAATGGAAGAGAGCTGTGACTTGATCATCCACAGGCTACAAAATTGATGTAGATTGAACCCAGTTAAACCAAGATCCCTGAGGAGCAAGAAGATCCCGGTTGCCATTAACAGAAAATAGTGTACATAACAACTCTAGCAACAATAACAAAGCCATTGAGAAAAACTCAGATTCACAGCACCGCTACCGAGCAGAATAGAATTACCCCATGAGGTTTCTAATGGTGCTGTCTTTAGGGCAGCTGAGTGCCCCATCTTTCTCCTGAGGAGTGGCCAGTGGTTTGAACCACCAACCTTTCAGTCAGAGGTTGGGCACTTTAACCACAGAACCACAGTCATTCTTATTACAACTCTACCAAACCAGCCACTGTGGCAAGTTCATTCCTACTCACAGCGAGCCTATAGGCAGAACAGAAATCCCTAAGATTTCTAAGGGATCTTTATGGGCACAGAAAGGCTCTTCTTTGTCCCATGGAGTTGGTGGGTTAGAACTGCAGCTAGCAGCCCTACACATGACCCACTAAGTCAGTAGGAGTCCTCGGTAATATCTATGTTGTTAGGTGCCATTGCTGGAGTCAGGGTGCCTTAATCCTCAAAGTAACATCCTTAATCATTTTAAAGAGGTCTTATAGAGCAAATTTACCCAATGAAATGGGTCTCTTGACTGTGGCTCCCAGGAACATTGATTTTTAATTCAAGCACAAAAGAAATCCTTGACAACTTCAATCTTCTCTCCATTTATCTTGATGTTACTTATTGGGCCAGTTGTGAGGATTTGGGCCGCCTTTACATTGGATCACAGTCCGTACTGAAGGCTGCAATCCTTAATCTTCATCAGCAAGTGCCTCAAGTCCTCCTCACTTCCAGCAAGCAAGATTGTCATCTGTCTGCATACCAACGTTTGTTAATAAACCTTCCTCCAATCCTGATGATGCGTTGTTCTTGAGTAAGTCCAGCTTCTCTCATTGTTTGCCCAACACACAGATTGAATAAATATGATGAGAGGATACAACTGTGACACAAACCTTTCCTGATTTTAAATCACACAGTATTCCCTTGTTCTGTTCACACAGCTGTCTCTCGATCTATGTACAGGTCCGACGTGACCACAAATAATTGTTGTGCTGTTCACATCTGTTCACCTTGGGTGACCCTGCTGATATTTGAAACACCAGTGGCATAGCGTCCACAGTCATAGCAACATGCAAACAAACACACCACAGAAAAACTGCCAAGTTGTGGTAATAGTATCCACCACTTATGGAAGAAACTCTGGTTGCACAATGGTTAACAACCCGGCTGCTAACTGAAAGGTTGGTGGTTCAAACCCGCCTGGAAGTCTGCTCTTGTAGGGATTACAGCCTAGGAAGCGTTAGGGGGTCGTTCTGCTTTGTCCTATGGGGTCACTGTATGGGAATCGCCTCAAAGGCGCACAACAAGTGTGTGTGGAGCACTTAGTTTTACGCTTCTTGACTGCAAATGGCTCATAATCTCAGGTTATTTTTATTTTATAATTCCCTGTTTTATCTCTTCTGTGAGCTAGGAACTTTTGGGAAGGTGAAGAAGTATGCCTTGATTCCTCCCTGAATGAGCTTATAATTTGACGGCCTTTTATTTTCCTTTCTCAGCAAAAATATTTAATGGAGAAAACAGAAATTCCAAAAATTTTTGAAGAAGCTAAAAAAGCAGACCATCAAAACTTGGTTTTGAGTCCTTAGATGCGCTTATAGAAATAATGCCTTAGCTGGTTCCTGCTCCCACCTTTGACCTTCTCCAATCGATTTCCAACAACACACACTCACACACATACACACACACGCCCACTTTCCTGAATCCACCAATCACATAGAAAAGTCCAGCATTTCCCATACACTGGAAGCCTTGTCTGGAGTGTGTACCAAACACTACTTCCATGCCATAGGTCCTACCAAGCCCAGCGCCTCCTCTCCCGAGCTTCCCTCCTCTGCTGAAGCCACTGCAGGCACAAACAAGGTCTTTCCACCTGCTGTGCTTTCTGACGGGATGATTTTCCCCTCCGATCTGTGTGATTCTCTTCCTCTTGATAATCTGATGATTGAAACCTTCCTTGGCCACCTGATATAAAATAGCAAATCCCAAATTCTGCCTCCTTTTGCCTCTCCCCTTTAACTGACTTGGTATTCTCCATAATACTTTTTGCAATCCGCTGCATTGTGTTTGGTTGGATCTGCCCTCTGGAGATGATGAGCTCCAGCAGGACTGTGTCAGGGGACTGGGTTTGTTGGTTCATTTTGGTATCCCAGCAATAAGAGCCATGCCTGGCATCTGAGAGGAGCTCCGTTTTATGTTTTAACAGCTCTTCTGAGGTATTGTAATCGTCCTTTCTTTTCGAAAGAATAAGTGAGTGAACGAATGAAGGAAGGAAGGAAGGAAGAGATGAAAAGAGGGAGAGGTAAGAGTTACGGGAAGAATCCCTTCGTAGAATGAGGTGCTGTTTTAGGAATTGATGTCGAGGCTCTGTGTTGGAGTGCACAGAGAACGGAGAAAAGGTAAGTGTGGTCAAGGTGCCCATTAAAACAGTCTTATCAGCTTTCACATAGTGACCGATAAGGACGTAGAAAGGAATTGAAATTTGAGGCAAGGTGGCTGTGAGTTTCAAAGATCTAAAACCTACATATCTACGTTAAACAAAAAATCCAGGCCTGTCCCACAAAAAGGCAAAATATTTTTTAATCATTTTATTAGGGGCTCATACAACTCATCACAATACATATACATCAATTGTGTAAAGTGCATTTGTACATTCATTGCCCTCATCATTCTCAAAACATTTCCTCTCCACTTAAGCCCCCGGCCTTAGGTTCTCATTTTTCCCCTCCCTTCCCGCTCCCCCTAACCTCATGAGCCCTGGATAATTTATAAATTATTATTTTGTCATATCTTGCCCTGTCCAACGTCTCCCTTCACCCACTTTTCTGTTGTCCGTCCCCCAGGGAGGAGGTCACAT
>NW_022104341.1:33917622-33926841 GCF_000313985.2 Echinops telfairi | reverse complement strand
GGGGCACTGAGCTGTATTTCTTAGGCATCCCAGTGTCTGTTACCAGCTATAAGAGAGCATTCAAAGGTAAGTGAGGTAAACATGCCCATTAAAACAATTTAATCAGCGTCACAGCCACTACTTTCCATACATGTGCCCGTGGCTTCTAAACCCTTCTCCCCCTTTACACAGTATACTGTTAGGCACAAATGAATTTTAAAGAAACCATAAGTCTAGAATTAACCTTGTATCTAAGCGTAGCTTTATTAAGTGATCCTCAAACAATATTACTACATTTACAGTTCTGAACAATAACCTCTAGGGGATTTCTCAATGTCCTATAACTCAAGTTTACTCAAAAGAGTGTCTTGAAAATCGCAAAACACCATAGAAACACAAAGAATTGTTTCTAATAATGTGTGATGCCCATAAATAAGTCTCTACCCCCAAGACGCCCTTCACAAAACCCAACCTCACTGTCTATTCTGCAGTGTGAAGTGGTCCCCTGTTTTTTCCAAGTTTGGAATTTTCTAGCCACCAGACCCCCTCCAGCAATGAACGCCGAGAGCCCCTTGTTTTATGCTGGTAGGCTCAGTTCCGTATCATCACACTGTGAGGCAGACCTGTGGCATGCTGGTCACTCCACAGATGTAATGGCTCCCCAGATCTCATCTGGACCTTGGGTGCAGCTCCTCCGCTTAGGAAAGTTCTAACACATTTGAATCAAATGAGAAATGTTGTGAAATGTATCATCCAGACTCTTGGAAAATTCCATGTTTTGTTTGAGCTCATAAGGTTAATAATTTCCTTCGCTTCTTACTTTGATGTACTTCATAAGCACTATGTAAACTACAGTGGCCCATAATCAGTGGCCTAATTGCATGAATTCCTCTCCTAAATGGGATTGCGAAAGAGCTGAAACAAAACCCGAGAGGAGATAGTCCAAACAATCTCTGGCTCTTCAAGATGTCCAATGCCCTGACGTCGCCATCACGGCCCGGATGATCTGTTCACATTCCCTGTAAGCCTGCACCAGCAGGCTCCATGGCAAGAACTGGGCAGAGAGGCCTGGTGGAGCCAGGCTGAGCACAGAGCCGCTCAGGGAACAACGATGTGCTTTGGATTCTTCAGTTACTGAAATGCAATAACTCCTCTTTTCTTGAAAGCAGATAAAAGGAGTGCAGATTCCTAGAATTATTACATCATTGAAATAAGCACTTGAAAATCGTAATCCCCTTTTTCTCCACTTCAGGCATATTTTATTTCTTAGATACCAGAAAATCTAAGAACATCGTCAGGGAATATGTTTTGAATGAAAGGATACGTTGTTCTTTTTGATAACAACAGCCACATTTTATCACAAGCATGCCCTCTGCCCAGGATTAGTTTTTTTAAGTCATTCATTTGGTGAGGTCATTGTCCCCTGGGCTCCTTAGCTTTGTCTAATGGAGCATCAAGGGTTTGCTAGGTCCTGGGGCCACAGTGAATTAAAACCGAGCCCTTCCTCATGTACCTTTGGTCAAATGGGAAAGCAGTAAGATCTTCTACTGGCCTGACCACTCTAGAGGCAGAGCTGGACCGGTCAGCAGAGAGGTGGTGGGAAAGGTTTAGAAAGGGGATGTAATTCCTGAACCATGAATGAATCAGCACCTGGGAGTCTCTGAAGGAACAGATGATGCCGGCAGAGTCCAGTTAATGACCAGACCTGGGGACCGGGTGACAGAACAAAAGAGCCAACAAGCAGATTGGCAGGAATGGATGGCATGCCTGAACCCCCAGCTTGGGTGTGTTTGTTCAGATGTTAGCCCAGTTGAAGTTAGACCACATGGTTTATTCATGGCTGTTCTTTATAAATTCATTGGCACTCTGTAGCCAACATTCTCCACCCCCAAATCCTAAGGGAGCCGCTGCAACCATTTATACAAATCAGAGGAAAAAGAGCCAGATGTCGGTCCTCAATTGCATGCTTTGTACATGCTACCAAGGAACAGCTCCGATCGTTGGGCAAAAGCTGCCCTTTCTTACAATGTGGTTCATATACTTAACTTTAGAGCGTGTTACTTTGGTGATGGTAGTGATTTCCCCCCTTTAGAACTGCAAGATACTGGCATAAGAAAATAAACTGCCAAGGGAAGGTGAAAATGCAGCGAGTTGTTCTCCCTGAGCCAGAGGTACAGATAGAGTCCTTAGAGCTGCCCCACCTCTGGCCTTCCTCCCGCACACACGTTGTGAGCACCTGGGGGCAGCCCACTGCTGCAAATGGGCTGGAGAAGACCAGACAGTTAAGCTGATTTCTGAGCCAGCCGATGAGACTCTGGCAGCCAGTGGCATCTCGTTTTCCTACTTATCCCGGGAAAGATCAATGCCCATGGTTGTCTGTCAACAAGGGAGCGAGTGGAAAACTGTTCTGTAACCGAAGAGATACTTCCCAGGGGACAGGTGCGGAAAGAACATTTTCACACGAGAATACAGAGCTCCTGTGTGATCTGGCTTTTAGTTACTTCTCCTCATTTGAGTCATTTATTGGTCCAACAGCTATTTACTTAGAATTTACTGGGGTGGGTGCTAAACCGTAGCGAATGAAAACAAATTCCTTCAATGGAATTTAGACACCCACACATAGAATGTGATGTAATGACAATCGTGTCTCACAGGAAAGGTGTCTTGGGCTCTGAAAGAATGAAACGAAGGCACTTGACCGAGTAAAGGCAGGCAGCCTGGTGGGGCAGTGGGGCTGCCAACCCAAATGCTCTAACTCCCCAGTGGCTGGGGTGGGGGGACCCATGGCAGTCTAATTCCAGGAAGATTATAGCCTGGGAAACCCTACAGAGCAGCGCTGCTCTGTTCCTAAAATATTTGGGATTGGACCTAATTAGAAAGATCAGGACCACGCTGGGGACTGAGGACAAAGCAACCTAGAAAAGAAAAAGGGGGTTCCTACCTGAGGGACCAGTGAGAGAAAACTACCCCCAACCTCAGTCAACATTGATGCTCTTCTGCGTTATCCCCATACCGTCTTCCATAACCTCAAAGCCCAAACAAATCCAGAGCTACCAGCTTGATCCCAATGCACAGTGATCCTACAGAACAGAGCAGAGCTGCTCCTTTGCGAGGCTCTACATCTCCACACGAACAGGGCATCGGCAGCCTCAGCCTTCGCCCGTGGAGTGGCGTCGGGTTCCAACTGCTGTCCATGAGTGGCAGTTCCTGGTAACACCCTGAATCGCCTGAGGGCCTTTGCCTCCCGTCTAACCTTCTATTACTAACCTCCTCCACATCCACCCTCACCCCCTTTCTCTGCACCAACTCCTGCACATCCTCTTTGTCTCCGTTTAGGTGCCAGTTCTTTGGGACATCTGAGTGGCCCAGAGCCTGGATTCGATGCTCCTCAGTGCATACCCTTTTATCACACATGTGTTTGCCCTGTCTCCATGGTTAAGGTGCAAGCTCCGTGGGGCAGAGATTAAACGTTCAGCATGTTGCAAGCGTCTACCACATTGCGCTGAGTTCTTAATAAATAGTCACAGAAAGATTGACGGATAGAAAGGATAAGAGAGGAAGGGAAGGAGGGAAGTTTATGTGAATCAGCTGATGATACTTCAAAATAATGATAGCTAACATTTATTTCAATGAGTTTGAATTGGTTTTTTATTTCACTACACAAAATCATAGAAACTTTTATGAAAGAAAAATATCAAAATGTGAAGACATCATTTCTTCATGTTTCCTCCATCTAGGTCTATACACTTCTGAAGGCTATGTCTCCATCTCTCTAATCCTTCCTGGAGGATTCTACCCCAGCGACCTACACCACCTCAAAACTACTGTGTTGATAGCCCTGGGGATCCCAAAATCATGTTCCTTTTAAATTGTCTTTAAGTTTGGGGCACAAGAAGAAGTCTGAGGGGCAGGATCGGGAATGTAGGTAGGGTGGATGGGCATGGCTCCCCACGGAAATTCTTTCACAACAACTTTTGCAGCCCTCTAAAATAAGCAGATGCGTTACACCAAGGCACGGGGATGGGGGGGGATGGGAGAGTGGATCTGACACACAACCTTCTTGGACTTTTTCTCACCAATGTAGTTTTCAATTTTACAAAAACTTCTTCCTCATAAGCTGCTGTGCTCACCCTGTGTCCTTCAAAATAATCTATCCAGATAGCTCTTTGGGTTCCCCCCAAAGCAATCATGATCTTCTGAACGGACCTCTCTGCCTTGACCGGAGCTTCGCTGGCCCCGTAGGTCTCCTCCGAAGCCACTGCTTTGATTGGACCTTGTTGTAAAGGCAATATGCTGAGACTAAGCCATGTGCTTTACTGAGAAAACGCGTCTTTATTCTTTCACTGATGGCAGAGGCCTGTTAGACACGCCTTGTTTAGAATAAACCCTTCCATGTATGAAGTGGCACCCAAAAAGGAACACTTTTTTTGATTTACCCTCATGTGCTATGCATACTAAGCTGAGCATGCTAATATTTTAGCCATCATTGAATTCTTTCAGTAATCCGATGTGATATATACTATTACTCGCTCTATCTTGCTGAACTTCTTGATGCTGCAGTGTCCTTATCTGTACAGAGGAGAGAGTAATAATAATGATGCCATAAATGTGTGAGGACTACAGTAAAGAAGCAAAGGGCACACACGGGCAGGTGCTGGCATGAACGGCCGGATGAAAGCCCTTTGTTTACCAGGGCGAAGGCAAGCAGCTGCAGGCCTGGCTCTGAAGACTGCAACGTCCTCAGGAGGAGGAAGAACAGTTCACGGAGCCTGAGGATGGCCTGGGAACAGGACAAAAGACTCTCGCTGTTGGAAAACTCCCCTTTGAGAGCAGAGACCTATGCGACCCTTCCTTCTACACTCCTTCCTGTAACCTTCAGAGAAAGTGTCCCAAACAGGGAACGTGTAGAAGTGGAGGCCTAACTCTGTCAAGAAAACTTCCCTCTTCATTGTAGCTTAGTTTTCCAATAGCTTTCACTATGGGTGGCTGTGTTAGGCTGGCTTACAAATCCAGAAACACTCATATGTGTAAGAGAGAGTTTTAAATCAAAAAGTAATTGCATATCAAGAAAACATCCCAGCCCAGTCCAGATCAATCCTAAAAGTCTGATATTAGCCCCTATGTCCGACACTAGTCAATAAATTCCTTTTCAGACCCATGCAGCACAAGCAATGCTGCGGAATCCAGGAAGATGTGGGTGGATGAAGAGTCTCGTGGCGCAGGTCTCCACATGGCTGCTCCTGCTCTGAGTGTCGCTCCTCAAGGCTGCTCCACATGGCGCATCAACAAGAGGGTGAAGCACAGAGAGAGGCTCTCCCCGTGGCTTGTCGGGATTGTTTCATAATCTATTGTCACTTTGAGACTTATGATTGAAGGGGTGGAGTTTAGCTGTCAATCAGGTCACAGTTTGATGACCTCATTTGGAGGCGCTAAGGAGATAAATAGCTCGTTGGAGGCAGGACACCCACTGACTCCCTGGGAGGCATTGCAGCTAACAGGACACATGAAGCTACACTAGTGGCCTCAGCTGAAAGAGCCATGTGGATGCCCCTGCCACCGCTAAGATGCCTACAGTGCCACTGGATCCACGAAACTTCCCACCAACTGGCCTGTCACCTTCCTGCATGTGGCATCATTGCATGTGTTTCGTGCATCTGAAGAGGACTTTAAAGATTAGTATTGGGCATATGGGCTAATATCGGACTTAAGGGCTTGATCTGGACTGGTGGGGGACGTTTTCTTCATGTACAATTACTCTGTATATAAAGCTCTTTCTTATACACATATGAGTCTCCCTGGATGTGATTCTCTCATCTAACCGGACTAACGCACTTGTGAACAGGAAGACGAAGGTAGAGAGAGAGAGGGGGGGGAAGTTCCCAGAATCCTCAAGAGAAGGTCATGCCCGCAAGGGGGCATCATCAGGCCTGACCTGATTGACAGGCTACACTTCACCCCTTCACTCTTAATACCCTCAAGTGGACATGAGATTATGTAACTACCATAGTCACATTCTGAGAAAGAAAGCTAGGAGGATCATTGAAAATTCATGTTCATGACTACTGCAAAAAGCAATGGTATTTGGAGTCATTCAGACACATGGCACCATTCTAGTTCTGTAATAGTATTTACACAACCTGAATCAAATGACTCAGCTCTTCTGAGCCTTAGTTTTGTCATCCCCCAAACAGGCGTAATAAAATTTCACTTCTTCCCCCATTGGTCAAATTCACAATCTTGCAGAGAATCTATTTCTTCATTTGAATCATGGGAGTACAATTTATACCTGCATTACTGAATTGATATTTGAATGTTAAATATGTAAACTCTAAAACATGATGTGGATCTCAAGGATCATGAATAGATGCGAGGCCTGCTGCATACAAGAGCCCGTGTGAGGTACTGGGGAAGCAGAAGGTAGACTGAGGCCTGCCCTCAGGAGAGAGCTGCTGTAAAAGGGACCCAAGCTTCTCCCTGTCCAAAGAAGAGAGGCCTCCAGGCCAGAGGGAACAGCCCTTGTGGCCTGCAGAGTCCCTGGCACCTGGCGCTCCATGGGGGATATCTGATACTGTCCCCACAGCCACCAGCTGAGAGCTTGTCCAGAATACCAGCCCCAAGGACCCTAGGGATAGAGCTCTAGGATAGATGTTCAATTCTTCAAAATAAACCACGGGAAATCTTAAAGCAAACAAAAGAGCATTGGAAGGAAATCGCTGCACCAACTGAGGGAGGGAGGGGCGAGGATGAGAAGAGGAAAGTTACTAACCGTAGGTTTCTGTGAGTCTATTAAAACTGGATTAAGCAACCCACATGCCCTGGTTTCCCAACCAACCAGCCAGGCCTCCCCTTTCCAGCTCCTTTGTCTTGGTTTGCCTCTTCCTTCTACTGAGAGACTAGAAAATGAGTAAGGCTCAGGAAGAGGTGCAGCTATAGGATAGCTAAGTGTGGCTTTGCATAGAGAAAACTGACTTGTAGAGGCAAGTCCCAGAGAGATCCACCCCGGATTTTGCAAAGAAGGCATCTCCTTCATCACAGATTTTAAGACTTCCAAGTTCAGGAAGAACTCTGCTTCCCTGTTGAAAAGCTGGCACAATGTTCAGAGCAGGGACAGAGTGACAAACCTGAGCCTTTGCTAAAACATGACCCACAGGGACGACGTGGGTCCTGTTTGCAGCCTGAGGCTTGTGATTCTCCTGGTTGCCCTGAATCCAGAACGCTGGCTGCTGAGAGCTGCTGTGCAGCTTCGAGACAATGGGTACGACGGGCTACTCGTTGCTATTAATCCTCAGGTGTCGGAGAGTCCGAACATTCTCCCAAACATTAAGGTGAGTGGCAGATATTTTAAGTCAGTATCAATATCTCATTAGAATAGAGCTCCAGGCTTCACTTCAAAACACTAGCACCTGGCCTGGTGTGTTGCCAAGCGGTAGAAGGAGCCGAATTTTCAGAGATAACACCGAAAGTTATTGTATGGCCAAGCAAACTTGGGACCTAATTCCATGTAGTCTCCGGTCCCAGAAAGTTGACCTAGCCCTCTTTTCTTGTTTGCTACTAATTATTTGAGCTATTTTGCATTCTTTCATGCCTGTTTTTGTAGTTGTAACTTAAAAGAATAGCAACCCATTGTTGGCAGCGAAGGTCAGACATTTTCCCGGAATAAGCATGATAGTGCTTACTAAAATCATATTGTCAGATTCCATCCTGAGCATGAAAATTCCCAGAAAGAAAGAGAGAGAAGATCTGTGGAGAGCCAGAAAGCAACACTCTCTCTCTCTTTTCATCACCTGGAAGTTGTGTAAAGTAATGGGCAATTTCACTTCAGGGCGTTCCCTTTGGCATTGTTTCAGTAAAACAGGGTCATGTAAGGTGTGTCTTGAACGTGCCCCACAGGTATGACAGGAAAAGGATGTGTACTGTAAAAATGTAAACGCCTTTCACCCAACTGGGAAATCATGTAGGCAAGCCCAGACACACAATTTGTGTCCTAAAACATCTTCCAATTGCCTTTTCAAATCTATTTGTGTTTCCCCCAAGTTTTCCCAAAGTCAGTCTGCTCCCATAAAGGTTTACAGTCTCAGAAACCCTTATAAATCCATGGAGAGCCAAAATTAAGGTGACGACAATGACTTTGGGCTTGGGGTTAGTCTCTCAGAGAAATAGGCTCTTTCAAAATATTTTAATTATTCTTTATTACAACTTGTTCAAGTGTAACCAGAAAAGCAAACATGAATGGATGTCTTACACTGCTAAAATAAGCCTTTCTCTTGTTTGGTGATAGGAAATGATAACTGAAGCTTCTTTTTACTTATTCAATGCTACCAAGAGGAGAGTGTTTTTCAGAAATATAAAGATTTTAATACCCACCACGTGGAAAGCTAATAACTACAGTAAAGTAAAACAGGAATCATATGAAAAGGTAAGAAAGACTCCATTACGTGAGCTTAACTTGACTTCAGAGTATAAAGGCAGCTAAAATGTACTGTGTTTAACTTTGCAAATGAGAATTTAAGAAAATAACAAATCACTTATATTACTAGGCAAATCATTAGTCACAAATGTATATGGAAATATAATGGAGGAGCATAAATTTTAAATTAAAAGTCCAAGAAGCCTCTCAGAAGATCTCTTTGTTTTATAACATTCTGAAATTTTTGATTGAGCACCAAGCATTAATTTTATCTTACCAAGTATGATCTGCAAGTAGGAATAATTGCCATTATCACTCCCTACATTGACTATCCTGTCAGGAACAGTAAATATGCAGGCCCAGACAGAAGTATGAGCCACCCACATTTATAAAACCACCCCCATTCACTCATGCCAAAGGATAAATGAGAATCTCACATTAGCCAAAGTGCAGAACACTGTTAGAGAGTAAGGAGAGAAGAAGAAAGTCAGGAAACATATACGGGGGTGGGGTGGGTGGGGGCCAGGAATGCAAAAGGTGACTGACTACCTTTCCTTTTCCAATAGAACTTAACCCTAAAGTACTCTGATAAACCACAAACCCTAATTAAAAGCTGTTCATCAAGTTTGGCCTGCACTAGTATGCATTCTGTAAATAAACATTAGCTAAACTTATTGGGCACCATAGCAAGTTCCTGTGAACTAAAGCAACAGATCAAGCAGGGCCTTGAGCAGAGGCCCTGGATGAACAATCTGGAGGAGAAAACAACGGGACTGACAGTTCCGGGGGGACATGGGAGAGGGGGAGGTGGGGGGAAGGGAAGAGGTGTTAAC
>NW_022104341.1:33883864-33916295 GCF_000313985.2 Echinops telfairi | reverse complement strand
TTAAGTGGAGAGAAAATGTTTTGAGAATGATGAGGGCAATGAATGTACAAATGCGCTTTACACAATTGATGTGTGCGTGGATTGTGAAAAGGGTTGTATGAGCCCCTACTAAAATGATTTTTTTTAAAAAGAGAGAAACAGCTCAGAGCTTCAGTAATGGCAGGCCTTCGAGATCTGCCAAAACAGCAGAAGCAGAATAGCAGAAGGTGTGTGGTATAGTTTCCCTCTTTCCTTATTTATTCCACTTGATATAAAATGATCAGGGATTGCTTTAAACAGCAGCTCTCCTTCGAGGTTCCTGTCTCAGACATGGAGTGATACAGCGATCTAGACAAGGGCCCTGTGTCCTCCAGAAGCTCACCACCCCGTTACTGCTGAGTCACGGCCACCTCACGATGACCCAGCTGGGTCAGCGCAGAACTGAGTCCACTTTCAAAGTCTAGTAGCTGATATTTTTTTAGAAGTGAATTGTCAGTCCTTTCTTCCTGGGCCCCTTTGGGTGGTCTCTACTCTTCTTTCAGTTATTAGGTGAACACATTATCTGTTTGCACCACCAAGAAACTCCAGAGAAGTTCGAGACACCTGAAAGAGGGTTTTTATTCCGGAAAAGAGTTACCGTCTTAGAAACCCACAGGGGCAGTCTTACCCTGCCTGCCCCATGGGCTCACTATGAGTCTGAATCGGCCTGATGGCAGCGAGTAAGAAAAACACATGGAATATGATTGGCTGAAAGCATTGAACAATGCGTGGTGGTGAAGGCAGAGGAAGCAGAGAAATCAGGATAAACTGGGGAGAATCTTAGTGTTCATTACGCTTCAACTAGTATGCTAAGAACTTAACACTTATTAGCTCATTTATTGCTCACACCCCCGAAAAGGCAGGCTCTGTTATCATGAGTTAGGAAACTGAGACTCAAATTAGGTTTGAATTTTTTCCTGAGTCAAATTGTTGCCAGGAACAAAGGTCCAGGGGCACTGATCACGATTTCAGCCAAACACAGAGACCAGGTTCACTTGAGAAACATTAAGTTTATTCTATGAATGCAAGGCTGAAGGAAACAGTAGGGTTTGCTTCCTCCAAACTGCTCAGTGAAATCTAGCAAGCTGTATATCCCAAACTATGAGATAAGAAGCAGGTTTTGCAAATGATCACACAAAAGTTTTTCTCTACATATATTTTTTCTAGGCCAGACTACCATTCCCTGAATCACCATGCCCCACTGCTTATCTAAATGGGGGTTGTTCATACTTAATATGTGCATGTTAATGGCCTTGCTCACTGCCTACTTTTATAAGAAGATCATCCTTACTGATTACATTTAAAAGGAATTTTTTTCCTTTAAAGGAGAAGGCTGTCACATTTTGCATGTCTAGCAGATTAAATCTTAAATTATGGCATAGTCCTAATATTTTGATTAACAGCAAGCTAATGCCTTCACTGCCCTCTATCAAAACAATTAGTAATTTATAGAACCAGGATTTGAATCCACGTCCGTTTTCCTTTGTACAGTGCTGTGTTATCTCTATCTTTCTACAGAGATTGCATTGATCAATTTAACCACAGACGAATAAAGAAGTATTAGAGACAGGCAGCATTCAAAGTAGGCTGCCAAAGTAATCTCCATCCTGAAAAGTGAGATGGGTGACTGGACAGAGAAGCTAAACAAAGAAAACAAAACAAGGAGCGGGGGGGAGGGCTGGATGTCACTGAATGCTATTCATATAGCCGTTGGATGCCAATTCCTTAACTTTCCCAAAGCCAAATAGCAAATGCTTAGTGATTCTAATGCACCGGCCACGCTTAGCTGTGCAGAGGACACAAAGGCATTCAGGGGCATTCCTGTCCCTTGTGAATTTATGGTCAAATGCAGGCAGAAGGAAAGTGGGGAGGAACAAGAGTATATTATTGTAGTCAATGAATTGGAATAACACCGCCCGCCCCCCACACCCTGAGGGGTCCATCTCATGCAGAACCGTGTTTCCTATTTGCTTCTGGAAATTGTCCAGATGCACGAGGGAGAACTTCTTTTGTCTTTTCTGCAGATAATGCCTTTCAAGGTCCTTGCCTTGAAATCTTATCTGTCTGAAAAAGGTATACTCACCGTTAATGATTATAAGACTAATTATTGGCTCATTGCCCAAAAAAGAATCTAGAAATTCAACAAATGAAGACAAAAAACTTTTTTCTACTCCTCTATGGCATATATCCACCATATGAATATACAGTGATAATTTTATGTGCCTACCCCATCATGCTATATCTATTGCCCCCAAATCAGTTATTCTTTTTACGGTAACAGCATACTTAACTCGCAGGGGCAGGTTCTGCGACAACATGTTTCTCTTTCCTCCTACAAATTAAAACAAAAGCAATGTTGTACATAAAGTTGGTTATCTTGATTGTTATTTCAGTAGATGTTGACCTCAGTTTTGGACAGCTTGTAAGTGTTGTATTTTCAGCAATGTTGATTGAAATGGTGAAAGTAGAAGATGAAATGCCAATCCATTACAGTGATTATTTGCTTATCTGATTGGTGTGAGCATGAAAGGACAGGGTGTAAAAGAAACAGGTCCTGTTGGAAAATTGTTCTCAAGGGGCTGTAGCTTTTCTGGATAAGGTATAAATGTTATTATTCTTCAAATATCTTTATTAAAATATTTTGCTTACACTTAATAGTGTTTTATAATGCTGAACTTTGAGAACAGTTTATTCTGGAAAATAGGAAGATCAAATGAAAATAGCAAAGCTCCACAGAATTTGATAAGATTTTTAAATGTAAATGCTTTTGAAAGCATAGAGTAATTTTATCGATATATAACTGTCAGTGTATTTTATACTACATCTAAAAGATCTTGTTTAGATTTTTTAATTGGGCATAATTATACGCAGTAAAATACACAGCTGTGAAATGTCAAGTCCAAAGTGCTGTATACTCATCTCACCAACATCCCAGATATCACAAGGTATTTGTTTATCAGGCAGACATCATCGTGGCTGACTCCTATATGCATAGTGATGATCCATACACCCTACAGTACAGAGGATGTGGAAAAGAAGGGAAATATATCCATTTCACTCCTAGTTTCCTACTGAATGATAATTTAACTGCTGGCTATGGACCACGAGGTAAGTTAAACCATCAAGAAACAGCGACTGGGCAGTACTATTTACAATATCTTGTGGTAAAGCTTGGCAGTTTGGCCTTACCCGGCAGTGCGGTGTAAGAAAGGCCTGGCAATCAGGTTCCATAAAGATTACAGACCAAAAAATCACTACGGAGCAGTTCTGCCTGTAACACATGAGTCAAAATCAACTCGATGGCCACAGGCTTGAGGTATGTGCCGGTTGTGTTTCGTTTTTGTCCTGGTGCTTGATGCTAAAGGGGACTCAGAGAATCTGAAAGCTGCAGGGATGTTCCGTGTAGATGGAGAGCGAATCCACATGTGTATGCAAAGATGGTGAGCAAATGACGTAGAGAGAGGTTCACTCCAAGTTAGGGCGCACTCCAAGAAGTCACGGAAAGGAGAGACCTTGCTGAGCCAAGGGCGGCCAGAAAGGGTCTCACAGAGGAAGGGTCTCAAGGGTAGCTATCACTTTGACACATAGCGGAAAGACGGAAACCAAACCCACTGCTATAGAGCCGATGGCGACGCGTAGCAACCCTACAGGACAGGGTAGACCTGCGTCCAAATTTCTGAGACTAACTATTTACAGAGAGAGGAAGGCCCACCTTTCTCCTGCATAGGAGGAAAGGAGACAGCAAACACTGGGAAGAGTATGAACAATATTCCAGGCACATGTCAGCTATGAGGAGCAGTTGACTGGTGCAGAAAGACTGTGTACTAAGTAATGGGAGAAAATGCTGAAATGCCGATAGAGGTTGAGACATGGAGAACCTCAGATGCCCATATGAGCTTGTCACCTCACGGCGTGGCACCGCCAAAGCAGTGCTTAAGCAGATGAATCTGCCTGTGTGGATCAGACGGAGGAGTGAGGTAGAAACTAACGACCACGTGAAGCATTAGAATCCAGGGAGGCGGCCATTAGCACTTGAACCAGGAGTGGAGGCAGTGAGAATGTGAGCAGAGGTACTACTAGTAAGACTAAGGAGCATTTCCTGCTCTGTTGCTTTTCAAGTGTGTGTTTTTTTTAATCATTTTATTAGGGGCCCATACACTCTTATCACAATCCATACACACATCAATTGTGTAAAGTGCATTTGTACATTCATTGTCCTCATCATTCTCAAAACATTTCCTCTCCACTTAAACCCCCGGCATTAGGACCTCATTTTTCCCCTCCCTCCCCGCTTCCCCCTCCCTCATGAGCCCTTGATAGTTTATAAATTGTCATTTTGTCATATCTTGCCCTGTCTGACGTCTCCCTTCACCCACTTTTCTGTTGTCCATCCCCCAGGGAGGAGGTCACGTATAGTTCCTTGTAAACGGTTCCCTCTTTCCTACCCACTCTCCCTCTACCCTCCCTGTTTCTCCACTCACACCACTGGTCCTGTAGGGCTCATCCACCCTGGATTCCCTGTATTTCCAGTTCCTATCTGTACCAGTGTACATCCTCTGGTCTAGCCAGACTTGCAAGGTAGAATTTGTATCATGATAGTGGAGGCGGGGAGGAAGCATTTAGGAACTAGAGGAAAGTTGTATTTTTCATTGTTGTTACATCGCACCCTGACTGGCTCATCTCCTCCCCGAGACCCCTCTGCAAGGGGATCCCCAGTGGCTAAGAACGCTAGTGATGAAAGACATTGGAACAGGAAAAGAGGACGAAGGAAGAAGAGGTCTGAGCCGCTAGACAGTGACAAGCAAGGGTGGGGGCGGCCATGAGGATTGCCCCGCGTGTTGGTCTGACGTCCCTCACTCACTCACCGCCATCAATTCACAGCGACCCTATAGGACATCCTTGTACCCTGGGTTTCTGAGATTGTAACTGTTTACAGGAATAGAAAGTCCAATCTTTCTCCCAGGAAGTGGCTAGTGGTTTTGAACTGCAGATCTTGCAGATTCCAGCCCCATTTGTGACCACTAGGCAACCAGGGTTTGTCTGAACCAGAAGGAACCAATATAAAGGGGAAACACACAGTGTGGTTTTAGACAAGTTGATGGAAGAGTAGTGGCCTATGCAGGGAGAAAGGTTCAGCCTACCATTGGGGACAGAGGGCTGGATTGGGGGAGAGAAATCAGGGCCAGAGGCACGGTCTTTCCTAGAAGAGATTAGTATTTAGTGAGTGGGATCTGAGGGAGAAATTGTAGCCAGGAAAGATCAGCAGGTCAAGGGCTATTACATTCTTAATTTTTGTGTGTGTTTATTTTTAACATACACTAGCACCTTTAAAAAAAATCATTTTATTAGGGGCTCATACAACTCTTATCACAATCCATACATACATCAGTTGTGCAAAGCACATCTGTACATTCATTTCCCTCATCATTAGAGCCTTTTAAATGATACTTTCATTTCCACCCCAACTAGAATCCATGGAGGTTTTGTTATGTAATGTATGGCGCAACATACCCTATAAGCACACTTCATCAAACACTTCACAAAATTCTATATAAACATTGACACCCACACCCACACCCACACCCGGGTAACCAGTAGGGTCTTGATAACCTCCGCATCAGCACGTCTGAACTCCGTGAGTCAGCACAAACTCTCCTTCAACACCTTCACCTCGGACGAACTGTTCTCCCTTTCTTTGTTCTAATGACTAAGCATTGCTGAACACACCCCAGCCTGAGTCAACTCGGAAACTTCCTGGGTTCCCAGAACGTAAAAAATTGCATAGGGAGAGAACAGAGAGATAACTTTCAGGAGGGAAATTTGGAACATTTTTAAGGAAGAGAAGCGAATTGTAGCTTGGACTTTGAGGAAAGTGTAAGATTTAAAGAGAGAAAGTCACAGAGTAGCGGAAGATGAAGGTGGGGGGTTCTCAGAGCTGGGCTGAAGATGAGCACATCAGGGAGTAAATCCCGAGACAGGACCGTCCCAGCAGGAGATGGTCTGCTGGGAGTCTCATTAAGCACAGTGTGTGAATCCCTGCTCTGCATAAGAGACTCTCATCACACAGACTGAAGAAGAGGGAAGCTGTGTTAGCTTGCTTGGTTGTCTCTGGCCCTCTTTGCCCAAACCCTAAATGTAGAAACCTCTCTGAAGCGCAGTAGGAAACTGTTGAACAGCCTCTTCAGGGAAAGGCGAGGATGTGGCACTCCTCATTAACTTCAAAGACACGCAATAAGTAAGCCCCAGACGGCATTTACAGGACTAACCGTGCTTTCCCACCCTCTCTCCCATTACGGTAGAGGGTAGGGTAGGAAGAGATGGAAGTGGGTGGACGAAAGACAAGTGGGAGCGAGCATTGCACCTCAGCTCTCCGAAATGAGTCCAGACGTGAGGGGCTGCAAAAAGTTCATGGGCCAATTCCTTTATCTTCGAATTTGTTTTTCCAAAGATCTTACATCTTGACGCATCAGCCAGACCCGCTATTGAGGTGCAGAACTCAAAAGCAAAAGCCCTTTCTTTCCCAGGCAGAGTCTTCGTCCACGAATGGGCCCATCTCCGTTGGGGTGTGTTTGATGAATACAACAATGAGAAACCTCTCTACATAAATGGGCGACATCAGATTAAAGTAACAAGGTTAGTGCTTTTTCTCGTGCTTATAAGTCATTGTTTATTCATTTAACTTGGGAGTTAAGTTTATAACAGCAGCTAAAACATAGCTGATATCATTTGTCCATTTAAAATTTTTATTATAATTTTTAATAATTGATAAACCTTCATGGGGTTCAGATATCAAAAGCGATATCCTTAGATGTCTCCTTCGCACTGTTTCCATCTTTGCATCCCCTCTAGGGGACTACTTTTATTGTCTTTGCAGTATTTCTTCAGGAAAATTCATATAAATATGAATATATATTCTTCCCCATTCTCTTTTTAAAATAATTGCATAGTATCCTATTGTGTGGCTATATCGTAATTTACTTACAGAACTAGCCCTATTTTTTGGCCACATTGTTTCCCATCTTTTAGTACCAATAATACTGCAGATATTACCTTTATACGTGTCATTTCTCATGTATGCAGGCAGATCCATAAACCTACTGAATATCTCTCAAGAATCACTGTATCAAATGCCGCCCTTCATCTGTAATTTTGCTTGACATGCAGATTCCCCTCCACCGAGGTGCTGCCTTTCACATCTACCAACAGTGTCGGAGATTGCTTGCTTAGGAAAGAATCCTTTTCACTGTCACATTACATGTTCACACGCCTCTTCTGCTGCTGTCCAATGAGGGGCAAGTCCAGTGGAGCACTGAATCAGCATATGCCGCTGATACCTCTAACAGCTCTTCATTTCCTGACATCTTTTGCTTTGCCCCTAACTAAATATTGTAACTCCTGGCAATGCAGAACCCCTTCATCAAGATCAAATACTTCAGAATACATCAGAGGCTGTGTAAAATAGCTCTATAGCAGACAAATATATAAAGATCAAAGCTTATTAGTGGTTACCAAGTAGTCACTGGAGGGAGGAGGGAAGAAGATACATGCTTAAGGGTCACTAAGCCTCTCTAAAGAGTGATGGGAAAATACAGGAATGGTTGTGTCACGGAACTGCACCTGTGAAGATTGTAGACATGGTACTGTTTTCTTGTTTCCTATTTATTTACCACCGTCACAACAAAACTACAGTGAAGAGCATTTCTAAATGACTGCGATTTCTTAATATAGCAGTATCAAAATTGTATTATGTGTCTTTACCATCCTTAAATTCTTACATAATCTAATAAGGACAAAGCCTCAATTGTTTCTAAAATAGACCCTTTTTCACCTTTCCGATTTTAGGTGTTCATCTGACATCACAGGCACCTTTGTGTGTGAAAAAGGCCCTTGTCCCCAAGAAAACTGTATTATTAGTAAGCTTTTCAAAGAAGGTTGCATGTTTATATACAATCGAACCCAAAATGCAACTGCATCGATAATGTTCATGCAAAGCTTCTCTTCTGTAAGTATGGCCTTGGGGGACAAACTCCTGCAAGAGTTTTAAAATAAGACGGTAGTCACTGTATGATAGAGCTTGGGGCTTTATAGTTCATCTAGTTCTTATGATGATCTAGCTTCCCCAAATGTGGGTCATTAGAAAAGTTATTACTGGCTTTCTAGGGAAGGTGATTTCATAAGGGAATCCCTGAAGACCACAAAATAAATTGCTCAGAAAGCAGTTGCTTGACTCTTCCATAGGAAAGTCTATTGGATTCATGAGAGGAATATCGCACATGATCTGATTTCCTCTCATTTGAGATCATGGACCACATCACATTTCAATTTCATTCCTTATTTCCTTTCCTTGTTTTGCACCATCTGGAAGGTCACGTGAAAGATTGGGTATTCCCAGAGAGACGTTAGCTAACACCACTCTAACTTTCATGGGAATGCAATACTTGCATCCTCTGTGCAGTTTATTTTCTCTCTGAGGTAAGCAGCATGGGAAAGCCAACTTCTCAGCAGGAGCCTACTTAGGGAGCATTGCACCAGAAAGGAGGGGGTTGGGTGATTCAAAAGTTTAATGGCACCAGCCTCCCTGACCTGGCTCATCGATCCATCTTCACAAAAACCTAACAAGTCTCACTCCTTGTTCACGCCGCTCCAGGCCTCTCATGGAGTTTTCTTTTTGTTCCCAAGGCTGACCAATGCTTGTTGGAGTAACACATTCTATTTTAGATAAGTTTTTATCTTCTACCTTTTTTGTTGTTACGTTGGCAATCATTCTGCATCATGAAGGTGACTTCCTGCATTTCTGTTAGACCCACAGTGGTTTTAATTTATAGCATGTTTATTCTACGTCAACCTCATCTTTCGTGTTTGATCCATATTGTTTGTACCCTAGACTAGGTACTATCTTTGTGATTCTTTGAAAGATCTACTGGTTAGAAGCTAGTCAGGAAGGCTTCTCAACCTTCTAAGTCAGGAAGTGGAGGGAAAGAGCAAAGGTAAACAAATGAGCAACGCCGTTCTGTTCCTGTGTGCTCAGCCAATGGAGAAATGCATGTGCTAAAGCAGTTATGAGCCTTTACAAGTGTCGCTTCCTCTTTTATGAAGTTAGAGGTGGGACGAGGGGGTCTCCCAGTTCTAAACCCTCATGGTTCTGTTAGCAGGAAATATTTACTCTTTGTAGGACTGTAGCCACTGGCAATATATGGTGCCACCTCCCTTCCCGATGCAAACTACACTTTTCAGAGGAGAGCCCAAGCTGCCCCTACACAGCAAATGAACAGCAACCACATGAACAGAAAAAGGCCACAACACTGATTCTGATAGACAGCAGCCCAGTAAAACAGAGCAGAACTGCCCCCTAGGGTTTCTGAGACTGTGCATCTTTAGGGAGGGACTGCTTCATCTTTCTCCGGTGAAGTGGTTGGTGGATTTGAAAGGATGCTCAGTTAGTTGTACAAAACTTAACCCACTCTGCCACCAGGGGAGATGGTAGAGATTTAGGAACAATATATGAATCATAGCTATATTCTCCTAGAGAGTAAAATCAGGAAGTAGAGTTAAGTGGTATTTCCTTATTCTGTTCTTACAGAGATCAATATTTGTTTATAAATCAATATATATTGACTAGTCAATAAAGGTGCAGTTGACATAAATTCTAGGGAATAGGATGACCAAGATAACATCTCCTGTGAAAAGGTTTGGGGTGTTTTCTTTATATTCTTCTGAGGAAACTGGTAGGTTATTTTGTTTGTCTTACATTAAGGTAAATGGTCTACTCTCTAATTGCAAGTCACTCTACTGATCTCAGTACCAAAAATGGTGCTAAGATTTCATGCAAAGGGTGCCAAGGTTTACTTATAAACTTGGTTTCATTCTTGAAGTAAAGAAAATTACTGTAAATTTTATTTCCTATCAACTTACCCTTTCTTTTACCTGCTATCTTCTTAAGAATAGAAAATACATTTTAGTATGGGAGGGGATCTTTAAGTACTTTAGTACTCCACTAGGCTTTGTGCTTTTTCCAGGTGGTTGAATTCTGCAATGCAAGCACTCACAACGCAGAAGCTCCAAACCTACAGAATCAAATGTGCAGCCTCAGGAGCACGTGGGATGTCATCACAGCCTCCGCGGACTTCAACAGCAGCGCTCCCAGGAACGGGACGGAGCCTCCACCGACTCCCACATTCTCTCTTGTACAGGCTGGCGAGAAAGTGGTCTGCTTAGTGCTGGATGTGTCAAGCAAGATGGCCGAGGTAACATTTTGAACTGAAATAATTGTAAATCATTATTTTTCTGCCAGGTTTTTACATTGTATGATTTGGAGGTGGGGGTAGCAATAAACGTGTTGGAATCATCATGCACCTTATTCTCTTGAGCACAGGGAAAATGAATTCAGTACGTGGCGCAGCAGTGAGGTAACGCGTGTACGTGAAGAGAATGCAGTAGCTCCTACTCATCACTTTTGCTACTGAAGGCAGCCTTTCCCAATCCAGCCACTGCTCCAAACTCTGCCACGTGACAGAAGGCTCCTGTCTGGCCACATTTCACTCCTAGTAAACATTCGTGGCCGACGAAATAGACAGTGACTTTGTACAGAGTAGGCATATCCAATGTGTATACATTTTCCAGATGCCATTGTGCACAGGAAATTATATCTCAGTCATCTGACAATCTAGTTCTGGAACTGTCAGATAAAGGTTACAGACATACTAGTCTCTGCAATCAGTTGCATATTCTTTGAATCCTGACTCCTTTGCTTAGTGCCTATATCTGATCAACATACCTAATCTCTCTGAAGCTCGGTTTTCTTATCTGTAAAGAAGGGATAATAATTCCTACTTGCAATTATGAGATTAAAAAAAAGCTGTCATTAACCCAGTTATGACTCACGGTCACCCTATCGAGGGTTTCCCAGGCTGTGAATTTTCACAGAAATATATAGCTTCATCTTTCTCCCTCACAGTGGCTGGTGGGTTTGAACCACCAACCCTTTAGTTAATAAATCAGTGCTTGACCCCAGCACATCATGGCTTCTGTAGATTTTCTGAGGGCAATCCCTTCTACCATATGTCTCTTTGGAGTATGTCTTATTATCTAGATTGAATTGTAGAGAACCAGTGACAAACCCAGTCTCAATGTGACAAACCCAGTCTCAATGAATTCCATGGATCTTTGAATTCTAGGTCGGAGAGAAATGGAGGAGGTAGTCACATATGTTCTTCCCCCTGTCGCTGGCCTTGATGCCCCCACCCCCAAAGAAAGAGACAAAATTCACTTCCAGCAACGCAATTCTTACTCAAAGCAACCCTACAGGACAGAGTAGAGCTGTCTCTGGGTTTCTGAGGTTATAAAACTGTAATTTTTTCATTTTTATTTTATTTTTATGTCAACAAATCATTTTATTGGGGGCTCTTACAGCTCTTATAACAATCCATACATCTATTGTATCAAGCACATTTGTTCATATGTTGACATCATCCTTTTCAAAACAATTTCTTTCCACTTGAGCCCTTAGTATCAGTTCCTCTTTTTTTTCCTCCCTCCCCCACCCTCCCACCTCATGAACCCTTGATAAATTTCAAATTATTATTTTCCTGTCTTAAACCATCTGCTGTCTCCCTTCACCCATATTTCTGTTGTTGGTCACCCTGGGATTGGTGGGTGGGTTATACATCGGTCATTGTGATCAGTTCCCCCTTTCTCCTCCCCAACTTCCTCCTACCCTCACAATATCGCTAGTCCCATTACTGTTACTGAGGGGTTTATCTGCCCTGGATTCCGTGTGTCAAGAGCTCTTATCTGTACCCGTGTAGATGTTCCAGTCTAGTTGGATTTGTAACATAGAACTGGGGTTATGATACTGGGGGATGGGAGGTGGAGTGGAGAAAGCAATAAAGAAATAGAGGAATATTGTATGTTTCAT
Organism: Echinops telfairi; assembly: GCF_000313985.2. Taxonomy (NCBI): domain Eukaryota; kingdom Metazoa; phylum Chordata; class Mammalia; order Afrosoricida; family Tenrecidae; genus Echinops; species Echinops telfairi. The sequence continues at coordinate 33,904,363 of NW_022104341.1, read as the reverse complement.
CAGTGCTAGACTGCACCCTGCCTGACTCATCCCTTCCTTGTGAACCTTCTGTTAGGGATGACCAATGGTCTACAGATCAGCTTTGGGTCTCCACTCCGGCCCCCTCATTCATATCAATATGATTGTGCTAGGTCTTCTGATTCCTGATACCTGATCCTGTTGACACCCTCGTGATCACACAGGCTGGTGTGCTTCTTCCATGTGGACTTTGTTGCTTCCCAGCTAGATGCACTTGTTCATCTTCAAATCTTTAAGACCCCAGACGTTATATCTTTTAATAACTGGGCACCATCATCTTTCTTTGCCACATTTGCTTATGTACCCATTTTGTCTTCAGAGATCATGTCAGGAAGGTGAGCATCACAGAATGCCAGGTTATTAGAACAGTGTTCTTGCATCGAGGGAGTACTTCAGTAGAGGCCTAATGTCTGTCTACTATCTTAATACTTAACATATAAATATATGTACATCCCTATTATTATATATAAATATATTTACATATGTATGTTCCTGTATTTATACCTCTATAAATGTCTTTTGCCTCCTAGTTCTTTCCTGTATTTCCTTTTCCTCCTGTCCCACTATCGTGTTTGACCTTCATTAGGCTCTCAGTAATGCTTCTCAGCTACACTGCACCTGATCAAACCCCACCAGGCATTCTATGCTCTCCTCACCATCAAATTTAGATCACTCTTTGCTCCCTTGTCCCTGGGTTTGTTTTCTCTCCCCTGCCTTTCCCTCACCTCCCCCTCTCCCTTGTCTCCCCTAAACTATTGGCTAACCCCCATTATTTTCTCCTCGGGATTGTTTGTCCTGCCTATCTTATACAGATAGACATAAAAAAAAGAAGCCTATGAATAGTTCTAGATCTGTCTGTGGCCCTTATGACTGTTTCTGATCAAGTCTGAAGAGGTGATGAAAGTTTATGGAGCAAAAGTCTCTTCTTTCTCCCTTGGAGTGGCTGGTGGATTTGAACTGCTGACGTTGTGGTTAGCAGCCCAACATGTAATCCACTCCACCATTAGGGCTCCTTCATTAGGATTCTTAGATAGTGCCAAATCATTAACAGTTTGTTAGAGGCAAAGTTCCAAATCCACAACTCCAGCCTCTAAAGAAGGAATCATTATTGAGTTTGCAATAAATTGAATATTTTAGTGTTATGGCACTGTTTTCCAACTCGTAAGAAATTGTAATGACTCTACAGAATTAGCAGAGATATTTGCTAATTGGGTCAATGAGTAATACTTTAGATAACCAACCAAATGTTGTTACCTGTCTTTTTTTTTTTTTTTCTTTTTTGACATAGGGTGAGAGACTCCTTCGATTGCAACAAGCAGCAGAATTTTATTTGATGCAGATTGTGGAAATTCGTACCTTTGTGGGCATCGTCAGTTTTGATAGTAAAGGAGAAATCAAAGTCCAGTTACATCAAATTAACAGCAATGATGACCGCAAGCTACTGGTTTCATTCCTGCCTACCACCGTGTCACACAAAGCAGAAACTAGTGTCTGCTCAGGGCTTAAGAAGGGCTTCGAGGTACAGTAGAGCATCCAAGCCTTGGCTCACCTTTGCTTTCCTTTCCCTTGCTCTCTATCAGAGGCAGTTTCTGAACATGGAATCTGTCGACTGGAGTCATCACGGCCTCAACCAAAGGAGGGGAAATGTCCTTAAAGGCAGGCACGAGGTCTTGCTCACTCCTGTACTGCCCAAGACTAGCAGAGCACTCGGCATGTAATAAATGCTTACTGAAGGAATGAGTAAATAGGTGAACCCAATGACCCTAACTGGAAGAGTTCAACACCCTCTGCACACTTCTTGACTCCATTTTTTATCCATTCTGGAACTGTCTAAGCTATGTCCATTGCTACTCTTGGGCTTTCCATTCAAAATCAGCATTGCTGGCGCCTGTTCATAGTCATACCGGCAGGGTAGGTTGCAGGTAAATTTGAGTCATTTAAGGCCCATGGAATTATAGCATTCATCTAAATCAGCACAACTTTGGATTTGACACCTGGAATACAGCCATGCATCAAGTACTTGGGACAAGCAAGATGTATCGGCTGTAGCTATTGCGACCTATAGGCAAGTGCTTCTCAATGTACACTGTTGAAATAACCTGAGGAGGAAAACATACTGATTCCTGCCTGTGTCTTATACTCAGACATCTAATTTAATTGATCTGGGATATGACCTGGTCATTAGAAAAATGGAAAGCTCCTACTCTGGTTCCAGTGTTGAGAAATTGCTCTAGAAAGTACAAAGTAACTCAAAGTCCTCAGCCACTATATTAGATCTGACTGGTCCTCAGAGGCAAGGATCTCACACAATAATAAATGGGGTATCCACTAGGATGAACACTATTCTAACCTATGAACATATCACAATGATTATCTTGCGATGTGGGACTGCCCATAAACATGCCCATCAGTGGCATGTCGGGTGACAGCATCATACAGGGGTGAGATAAGGACTGAGTGGAGATGGGCTTGGCTGGAGTCCAGGGGGCTACAGGGAACTTGGAAGAGCCATATGTTCTATAGATGGGGAATTTGAAAGGAATTATCCTACTCCATTACACTTACCTCCACACGACTGATGCTCTATGTTCAGGTGGTTGAAAAGCTCAATGGAAAAGCATATGGCTCTGTGATGATATTAGTGACCAGCGGTGACGATGAACATATCGACAACTGCTTACTCACGGTGCTCAGCAGCGGCTCAACTGTCCATTCCATCGCCCTCGGTCCGTCTGTGGCTGAAAACCTGGAGGAGTTATCACATCTCACAGGTAAATGAATCCCTAGGAAGTCTTATTTTGCAGATCACTTCCTTTTAACTTCATAGGTAACATGTAAATATGAGGATGTAACTGAAAACAGAAACCATTTTCTAAAAATTAAAAAAAAAATCATTGCCAAAATGGTCAAAGTTGCTAGAGTCCTTGTATTGTTCTCCGAGAGCAGTGGTTCTCAGCCTCCCTCAGGCTGTGACCCTTTCATGCAGTTCCTCATGTGGTGGGACCCCAACCATACAGTTATTTGGTTGCTATTTTATAACTGTAATTTGCTACTGTTATGAGTCTTAATGTAAAAATGCAGGATGTATTTTCATTGTTACAAATTGAACATAATTAGACATAAGTAAAACATAGTGATTAATCAGAAAACAATATGTAATTATATATTGTGAAATATTTATGTGTTTTCCGATGGTCTTAGGCGACCCCTGTGAAAGGGTCATTGGACTTCCAAAGGGGTCTCAACCCACAGGTTGAGACCCACAGGTTGCTGCCCTAGAAGGTGCCAGTTATATACAAAGAGTGAAAACACCATTTTTCATAAGTTCTTGAGCTGAAAGATACATTCGAGATGAAGTAAACTAGTACTGGATTGTAAAATACATGTCTGTTTTGCTCAAGTGAGGCAGATTGTTTAATTTTCTTATATCCAATAAAAATGAGTATGCTAATGTGTAAATTGAGTTCATTTTGACCAAATTATTCTGAAACTAATAGACAGCCTTTGGCCTAGCTAGCTGGTCTAGGGATGTTAATGAGTTCTTTCCAGGTACCAGGCAGCATTCGGGCCCTGATACTGTCGGCACGCACAGACAGACAAAGCCTCCCCCTCGGCAGGGCAGCCAATGCCCTGAACTACCTCCTCGTCAGTCACCAACTGTGCTCTCCCGAAACTAGCACCCTGACAACACTTTGTTTTCAGCTTCTTCTATGCTTTCGTTTGAGCACTTAACACCCTAATCATGTACTTCAGGAGGCTTAAAGTTCTTCGTGCCGGACAAATCAAACTCCAACAGCATGATTGATGCTTTCAGTAGCATTTCCTCGGGAACCGGCGACATCTTTCAGCAAAGTTTTCAGGTCAGAGTCCTCGGTGTTATCCTTGCAGGTGGGCGGGTGGGGGGGCGGGGGTCTAAAAGGGGGAAGCAAAGGAAATAAGTGAATTGTTGTAACTGCTTCATTAGCGTTATTTGAATATGTAACAGTTAAGAGTGAAGAATGCTTTTAATGAGCTCCTTCTTACCAGAACCGGGCTTCCTTTTTAACGTAAGGTCTGAACTTCTCAGGAGGCCCTGGCCCGCGATTAACACACTCAGCAGAGAACCCAAAAGTGGGAGGTCTGAGGCCGCCCAGGGGGCCGCAGGAGGAAGGCTCAGGGATCCACTTCTGAAAAACCCGCCGCTGACGGCCCTGTGAGCACTGTCCATCCGACTGTGATGCACGTGGGGGCCACAACAGGAGGGTCGGCTCTCCAACCCCAAAGCCACTCTCTGTAACTGTTCCCTCTGCTGTTCAGGGTCTGTGAGAAGAACGTGCTTTTATTCTGCACACACATTGGGAATGGGAGCGGAGACGAACGCCCAAAAGAAAAAATAAGAAGCCAAGGATTTGTTTTAGTTCCATAATAATGTTTTATCAATCAGAATTTGATTTTGGTTTTGTATCAGAGCTCCTCTTTTGTGTATGAAGTCCTATTATATTAAATTCTGAAAGTTTCTAATTATCTCTTCAACTCCCACTGGTTTTTGCTCACAGAAGTTTCTTCCACTCAAGCTGTTCAAAAAGGGAGCTTTTTCGGTTTGTCTATCAATGCTTTAAAGATCATGACCGAATAGAGTTTTGAGCAAAAATCCATCTGTGGCTTCCTCACAGATGGTCAACGAACGTGGCAAGTTAATGGCTTGAGGTGAACAATGAAGTCAGGAGATTATTATCAGAAAATATTTGATGTAAAGATCATATTTATACAGCAAAGGCAATAACTGCAATTCCATCATCAGAAGTAAGAAACTGTGAAATAGTACACACAGATGCAGTGGGTAGTAAAGATTAGATTGCAACAGAGTATGTGGCTGATAATTCTCAGTAATCTTTCTATCCTATGATTTTCTCTTAAAAAATAACAAATATAAAAAAGTAAAAATTTTAAATATAAAATATCTTTCAAAAAAAATTAAAAAAAAAATCTTTCACATGGTTTCAAAAGGGCCGATTGAATGTTCGCAAACACCATGACCTCTCCTTGGACCCTACACCCCACCCAGCCCCAAGTTGTTAGACTAAGAGAGGAGACCACAGGGACCACCTGTCGATAGACAGGCATGACAAGTCATATAGCAGCCATCAATCCATGAACACTTGTTAAATTAACTTAAACAAGTAATTCATCATGTCTTTGCTACCATCCACTAGTACAATTTCATATGCTTTCCAGTTCTGAGCAAACTTAAAATTGTTACTAGTGTGTTTATTTAATAAATCATACTTATAGACATGTGTGCATTGTGAAGGGTCAGCAACCACAAGTAGGGGTTCTATTGTTGCTTTATCTGGGTTTTCTTCCATCTCCTCCTCTCCCATTGGACAGATTACTTCTCTAAGCCTCAGTCATTTCATCTGTGAAATGTGTATAACAAACAATAGTATGTATCTCAAAAGTTTTTATCAGGTTAAATAACATATGCTTATATTCCATATGCATTATACACTGTGTTTATTTTGAATGACTAAATGCATTTTAGTCTACTAATTCATTTTTGTCATAAAACTAAGGAAGACAAAGATGGATGGTGGTGCATGAACTAGAAACATTGACATGCATATTTGCTTTAACAGCTTGAAAGTACTGGCAAAATGGTTAAACCTCACCATCAACTGGGAAACACTGTGACTGTGGATCAAAGTGTGGGCAATGACACAATCTTTCTGGTCACATGGCAGAGCAGTGGTCCCCCTGAGATTGCATTATTTGATCCTAATGGAAGAAAATATGACACAAATGATTTTACCAGCAATCTAGCTCTGCATTCTGCTCGCCTTCATATCCCAGGAACTGCCAAGGTAGGTGTTGTGACCTTGCTCATAATGACATTTGAAATGCAAATGACTTTTGATTGAATTATGTGTAATTCAATACATTGTGAAAGGAAATCGGGTTCTGGTATATCAAAATTTAATGTTGAACTTATGAGAATGTATTTGTGAATGCTAAAAATTCTAAAGGGAATGCCAAAATATGTTTAAAACTTTAAACACTGAATACCCAGGTCCTCATGTCAACGGGTAAAATTAGTATTCATGTCGTGCAAATAAATTTTTCTAGCCCTTGACATCATTCTTTATAAGTTCTATATTGACATATTTGCTAATATGCTTAGGGAAAAATCTATCTAGAACTTACAATATGAATACATACAGCACATGTTTTTGAACATCTATTATGCATTGAGCTGCTAATGGCAAGATCAGCAGTTCAAATCCAGCAGCCACTCCATGGGGGAAAAGACGGGTGTCTGCTCCTATAAGGAGTTGCTGTCTCAGAACCCACAGGAGCAGTTCCCCTGCTCCACAGAGCTGTGAGTGAGACTCTGCTCTATGGCAGCGAGTTTGTGTTTTTGGTTATTATGTGCTACAGTGTTTTCCAAGAGCTTTACATAACAAATGTCACAATAGGTACATGATACTATTAGAGCATACAAGAGGGACACACAGGTGCAGTGAGGCATGGGGGAGAGGGTGGAGAACACTTCATGTAAATGAAAACATCCAAATTGGTATGTGGAAGACACAGGAGCTGGACAGTATGTATGGCATTTTGGGAAGAGGAACTAGCACATGGAAAAATCTCAGAGAAAAAACTGATCCAAGACTGTTCATAGAACGGTGAGGAGTCAAGCAGTACAGTTTTGAACAAACCACAGAGTAGCATGGAACATGGAAAACATGAGAAAGAGTCCGTCGTGATGAGGCGAGGAAAATTAACAGGAGCTGTGTCAAAAGGGCGGTGTATGGCAGGAAACAAAGCAGGGGCTTGGATCTGACAGGTAAAGGAGAATAACTAATTCTTCAGAAAAGATCCATTCCCGCACTAGACCCCTGGTGGTGCAGTGGTGACATGTTGGGCTGATAACTGCTGGGTCAGTGGTTCAAAACCATCAGCTGCTCCTGGGGAAAGGTGAGGCTCTCTACTCCCATAAAGAGTCACAGTCTAGGAAACGCAGAGGTACTGTTCTAATCTGTCCTGTTGACTCACTATGAGGTGATGGCAGTGAGTTTGGCTTGAGTTTATTCTTGCACTGCATCAATTTACCCTCTCAGTGTTCCCTGCCCTACCCCCCGTCCCCCCACCCCACAACCATTGCTGCTCACATCCAGGCTGGCTCCCCTCCCATCCATTTTTCACTTGTATCAGGGTGATCCTTCTAAAGTAAAAATCTGATCAACACCCCCACACACCTCCCCACACCTCTACTAAAAACCCTTTGATGGGACCAGAATTAAATCTAACTGGTTACTATTACATACTAGGCCCTCCCTGTCCTGGCTTCTGCCCAAGCTTAACTCTTAATCTTCCTTCCAACACCCTATGTATCATTGGCATGTAAATGGGTTTCTATTTTGAGGTAAGGGCTGAGCAGGAATTTCAGTGTTGGGAATTCCCCTGACTTCTGCAGCATCTTGTACTGATGTGATGGTAGGGGCTGCAGGATACAGAGATGATGTTACCAAGCGCTCCAACTTCTCCCAATCACCCCACAACCACATGCAAGGGCCAGGAACTCTTTACTTAATTCCTGCTCCCTTTGTCTGTCCCCTTCGTCCAGTGTGTTGTCCTTTATCAACACATCTGTAGAGAAACTTCGAGCGTGGACGTTCCTGTCACGTTAGTTTATGATTGTAAGTATTCATAGATAGATGAGCTTGATCTTTGAATAATTACTTCGCTGAAAAATGGTAAAGAAGAAAAAACCTAATAAAGAAGAAAAAGAAGTTGTCTAAGGGTGGTTGCAGTTTAACTCTCCACACGGAGTCACAGTTTAACCCGTTGCTTTTCTGTGTTCTGCATTCTGCTGTCTTGTTTTCCTCGTGTTACTTCCAGGGTTTCACAAGGAGCAAAAGTAGGAATAAGGTAAAAAGAAGTAGGTCTCTCGCATTAACAACCTACAATATACCAATGACACAACCTAGATTGCTGAAAGCAAAACGGACTTGAAGTACTTACAGGTGAAGATCATTGACAACAACCTTCGATATGGATTACACTTCAACATAAAGAAAGGGGGAAAAGATCATCACAACTAGGCCAGTCAGCAGCATCAGAATCGCATGATAAATAGAAAAAGAATGAGGTTGTCAAGGATTTCACTTTGCTTAGATCTATAATCAACACTCATAGTTGCAGTACTCAAGAAATCAAACGACACGTTGCACTGGGCAAATCTGCTGCAAAAGACAACTCCAGCTAGACCAGAGCATGTACCCTGGTACAGATAAGAGCTGCAACACAGGGAAACCAGGACAGATAAAGCCCTCAGGACCAAAAATGACAGTAGCAATGCCAGGAGGGTAAGGCAAAGGTTGGGGAGGAAAGGGGGAAACCAATAGCAGTGATCTACATATAACCCCCTCCCAGGGGATGGACAACAGAAAAATGGGTGAAGGGAGACAGCGGCCAGTGTCAGACATGAAAAAAAAAATGATCAAGTGTTCATTGATACCATTGATAATTGATACAATTGATAATTGATAGCAAGGGCTCAAGTAGAAAGCAAATGTTTTGAAAATGATGATGGCAACATATGTAAAAATGTGCTTGACACATGGATAGATGTAGGGACTGTGATAAGAGCTGTATGAGCTCCCAATAAAATGATTTTTTTAAGTATTAAAAGACAAATATGACCTACTTTAAGGGCTAAAGTGTGCCTGACCCAGGTCCTGGGATATGCAAGAGCCTCATATGCATGCTAACCCCGGACAATGAGTAGAGAAGACAGAAGAACTGATGCCTTTGGATTACAGGACTATTGAAGAACATTGGCTGTATCCTGGACAGCAGGAAGAACAAGCAAATCTTGGGAGAAGTACACCCAGAAAGCTCCTCAAAATGAGCACGGAGAGACTTTCCTCCACATACTTTGAACAGGTTATCGAGAAACCAGTCCCCAGAGAAGCACATCGTGCTTTGTAAAGCAGAGGATCACAAAACCGACTAAGATCTCCCACAGAATAAATGGACATGGTGGCTGCAACAACGGGCCTACGTACAGAAATGCTTCTGAGAGCAGCGGAGGACCAGGCAGTGATTCGTTTGGTTGGACATAGAGTCGTTGAATCAGCACTGACCCAATGGTACCCATAGCTTCATCGAGAGAACAAATTCACGCTAAATTAAAAGCATAGCTTTTCTGTTCTGGCTTCCCTGCACTGCCCACCTCGCTGCTGAGGAGTCAATTGCATCTCACACCCCCTTTCATAGAGTGGACCTCTTCCACGGGGTGTCTAAGGCCAGAGCTCTTCAGGGGAGCAGACAGCCTCTCTTTCTCCAGCTGGTTTGCACTGCAGAGCGTTCACTTCGCAGCCCAATGTTTAACCCACGAAGACATAAGATTTCTTTCAGGTTTCCCTAGACAGCCCAAATAGGCAAAAGAAAATAATGTTTACCAATATTTAGACAAATGACTCAACAGACACGTGGTAGGATCCTGAACTATTGAAAATTATGTCCTTATCTTGTTCCCGAATAGTCTATGTGGCTCTCTTGCTGTTGTGCTTAAAATTTCATGGGATATGAAGGAGGGAAAGTTCAGGAAGTAGGGGAAAGAAAGTATATTGTTGCCTTTTGGTCCAAGGGATCCAAGTAAATCATTATAGTTCACTTAATTTGAAGTTATTTTCTCAGCTATAGACAAGGAATAAGAACATTGAGCCCCCTTTTGGGGGCAGGAGCTTGAATTGCTATTTGCATTGTACTTAGAAGCTGGACACTATTATCATCGTCTTCTAAATATGAAAATCAAGATCTATCCCTCCACCCCAAATAAATCCAAACAATTCCTTCAGGAGTTGCCAGAAGTTGTGTTCTGAAAAGCTCACTACCACGGAGTCCGTTCCAACTCATGGCACTCTGTAAGGACAGGATGGAGCTGCCCTTGTGGGTGTCTGAGACTGTAGTTCTTCACAGGAGTTGAAAGCCTCATCTTCCTCTGGAGGAGCGGCTGGTGGTTTTGAACTGCTGACCTTGTGGTTTTCGGCCCAATATATAACCCTACGATATAACCAGGGTTCTTGCTGTGTTGTGAAAGCCATGTAAATACTTGATTTAGTTATCCCTTAATCATTATTATTTTTCCTGACATCCTTTTACAATAACAGAAAGCGGCAAACGTGAAGGTTTGTCTTTATGCTCTAAAATTAAAAGTTGATTTCATGTCTTCGCACACCAAAAAAACAAGAGCTACTTTGTTTTGCAGCCTGGGAACTGGACTTACACACTGAACAATACCCACCATGCTCTTCAAGCCTTGGCAGTGATGGTGACCTCTCGGGCCTCCAGCTTAACCATGCCCCCAGCCACTGTGGAAGCCTACATGGAAAGAGATAGCACCCATTTTCCCCACCCAGTGATGATTTATGCAAATGTCAGAAAGGGGGTTCATCCTATTCTCAATGCCACTGTAACTGCTGTAATTGAACCAGAGACTGGAGATCCCGTCACGCTGAAACTTTGTGATGACGGAGCAGGTAACGAGGAATGCCATGTTGTTGTTCATGGTCTCTAAGACATGATGTTATCATTCTGCAGTATTAGTCGTGTGTGGTTGTGAGGAAACTGCAGCTTCTGTGTGGCCCGTTGGACATCCTGACATGGCCACTCTCACTTACTGAGGTCACCTCACACAGGAATGGGCTTCTACTCATATGTCCTCCTAATACGCCTGGATTCCTCTAACATCATCAGGATGGTGACCCCTGGCATCACCAGGCTGGCCAGTTCAAAGAGCAAAAGGAGCACCAAGCTGTGGCAGCTCCCTTTATTCCCATGGTCCTAAGGAAATTGAACAGTTGGTTTACGCCATGAGACTAAGCCCCTAGGCTGAGGAGAGGGCACCAGGCAGTGCCCTTCAGATGTGTGGTTTGGTCACGAGGCCAGGGAGCCTAGAGGATTTAGGATTGCACCACCGCTGGGAAAACCAAACCAAACCCTACTTCTAAGAACAATTCTGCACACACACAGTCCAGAGCCTCGTCTTTATACATTAAGGACAACACAGCATCAGGCCGGGCAAATATTTGACCCTTTCTGACTAACTTCTTTTGACTCTTAACAGCAAGCAATGCCTTTGTTGGTCCACATTTCCAATTCTGTTCTCTTGCTAAATTAAATTCTCAGAATGACAATAGACCGTCAAACCTATGTTGGCAGCCACAAATGTTTGATCTGCTAATAAAATCACATTTTTCTGCCCTGTTATTTCAAAGCTCACTTAAAGTTCACTCAAAGACTATCTAGTTCAAGTCTGCCACAAAGAGTTGCCGGAGAAACTTTTTCCTTTTTTTTCTTTTCACCTAATAGAATGGATTCAAATGAATGTCTCATGTTCTGATTGCTTATCCATGGCTGCCCTTCTTATTTGTTGTATAAAATCCAAAAATGCACTTTGCAGAATGGTTTTCATTTCTTGCCCCAGCCTCTGGATTGGCCTGGAGGACAGATGCTGGCCTTCTTGGGAAGGTCACCTGATTCTACTCAAAGCACATTTATATTTAGTCCCTGGAACCATTTCATTTATCTGTTGTCTAAATTAATAATCTAGTGAAATACATAACAAAAACTATTGCCTAACCATCAGAGTATAAATTTAAATGTTTTAATACCTAAGCACATGTGCATACTTGTCTCAAACATCCTTTTATAAAGGAAGTCATATTCATCTGCTAAATAAATAAATTTATAAGAATAATATTCATTCAGGACAAATACTTTATTGTTTAAAATGTTCTTCCTCGTGTATGGTCTCAAATTGCCATTACAACAATCCTTGGTGATAAGCTATTCTCCCCATAATGTGGGTGAGAAAACTTAGATTCAAAGAGATTGAGTTCCATAGCTACTACAGGCCTTAAAATCAAACCCCTTAACTCCCAAGCTAATGTTCCTTTCTAGTTCTTTCTGCTTCGGTGATTTAAAAGATGGCAATAAGTGATGGTGACATGGAGATGTTGTTCTCGCTCCCTTTTTATTTAGAAGTTTTCCTTGGTAAATTCTGAACAAAATTAGGCCTTCATATTAATCACTAAATGCCATGATTGGATTTCTTACTAATGGACAATTAACAATAACACTGAAACCAATTTGATAATTAAAACAGCAGTTTTTTGTTTCAATTACTATATATGCTCCTGTATAAACTGAGTTTTTCAGCACCTTTTTAATGCTGTTTTTGTGGTAACATTAGGTGCCTCGACTTATATTCAGGTCAGCTTATACTCAAGTATATACAGTATATATACTCTTGCTTTTCTTAGATTAGGGAGCCCTGCCTCTCCAGAGGGACGATACAAAAAATCTAGAGCTCTTTGGCAAAGACACGATGCTTAGGGTACAGGGCGTGCACAGTGTGAGAACTGAATTGGCTTCTAGCAGAGGACAAGGCACTTGCTCTTGGTGACCACCTCCCCATGCTGCTCTGGATTCAGTCATGGGCTTAGCGTGGAATTGAGTAGCTCCCTAGGGGCCAAGAGAAAGGAAGGAAGCATAGCAGGAGCCAAGCCCCTACGCCCATCACACATCAGATCCACAAACCCTGTAGGCTCTGGAACAACAGTGCTATCTATGCTTCTGCTGATGAGCATTTCACAGATACCAAAGTTTTGTTTCTGTTTTTCCCCATCTCAGTTCATAACCAGATGGCTCAGGGCATTCATAAACTTCTTCAAATTGCCTGAAAATAGGTGTGTGTACATATGGAAGTCTGAGTATTTCCTGGGCACAGAATCACTTTTATCTCCAAAGTGTCTATGACCATAAACTAGCTTACAAAATGTGATTAGTTTCTTTGAGAAATTAGTATATATTAACTTCAATAATAGGACAATCAACTTGAAAGGTGATTATTATTAACAGTTGCGTTCACACAGGTGCAACTGATTCACTTTAAGAACAATAACTTTTCAGAGGTCAAGGAGTCACAGAGAGAAATGGAGTCATTGAAATTTTAATCACCTGATAATATCAAAAGGAATTCAATAGTTATATGCTGAAATGGGAATAATAAGGAGAATAAATATTATTTTTACTAGCTTAATTCAATGCCAGGGATCAGTCACACTAACAAATGTTAATCGTGACTTTTTTCTACACGCAGGTGCTGATGTTATAAAAAATGATGGCATTTACTCAAGGTATTTCTTCTCCTTTGCCAGAAGTGGTCGATATAACTTGAAAGTTCATGCCTATCAGTCTCCCAGCATCAGTATCATATCCTACTCTGTTCCAGGGAGTCATGCTATGTATGTCCCAGGTTACGTAGCCAATGGTAAGAATCATTAGCTCTGCCGTTTGACTATTGTCCTTTTGTGTTTATGTTTTATGTGCTTGTGTGTGTGTGTGCATGTGTGTTGGGGCATTAGGAAGAAATGAGAGGAAGAGAGAAGGTCAAGCTCAAGTCAGTGCCTAATTTACTGAGTAGCTCTTCCATCCCGTTTCCAGGGACAAATGTCAGGACGGTGATAGATAATTCTGACACATTATCTCCATCCTTAACTTGGAGATCATTATTTTTGCCTCTTTCTTGTGACCGTTTCATCAGAATTGCTGACATGTTAACTTAGGGATGCAGGTTTATTATGGAGTCTTCTCCATTCCTGCGCTTGCATTTCCTCTAAAGAGGGACATTCAGGCGAGAGAACGAAGCAGAAAGTGTCCAGTTGAAAGAAAGAAACAAACAATCCACAGTCAGGAAATTATTTCCGGAATCAATACAAGTTTGGAAGGTGCAGATAACTTGTGATTCCTGAAGATGTTCTCTCTTCCAGAAAGGGGTCGGGGGGTGGGGAGTACCAAATTTCAAATGGAAAATAACATCTCTTTTTCAGTTCTTGTCGTTAAGCATAATTGTTATCGTGCTTGGGAAGCAGAGGTTAGAGGGGTAACAGATGAACAGAAATAGAACAGCTTGTGGTCTTTAAAAACACTCTATTTTTTTTAAGATCCTTATTTCCCAAACAGCAAAGTCGTTAATGCTGTTATTCTACTTTAGCAGCTATAATGAATCGTTTAGATGATTCTAGAACATGCGTTTACATATTTTGTTCTATGCTTTTCAGTTTTCAGTAGAAAACACTCAGGATACTGCAGTGGATTTGCATCTCCCAGCCTCTTCCGTGTTATCTAGAATATAATTTACTCTCTTCTCTGTTTTAAATCATTCGGGTCACTCCAAAACCAATGCAAGTCCATTTGCACAGTGACATGGTTTTAGTGCAAAAATGATTTTGTAACTAGAGGTTAATACTTCATTCCTAAATAGATATTCTTTCTTTTATTTATACATGAGACACCTCGTAGGTCACAAGGTAGGACTGGGGATAGCATGTAGAACGCAACTCGATGTTCATAAGGTTTAAAACACACAAAAGCCAGAAGTGTACAGGGAAATGAGAGAAGTCATGTTTAACTGTGCTTTAATTTTCATAATTCATACAGATGCTGAGTAGCTTGGAAAATAGAAGGTTAGTTTTCCCTGTTCAGCATGGCATTCACTTTATCAGCTCATTCTATTGAAAAACGGACTCTCCTGTTTTCACACCATCCAGTCGGCCGACAGGCACATCCGCAGCCTTCCTCTCGTTCCCAAAGGCCTCTGCCTCCAGAGGGTCCGTTCTGGATTCCATCCCAGATCTCCGCCACAGGCCTTCCAAGGAGCCCTTGCATATTGCTGATCTGCCATAGCCCTTCTGAACAGTATTCAAATACATTTTATTACCTCTCATGTTTAAAGTAAAATCTTTGTTGTTCCACCTCTTTGCTCCGATGATAGCCCAGTTCCTTGTGACTGACCTGAATGTGCTGACTGTACTTTTTCACATCCTGTTTGTCACCTCAGCTCACAGCTCCCACCCACCCTGACTTGCATTCAAATCACTCCCTGGGCATTTCTATCACCGCAGTTACCAGTGACCATTCTGTTGTAAACCTAAATGCCATGTTAATCCTCATTTTAAGTACCTCAGCAGTACTTAAGCCAGGGATTCTTCCCTCTTTTGTCATGTCCTTGTTTCCACGACTCTACATTCTCCCGAGTGCCTCTTCATCACTGGCAATGTTTTGACAGACTTTTTGTCCAGCTCTGTCTTCTCTACGGGCCTCGAAATACTGCCAGTCCTCTGAGTCCGTCCTCACATTCGCACCCGCCTGTCTGGAGTCACCCTGGCTGGATTGTACTTCGTAGCTGTGGGAACTTGAGCAAGTTGCTTAGCTTCCATGTACCTCAGATTCATTGTCTGTAAAATTGGGAATAAAAGTGGATCCTCTTAATAGCATTGCTCAAAAAATTAAATAAGGTGATATACATAAGACCCTTAGAAAAGTATCTGGCACGTAGTAAGTGCCCAATTTTATCATTACAGTTAAAATGATAATGATTAGTTGGTTAATTTTATAGATCTGGCTGTGAAGGTCTTCTCTATGTCCATAACTTCAAAATTACTAAATTGAACTAAAACTATTTAAAACGTACAGCCTGTATCAACCTGACTCCTTAGCATGCATTTTTAGATGTTGAACAAGAATCTCAAACCTTCTAACTCACAGCTTCGGTCTCTTTCTACTCAGCTGGTTTCTCTGCCAATTGCTCTTTTTTTCATTCTTTTTCTTTTTTGCCAATTGCTCATTTTTGAAACCTAGGAACTTTTTAATTAATTTTTTCTTGTTCTTTATTTCATATTCAAATGAATCATTAGATTTTGTAGATTTTTATCTACAAAAATATAAGGGAACTTTAAACATTTTGTGAAGAAATGGAATAGAAAGGTATGGAATTTTTCCATGAACTGAAATCCACTAGTATATTTCAAACTTCCCACTTCTATTCTCACCTGGCTATTACCCATTTCAAGATGCCCCCTTCTCTTGTCTGGACTCTTGCCATGGCTGCCTTTCAAGTGGCGTGGCTGGTTGCTGCACTCTGCCTTCTTCACAAGCAGCCCAAAGCAAATATGATGATGGCCTTCCCTTGCGTCTTCATGGCACGTGCAGTTAAGATCGAAAACCACTGCAATGGCCCACAGGGTCCTGCATGAACTTCTTTCTCCTCTCCCATGTCAAACAGTTCTCAACCTTATGTTAGTTTTTCAAATTTGCAAAGTTCTTCTGCACTCCATGGTTTTTACATCTCTCTTACATTCCTTGCCTACTCTACTCTACCTGGCTGATCCCTATTCACCCTTTAACCCACTGTCATTGAGTCTATTCCAACTCCTAACCCCCCTGCACAGGGTGTGTGAGACTATAGATCTTTATGGGAACATACAGCCTCATCTTTCTCCAGCGCCGTGACTAGTAGCACCATCCATGCTTAACTCCATCAGGAAGCCTTTACATGTTACTGCAAAGCCTTGATACCACTCTCAGTGATGTACCTATGATTTTCTTTTGTAGCATACAGCCTTTTTACCTTCCTTAAACTTATCGTAATTTGTAAATATGTTTATTAACAGAATGATATATTTCATGAGGGCAGGGTTCTGTTTTGTCGTGATTTTTGGTGCAGCATATGATCTCAATAAATATTTGTTGAGTGACTGGATGAATTTCTGAATAAACAAACAGCCTTCCTCAAGGTCGTTTTCTTTTAAAATTCTCAATAACGTGTCAAAAAAAGCTAAGCTATTCACAAGATTTTTGATGACTGCTTTGGCTGTTCTTTTCTTGGTTGTCTCAGGCAATATTCAGATGAATGCCCCAAGAGCATCAATCGGTTGGAGCGAGGAGGAGCAAAAATGGGGCTTCAGCCGAGTAACTTCTGGGGGATCCTTTTCTGTGCTGGGAGTTCCAACTGGCCCCCATCCTGATGTGTTTCCACCATGCAAAATTATTGACCTGGAAGCTGTAAAATCAGAAGATGGAGTGACTCTGTCTTGGACAGCTCCGGGAGAAGACTTTGACCAAGGTCAAGGTAAGTTCCCTAGTTTCATTGCCTACTTTTCCAGGAAATGAAACTCCTAATGATTATGCCAGGGGTTCATTGTATGAACATCGCTTTGCAGCTAGAGGTAAAAATGCTGCAAGGATTCTGGTAGAAAATGTGAAGTTGCAGATGCAGTCTTAAATCCTGGAGGACAGGACCAAGGACACATTGGCTCCTCCTCAGGATTAAAGATGCCCAGACAACTGACTGCCGCCAGCCCCACACTCACCTTGGTTGAAAACGTAATGCTGCATGTATCAGTGATTCGTTCCGCAGAAGCAGGCTCTGTAATTCTAGATTCCAGAGGTGACTTCTTTTTTCTGAAAATTGGACAGTATTCATAGATTTCAAGCCTAATTTGGAGAACTATTTCCATATACCACATAAGACTCGAGGTATTTCCCTCTCTCACTTCCGGCAACAGTTTTTGTGAGGGAGGCTGGGACCACTCCCTTGATTCGGGGCACTCTCGTCCTTGCTTTGGTGAACGTAGAGGGAGTACCTCTTCCTACTTACGCTTTCTAAGTCGGGTGCAAACCTTCAGGCTTTCCTCGATACCGTCTTCTCATCCTCATCGGAACGCAGTAAAATAACCTTTCTCCAAGAATTGAACCTTTCAGCACTTCGCCCATTACCAAGAACAGGGTTCACATTGACTACACATTAGTTTTATTTCCAGAGGCCTCTGGTGGAAATTCCGGTAGGAAGCAGGTAGATTTCGATGGTTACCAGGAGGGCAGGGGGGTGGGAAGGTGACCTCCTTGGTGTCTCTCTAGCCCTACTTTCAATTAGATCATCTTTCTTTGTCTAAATTCTGAGCTCATTCACTAAACTTATCAGAAGACCTCAAATTACAAACAGTTCTAAGATGTTGTCAATACTGTAGTTTTGTCCTCAAATTTTCTTACCACATTTATATGTTTGCCAGAGATAAGAGAAGTAAAAGACTTTACACACTGAATTAAAGAGACTCCCAATTTAAAGGTGGTGGATTAAAAATGATTGAATAAGTATAGGGTGTGTGTGTGTGTGTGTAATCCTACACATTATATATCCAACACATAATAGAAACATCTGTACTTAGATTCCCATTTGGGGCTTTAAGTCTAACTACTTAATTTTTGGCAGAATGTCTAAACTTTCTTGGCCTCAGTTTCCACATATATAAAAAAGGACTAAACATATCTACTTCATAAAGTTTTGAAAGGATAAAATGAAATGACGCACACCTTATCAGAAAGGGGAAAGAAAGCATCCTTGGGAAATTTTCTAGGCTCCTGGCTTTTGTCGCTAGAGAATTCTCTGGTGTATTATAGGGAGAAAGGAATCACAAACAATATTCACTCAAGCTTACTTGATATCCTTCTCTGGGGGAATATGTCTCCTTTATAAATACCAGCAATTTTGTGTGGAATTTTAGGCCCTTTGTATAGATAGCAAAAGATAAGCCAAATTGGGCGACCATTAGCACAGGGCCTAATAATAGCTCCATTGTATTATTAGATTGCAACACCTGGAGGCGTTGTGTGTTTCAGGGAAAACACTCCCATCCATGTTTAAAAGCAGGAGTGATGCCTGCCACCCTCATGGGAGCTGACAGTCTCGTCTTTATCCTGAAGGCATTTGAATTGCGGTGCTGGTGAGGAATCTCCCCTGGAGAAGGTCATCAGGCAACGTTGTGTTTTGTTGTACATTGGGTAGCTATGAATCAGAACTGACTGGACGGCACCTAACCGCAACATTAACATCATAATCGCCCTATATACTTTTCAGATAATATGCCCACTGCCATCAAGTCAATTCCGGCACACAGTGACCCTCATCTTTCTCCCAGGGCATGGATGGGTTGAAACGGCTGACCTTGCAGTTAGCCGTCCAAACGCACAGCCCACTGAGTCACTAGGGTTCTAGAGTAATATCTCTGTCGTGGTCTGCTGCTGTTGAGTAGGTTCCTTCTCACACAACCTCCTGTACAAGAGACTGTATGTTGCCCAGTCCTGCACCATCCTCATAACTGCATTTGAGCCCATTTTTATCAGCCCATCTTTTTGAGGGTCTTCCTCTTCTTCACTCTCCTTTAACTGTATCAAGCATGGTGTCCTGTTTCAGGGACTTGCCTCTCCTGATAACGTAACTAAGTCTCATCCTCCTTGCCTCTTAAAGAGCACCTGGTCTCACTTCTTCCAATGCAGATCCGTTTGTCCGTTTAGTAGTCCATGGTACCTTCAGTAGTTTCCTCCAGCCCCGCAGTCCAAATGCATGGAATCTTCTTCCAGCTTCCTTATTCAATGTGTCGCTTTCAGATTCCTTTGAAGGTACTGAAAATACCATGGCTTGGATCCTCAAAGTAGAATCCTAAATTTTGAACACTTTAAAAGGGTCTTGTTCATCAGATTCACCCAATGCAATATTTGAACTCTTGACAGCTGCTTCCTTGATATGCAAACAAGACAAAACCGTTGACAACTTCAATCTTTTCTCCATGTATCATGAGGTAACCTGTTGGTCCAGTTGCTAGGATTTTTGCTTTCTTTACATTGAGTTGTCAGCCATACTGAAGGATGTAATACTTGGGGTTCATCACCAAGAGCTTCAAGTCTCTTCAATTCCAGTAAAGCAGGTTTTGTCATTTGCATATCGCAAGTTGTTAATCCTCCAATCCTGATACTGCAGCCTTCTTCATATAATCCAGCTTCTTGTAGTATAAATGGTGCTTAATAACTTGAGAGAGGCCCTGATGGCTCAATGGTTAAACACGGTGCTACTAACTGTGGGGGAAATGACGTGGCAATTTACTGTTGTAATGATCACAGCCTGAGAACTCCCAGGGGGCAATTCTATTCTCTCACACAAGGTCGGAATGGGTCAGAAACTACTCATTGGTGCACAACAACAATAACAAATGACTTGAAAACAATAAGTAAAATGGGACTTACAAACTGCCTTTATGAAAGCATTCATATGAGAAATGGACAGAGATTATACCACCTTCCTATCACTTCAGTGGTGACTAAGACAATTGAAGCAAATCAAGTTTATAATATAATCCAACAGTTAAAACCACAAAATGCACCTGGATCATTGCGTTAAACTGTATGGTGTTTCTGAGATGACTCAGTCATGTCTGATGTGGTGACTCAGCAGTAGCAAAACTGACCAATTAGCCATGTATAGATCATAAATCTGCTCTGACAACATCTTGTAACCAAAAATTCTAAATAATATCAAACAGAAAAAAATCTTTTGATAAATTCAAGTGTAAAGGTTATTTTGCTTTGACAGGCTTCTTCAAAGATGTTTTATTCTAATTACTGCTCAGAAATAGAAAGTGCTTTCTATTCAAATTTATTATAGGCTTGGAAACTCTTCAGAATATAGTCACTAGCAGGAGGAAAGTCAAAGAAAATAAAGGAAAGAGCTGGGAGGCAAAGGTCATTTATAGAGGTCCATATAAAGACATGTACATATGCAGATATATTTATATATGAGGATGGGGAAATAGATCTATGTGC
>NW_022104341.1:33870024-33881613 GCF_000313985.2 Echinops telfairi | reverse complement strand
CTGGTTGAATCGACCCTTCCTTGTAACCCTTCTGTGATGTCCAGTTGTCTGCAGATGTACTTTGGGTCTCCATTCCAACCCCTCTCTTTCACATCAATATAATTGTTTTGTTTTGGATCTTTTGATATCTGACACCTGATCCTGTCAACACCTCATGATCACACAGGCTGGTGTCCTTCTTCCACGTGGGCTTATTTGCTTCCCTGCTAGATGGCCACTTGTTTAGCTTCAAGCCTTTGAGACCCCAGATGCTATATCATTTGATAGCCAGGCACAATCAGTTTTCTTCACCACATTTGCTTCATTTTATCTTCAGTAATCGTGTAGGGAAAGTGAGCATCACAGAATACCAGGTTATTAGAACAAAGTGTTTTTGTGTTTAGGGAGGCCTTGTGTAGAGGCCCAAAATCTGTCTGCTATGTTAATACTTAACATATAAATATATGTGCATTGACCTCTGTGCCTTTCATTATAAATTAATACACTGACATGCCTACAGCTATACCTCTAGCAGCCTGTGGTTTGCAATTCCCAAGGTCAGTAGTTTTGAAACCATCAGCCGCTGCTCTGGGGAAAGACGGGGCTTTTTCCCCCCCACAAAAAGCTACCGTCTCAGAAAGCCAGAGGGCAGTTCTACCCTTCTCTAAGGGTTGCTTTGAGTTGGCATTGACTGGGTGGAGTGTTTGGTTTGGTATGCAAAAGATGCAATTTTGCTTACTGAAAGTTAAGAGACCTTGAAGCATTTATTGGTGAAGATGAAAGACTACAGACTTCAGTGTGGGTAGCACCTCAATAAAGAAAACAAAAATCTTCTGGACTAGTGAGCAACATTATAATAAATGGAGAAACATTTCACTTGGATCCACAATCAATGAAGCTGCAGTCAAGAAATCACCAAACATATTGCATTGGGCAAATCTGTTGCCCAAGACCTCTTTAAAGTGTTGAAAAGCAAGGATGTCGCTGAGAGAACTCAGGGGCTCTTCACCGACACCATGGTATTTTCAATTTGCTCAGATGCACCTGAAATTTGTCAGTGAATCAGGAGGACCTCAGAAGTGATACATTGAAGTTCTGGTGTTGGTGAAGATCAGAAGTAGCATGGGTTGTCAAAAGAATAGCAAATCTGTCTTGGAGGAAGTATAGTGGGAATGTTCCCTGTAAGTGAGAATGATGAGATTTCATCCTATATAGTTTGGACTAGCCCAAATTCGGTCCTCTGCCTTCTCAAACATAAAGATAGTGGCATTCTGCTTCTCACCACCTCTACTGGAGTGGGAATTGCCGGCAGGGGAGAAAACTGTAAACACAAATCATTATTGATGTCTGCCTAATCTTTATTTTACCTGAATCTAGTGCCTTCA
This sequence comes from Echinops telfairi, assembly GCF_000313985.2. Taxonomy (NCBI): domain Eukaryota; kingdom Metazoa; phylum Chordata; class Mammalia; order Afrosoricida; family Tenrecidae; genus Echinops; species Echinops telfairi. The sequence goes on along the minus strand of NW_022104341.1, from coordinate 33,880,249 downwards.
ATATCATACCCCCCACCCCCCAGGCTTAATAACAATTATTTGATGGATAATTAGTCCAATAAAATTCATTCTATTGCTAGAACTAAACTTTACCATAGATGTGCATTGTAATTTTTTTTGCTAATTCAGCATTTATACTTACACTTTGATTAGAAGTTTCCTCCATGTAGAAGTTAACTGTTTTATGTATTTAAATTTACTAATTTTTTAGTGAATTTTGGATTTTCACTCATAATTAAGGCTTCTTTGATTATACTGGAATTATACTGGATTATACAGATTATACTGGAATTCATCCATTGTTTTCTACTTAATACTTATTAATAATCCATTGTTTTCTATTTAATACATGTATATTTCAAACTTAATTTTTTAAAATTACTTTGGGATTTTTCCTAATAGAAGGTTTGAAGTATGGATCCAATTTTACTTTTTCCAGATTTTCACTGAAACTCACAGCACCATTTAATGAACATGTTCTCTTTCCTCTCCTTTCATTTTAATTCGCCCTTGATCATAGACTCAGTTGGTAGCTGTATTTCAGCCTGTTTCTGTGCTTGTCTGGTGTCTCCTCTCTGTGATGCAGCAGCACCCCCACAGTGTTTCTTCTGGAGGCATGGGTGCTGCTGGTGTTGCGGCATCTTAGCGTCTTTATAGGTCAGAGAGGGAGCCTTTCAACTCTGCACTTTCAGTCTGTATATGGCTGTGCTTGATAGGTGTGTTGCATAAGTGCTGTGAAAGAATCGTGGCTAGTTAAAACCTATTGGACATCTTTAATAGTTTAGAAAATAACCTACGGTAAAATCACTTCTTCCTCATTTTGAATTTTGCTTCTCAAGAAACACTAGTAAGGTTTCCCTCTTGTGTGGGCTTTGAGTCCTTATTTAATATTTTAAAGTTTTACTCACAAGTACATTTTTTGTTTCTTGGGGATTTTGATTCATTTGTTTGATATTCTCACAATCATCTCTAATAAAACTAGAAAACACTTACGTTGACTGCACCTTCTTATTTATATACTTTTGCTTTCAGCTACCAGCTATGAGATAAGAATGAGTAAAAATCTTCAGAATATTCAAGATGACTTTGACAATGCCATTTTAGTGAATACATCACAGCTAAACCCTCAGAAAGCTGGCATCAAGGAGAGATTTACATTCTCACCAGAGCTGTTCACAAACGAACCTGAACATCAACTTGCTGGAGAGACACCAGAAAACCACACATTGTATGTGGCAATACAAGCAATCGATAGAAGCTCCTTGGGTTCTCCTGTTTCTAATATTGTCCAGACTTCTCTGTTGATTTCCCAGAACTCCACGCCTGTGCTCACCAGAGATTGCCTTATATTGAAAGGAGTTCTAACGGCAATGGTTCTGATAGGAATTGTTTGCCTTGTTATTGTTGTAATGTTTTATTCTTTAAACAGGAAAAAGAGAAGAGCTAAGAAAGAGAATGAAACAAAGTTACTGTGAACAAATGGGCAGAACACCTTTTCCCTTAGATATAAGACCTCTGGCCTCTGGATTTCATCAAATACGCAAATAAAACATATTAAAAACAAAATTATATGAACTATTTTGGGTTTGTATAAAACAAAGCATAGTTTCATGTGACAGGTAGACAAAATTTACTTTATAGCATTCAGTTTCTGGAGAAAAGTGTCGCTCTGTTTCAGAAATTAGGGCAATCTTAGGCTTTGGCAATGTAAAAAAACAATGAAATTGTCCTTCAAGATAATGTCTTTAAAGGCAAAGTGAAGTGGAAAGTTGAATCAGAATCAGGAAAAATATTTTGTACTGAGGAGGAAAAATAGCCCCAAGAAGCAGGGAGAAGATTAGGTCTGAATTATTGAATGCCATTGTCTACTTTAAGCAATTGTCTAGTTATTTTGATTAATTGATCATCCTCTCCTCACCTTATCTGTTCAGCAAAGGTGGCTGGTTTGTGAATGAAGCTCATTTATGAATGGACATGAAACCCCTATGTAAAGTTCTTTCGTTTACTTCTTGTCACTTGCTTAAATATACTACAGATCAAATTTGACATCTACTGCTCAGAGAGCTCTTTTTTCACTGCTAAGAAGTAACCCCAAATCCTGGGTGTTATCCCTGCCCCTGACGTTGGTACTGTAATAGAGGTCTACTGTAATGGAGGTCTAATTTCACACTCCTATCAAAGCAGCTTTTGACCTATTGCCTTGGATATTAATGACCTAAATTGGTAGTACCATTTAAAATACTTTAAGTAAGACATGAAACCGTGTAATTTTGAACTTATTGTAATACATATAAAGACATGCAGCTTTATTAAATTTTAACCAAAGAAGTGGTCAGAGATCAACCCTTGGAAATACTTAGCTGGTTCTGTTCTTTGGTTAAATAGAGCATAGGAAACCTTTCAATTAGGCAGTTGGTGGTATGGCTAAATACAGACCACAAGAAAATAAAAATCTTTTTCTCTCAGTTCTATTTCCTGCTAACTTCTAAAACACTACTGAGCAACAAAAAAGATCCTTTGCTTTCTAAGCTAAAAACTGTATCAAAAAATACTTGTAAAAAATATATATCAGTTTCATATCCAGGACCAATTAAGATAGAAGTTAAATTAAGCATTAGGAGGTGAGAAGAGACATGTGGAGAATTGGGACGGAAAGTTAAAGAGACAAAGAGCATGCAGCCCTGAATAAGAGACCCAGAGCACTATGTCCAAGATGACCAGAGGATGTAAATAGGATATAGCCAAAGAAAATATCACCCAGGCCTATCATTAGACTGATGGCTGACTGACAATAGGACGTCCTGTGAAGATGTTAAAATTTGTTGACATAGAATTCTATACCTGAAAAATAATCCTTCAAGATGAAAATTAGTAAACAAAAGCTGAGATTATTTTTTACCAGCAGGAAAAGCCAAAGATTTCAGCACATGGAGTAAAAAAAAGATCACCTACAGATAATACACATACACACACTACACATTGGAGTAGAGGAAGAAAAAAGAGGCAGGAAGTATTAAGTCGGTGAGTAAATATAACATATTTGTTTTCTTTCTCTCAACTTTTTAAAAGACAATTGTTTAAAGCCAGAGCAATAAGGATGCATGATAGCGTTTATAACATGCAGAGAAGTCAGATCCAACAATAAGAACACAAAGGACAGAAAAGCGATAAATGAAATTATAATGTTCAAAGTGCTTACATTACGCACAGAATGGTATAACGTCCACTGAAGGTAGACCGGGATACACGGAGGATGCGTATGGGACTTCCTAGAGCAAGCTCGGGGCCCTGGTAGGTGGTGGGTTGTGCATGGGGCTGCTAACGGAAAGGTCGGCATTAGAACCACCAGCCTCTCCTCAGGAGAACTAGGAGGCATTCCGCACCCGGGAAAGAGTCACAGGCTCGGAACCCACCAGGGCAGTTCTGCTCTGCCCCACAGGGGCCCTGTGAGTCGGAATCAATCAACGTGGTGGCCATGAGACAGGAAGCATTCGTGACAGGAAAGTATTCATTTAAAGAGCCAATATGCGAATAAGTCTAATAGTATTGCTTCTAGAGTTCCAGTTAATACATGCGTAGATTTCTTCCAAACGAACCATGTTTAAACATTCCGGCGTGATCAGGGAATAAATGTAGATACATTCTCCAAGTAATACACTTGTCTGAGTCTCGTTTGGGGGCTTTTAAAGAAAGAGTCCATCTGAACAGGGACGACCAAGGAGACTGCTGGGCCACTTAAGTTCCAGGCTGGGAGGTCAGCACAGAAAGCCATGGGGATTTCTGAGGGGGAATCATGATAGATTTCCTTAAAGGACACAGGACAATCACCGAGGTTTAGTAGGAATTATAATAAAATTAAAACCTACATTCGTGAAAAAGACCAAGAAAGTTGCAATGAGGAATTTTCCCATCACCGCAATGCTTGTGCCCATCCCCTAAAGGTAGCAGGGGTGGGCTGGGGTTGTGCACATTTCACAGAGAAAACTGACCCAAACCCTCCCTCCCTAACCTTGCCCCTTTAGCTTCTTTTTGTTCCCCAAACTCAAAGAACAGTTCAAAGGAACTAACTTTCCTAGCTGCATCCCCTCATCAATGCAGTTTTCCATTTTATTAAAATTCCGAAAGCCCCCATAATCATCCTGCGTCCTTTAAGAATATCTGTCAGAATTTCTTTCAACTCCCGAAAACCACTTTCGGTAGTCTAAACTGACTTCCCTGCCTGACAGGTAAATGGCCCCTCAGCACCCAGTGTGGTCGATCGACCCTGCTTGCTGGACCATACTGGTGAATCCAGCACTCATTTCTGGTTAAGATTTTTCCATAATAACCTCTTTAATAGCTTAGATCTTGCAAAAAATCCGGCTATTCGACCTAGTAGTGGTTTGGGCAGCCATCCACCCCAAAGCTTGCTGCAGCCAATACCTGTTAAATCCCGCCTTCAGGGTTATGACACCAGTGGTAATTCTATATTCTTCTCCCCACAGTCTCTGGACTTCAGCCACAATGTCTTCATTCATCGTGGTTGACAAGCTGCCTTTCTTGGCTCCTCTTTAAGGCTTTCTTGATTGGTCCTCCTTAAAACACTTCGTCTATCTAAAAACCGTTGGTTTATGTGGTGCAGCATTCCCTCAACATGTTACAAAGCTTCGGTGATTTGGCATATGTCCACTGAGTTTGGTTAAAAATTTGGTTTTAGCCCTGACTTCAAATTCATTTTTTATCCAAGGCACACAAAAAAATCTTTTTATGTGTTGAAGGCACCCTAAGGAGATTAAGAAAAGTATATGATGGAGCTAGCTTTTCCACCCCAACCACTGAGAGCCAAGACGTGTTTAAATGATGTTTGTTTGGAATAAATACATGCATGGATGAAAGTATAGCACTACTTTTTGACTTATCCTTGTATAAACGCACCAAAGTTGGAAGTAAAAGACTGTGAGGCAGGAGCTTCCTGGAACCAACATGAGACAACTTTCTGGAGGCATAAACATGATTTATCTCTTGATTATGATTGACATCCACCAAAACTCACTTAGTCTTGGTCTGTGCATTTTACTCTATGTAAATCTTGTCGCCAAATCTTAATATGTTTTAACTTATTATATCCTTTACCTGCTAGTAATATTTATAGCACGGGTTCTAAAATCACTTGGGTGACACTGAACAATATTTTTAATTGTAACAAATGTTTCTACTTATTATCATTTTGAGGGAGAATGCACTGTGTGGCTAGAAACCAAGGATGCTGCTAAAAATCCTACAGTATCCCGCCCCCCCCACCAAACATCCCAAAGTCTCAGTAAACTGAGACTGCGAAATTGGCTTGAATATTCAATCCTTGTGAGAATTTAAATAAGGCTAATTTAAATAAGATTAAGAAACCAAAAAGAACACGCAACTTAAATTTAATTTAAATAAGATTAGGAAGCCAAAAAGAACTCACAACCTAAATGCAATTTAAATAAGGTTAAAAAGCCCAAAAGAACTCACAACTAACATTAAACTAAAGGAAGGTGATCCACGCTGGAGAAGTGGGCTCATACAATTGGTAGAAAGTCTAACAGTCAGCAGTTCTCAACCTGTGGGTTGCGACCTCTTTGGGGGTCGAATGACCCTTTCACAGGCATTGCCCAATTCATAACAGTAGCAAAATTACAGTTATGAAGTAGCAACGAAAATACTTTCGTGGTCGGGGGAACTGTCTGAGGAACTGTATGAAAGGGTCGCGGCATTAGGAAGGTTGAGAACCACCGGTCTAACTGAGGGAAAATGTAAGGAAGGAGACAGAAGGTTTAGGGGATGCTGCATTTTGAGTTAGGCTCTGTATTAAGAACTGTGAACACAAACAGAGGGAAAATGAATGAAAAAGAGGCAGAAAGGAAGTCAGGTGAGTAGTGGGTTCAAAGAGAAAGGGACTTGCCTCCTTGTTTAGGTAGTATCCAGAGCAGAAGTGCCCTATCAAGTTTCTGATGCTTTAAACCCTTACAGAAGCATACTCCTCAGTCTTCCTCCTGCAAGCAGATGGTGGGTTTGAGCCACTGGCCTTTGGGTTATCAACTCCATGTTTAACCCACAGTGTCAGCTGAGCTCCCTGTATGTATGCATTATAACTACCGCCATTGAGTTGACCCCAACACACAGAGAGCCTCTGTAGGGTTTCTGAGGTTGCAGATTTTTATGTATAAAGAGAGCCTCATTTTTATCCTGAGCAGAAGCTAGTGGGTTTGAATGGCCATCCAGGGCTTACCAGAGAGCACTATTGAGTCTTGTATATTTCATAGAAAGTGGAAAAAACACAAATCAAGAAAAGAAGCAAAATAAGATACGAAAGGGCTTTAGGATACAAAAGAAACCCCAATCTCAAATATAATTTTTAAAAGACCATCTATTAAATCTTAACAGCTACAAACACACAGACACATCATCCAGATGAAGGAGGCCATTACCATGAGGTAAAAACGGTTTCCCAGGGGTCACGGTCAAGCTGCTACTTAAATAGACCTGAAGCAAAGGAACTGTCATCACAAACTCATGATTGGTGGCAGATCAACATATCAGAGCTACAGGTGGGACTACATAATGTCTGTGATTGGGACACAGACATCATGCTAGACAGAAGGGCTTACAAGATTTTTCCAGGGCCTTCCAATGAAGGCAGTCAGGGCTGGACTCATAGGGGATGGCTCATGACTATGTGACCCCATGTACTGTCCAGTATGGGTGATGGCCATCGGGGACACACAAAGGCAAGCCCCTAAGAGACTGCCCTTCTTTAGGCTGGTTAGGGAGGGGTGGAGGTAATCTGCTTTCCAAGGCACCCTGCCTAAGAGGAAGATGATCTTCAATTGATGATCAGAAATAATTTTGGGAAAATATAATTTATGTGGGAACCCATAATGGATTTTGGGTGGCCACTGATATGCATAGCCTTTTGCAAACTGGGGTGCTCAGAATTTAAGCTCTAACACAAAAGTTAGAGATAGAAATTATGGAATACATGAAAGTAGAGAGAGAAGCACTCAAGAAAATTAACACATTTGTTCATATACGGAAGGTAATTAGAGCCTGTTCCCAAAGGTCAAAAGGAATTCCCCCCTATATAAATCCTGTCTGTATTTAAAACTGCTCTTACCAGCAAGGGAGCTTCAGGGAGGGGTGAAGAGTCACCCAGATGGCGGCCAATGCTTTTCTCCACTCCCTCAGCTCCAAGCTGTTGAGTCTTATCAGAGTTGCTTACTCAGAACAATTGCCTCAAGACCACGGGTAAGATGTAGTTATCTCCTATGGCAGACAATTGCTCTCTACCTCCCTGTCACTGTGAAGCAAAAGCAATATAAATGAGCAAATATCCCAAAGCATTGTATTTTCAGTTGTCATAACCTTACTTCATACCAATATGTGAAAGAAGAAACAAGAGTATAAGGAAGATAAAACAAAAAGAAGGAAGTAAAGTGGAAGAGTAAAGGTAAAAATAAAATAGAAATCAAGGTGTGACCTATGTATATAATCATTATACATTATACATAAAATAATTATCATATATAATATACATATGGGAAATATGTATGTATTATATGTATATAATGTATACAAAAATGTTTCCCCCCTAAAGTCCAAGCTTCTGGGAAAATTAGAATTTGTCAGATACAAAGTAGAATGTGTAGGGATAAAGATCCTATGGCACAGTGAGTTTAAATGGACTACCATTGATGACTTTAGATCAGAAAACCTTATGGTTTATTATGTGGGGATGACAGATCCCAACACAATGACATCCATTGTCAAAAAGGACATTTCAAGATCTATCTTGATGTACAATGCTGTCTTTGATAGGATAATATCTATCCAAATAAAAGGAAATCTCATCAATAAAACTATTATTAAAATTTATGCAACAACTAATAAAGCCAGAGATTCAGAAATTGAAGAATTTTACCAATGTCCTCAGTCTGACATTGATTAAACATGCAATCAAGATGGACTGATAACTATTGGCATAGGAATGCAAAAGCTGGAAACAAAGAGGAAGGAACAGTAGTTGGAAAATATGGCCTTGGTGATATAAATTAAGCTGGAGGTCACATGACAGAATTTGGCAAGACCAACGACTTTTTTTAAAAATTGAAAATGGCGTTTTTAAAACATGCAAAAGGGCATAGAGGAAAAGCTACTATATACATACATTCCCAGGATGAGGTCCAGGTACTATGGCAGGGGCCAAACCCAAATCAGGGATACATATGGCAGCCAACTATAAAGGAGGGAAAAGGAAAAATAAAGAAAGAAACAAGAATACCAGGGTCACAGGGCACTAACCCACCCAAGGGAGGGTATTGTTCATATCTCCACGGGAGAGGAAAAAAGGACCAGACTTCCACAAGTTGCACCAATGTGAATAAAACATACGGCATGAAGCAGGGAACCAATAGAGAGGCCTGCAGGGCCGCTCCCCAATCCCAACTACATGGGCACCCCCACCCCAGAGGAATGCACTTTAGAGGACAGCACTGAAGTCGCAGCTCAGGAAGAAAGAGCAAATAAACAGGGAAGGAGAGAGAGTGGAACACATCCCGGCCCACCAAGACCTAAAGACAATATTCTGGCTCAGAGCACCCAGTGCACAGACAGGATCACAGGGTCACCCCCATCACAAGACATGGGGGGCAGCACTGGGAATACAGTGCGGGAGATGTGCCCTATGCTACTCACCGCACTGTGGCGAAACACTGAGGATGTGCAGTGGGGTCAGCAGGGAGGGCAAAGCAACGATATCCCTGAGGAATGCCAAAGGTGGGCGTTTGGGCCAGGGTGTGGCACCCCAGTGGACTGGAAAACACTCATCAAGGTCAATGGACAAACCTGGAACTGTTGGGGGGCTTTTCTTTTTGCTGCTGGGTTTTCTTCTTCTTTTTTTTTAGTGGTTATTGTTTTGTTTTTTGTTTTCTTTTGATATTATGTTTTGCTTTACTTTGGTTTTGAATGTATTATGATCTCTGCATATCTATCTAGACAAGATAAAAGTGGGATGAGCAATCTGGAGGAAAGAACAATGAGACCATCGATTCCAAGAGGACACAGGAGAGGGAGAGGCAGGGAAAAGATGGGGGGGGGAGGTGACAACAAACTCAGGGACAAGAGAAGAACAAGTGATCTAAAATAGATGGCGAGGAGGGCATAGGATGCTTGGGCAGGGGGTTGTGGAGGGGGGCTCGATCAAGGGCAATGGAGCCGAGAGGAATTACCAAAACCCAAACAAAGGCTGAGCATGATAGTGGGACAAGAGGAAAGTAAAAGGAAATAGAGGAAAGAACTAGAAGGCTGAGATAGGTAAAGTTTCTTGTGCCAACCTGGCTGATAAACACATGTGGGGTTAATTGAAGGACAGAGATAAATGACTGGTGAATCTCGCCTTTCTAGTTCTCGGTCTCTTGCTTTCTGATGGTCAGACCAGGGTGCAGCTGCCTTAGCCAGTTCCCTGCTTCAGCCGGCAAGGCTCACTTCCTGCAAGACATCCCCCGAGGAGAAGCCACATGGACCTACCATGATGCAGCCCTGAGTGCTGGAGCAACTATGTGGAGATCCCTGCCAGCACTGAGATACTTACACATTCACTGATTCGGCTTTCCTCCTGCAGTCGGCATCATTGCGTGTATTTTGTGAGATGGAGGAGGACTTTGTGGATTGGTGTCGGACATACGGGTTAATGTTGGACTTGTGGACTTGGCAGCGCTGAGTTGGGATGTTTTCTTGATGTGCACTTACCCTTTATATAAAACTCTCTCTTATACATATAAGGTTCTGTGGATTTGTTTCTCTACTGTACCCAGACTAACATAGAGGCAAAGAACATTTATAGAGGTCTAAATTCAGGCATGTATAAATGCAAATCCATTTACATATAATGATAGGTAAATAGATCTATGTACATATATTTATTTATAAAATATTATGGCAGCAGGTGGACATTAGGCCTCCACTCAAGTACTCCCTCAATGCAAGAACACTTTGTTCTACTAACCTGGACCTCTTTCATGCTCACCTTCCCTGACACAATTGCTGAAGAAAAAATTGGTACATAAGCAAATGTGGTGAAGAAAGCTGATGATGCCTGGCTATCAAATAATATAGCATATGGGGGTCTTAAAAGCTTGAATATAAACAAGTGGCCATCTAGCTCAGAAGCAACAAAGTCCACATGGAAGAAGCACACCAGCCTGTGTGATCA
>NW_022104341.1:33867630-33868674 GCF_000313985.2 Echinops telfairi | reverse complement strand
ACACGTCATGGTGCTCCTGCAGAAGTTGTGCCTGGAGAAAGAGCAGTGTGTGAACAAAACAAAAGGATCCCACACGGTTTAAAATCAAGAAAGGTGTGCACCAGGGTGGGATCCTTTCATAATACTTACCCATTTTGTAAACAGCAAGTAATCAGAGAAGCTGGGTTATATGATGAAGATTGTGGTATCTGGATTGGAAGAAGGCTTATTGACAACCTGCAATTCAAATGACACAAACTTGCTTGCTGAAAGGAAGGAGGGCTGGAAGCACGTGTTGATAAAGATTAAGGAGGACAGCCTTCAGCACGGATTACAACTTAATGTAAAGAAAATAGAAATTCTCACAACTGGACCAATGGGTAACATCAAAATAAATGGAGAAAAGATTGAACTTTTCCAGGATTTTGTCTCACCTGGATACATAATCAATGCTCATAGAAGCAGTATCAAGAGATCAAAAGACTCGTTTCATTGGGCAAAACTGCTGCCCAAGAACTCTTTAGAGTTTTGAAAAGCAAGGACGTTAGTTTGAAGACTAAAATGTACCTGACCCAAACCATGGTAAATTCAATTGCATCAAACGCATGTGAAACTTAGGCATTGAATAAAGAAGATTGAAGAAGAAGTCATACATTTGCAGTGTAGTGCTGGAGAAGAATATTGAAAATACCATGGATTACTGAAAAAGACCAACCAATCTGTCTTGGAAGACGTACAGCCAAAATGCTCCTTAGAAGCAAAGATGGTGAGACTTCATATTACATGATTTATACATGTTGTCAGGAGAAGCACGTCTCTGGAGAACACATCATTCTCAGTAATGCAGAGGGGCAGTGAATAAGATGAAAAATCTTGACAAGATAAACAGTGACTGCAACAATGAGCTCAAACAAGAAAACTTCTGAGGATGGGGCAGGACCAGATGGTGTTTTCTTCTATTGCACATAGGGTTGTTATGAGTCAGAGCCAACTTGATGGCACATAACAAGTCTATCTATCTATCTATCTATCTATCTATCTATCTATCTATCTATCTATCTATCA
>NW_022104341.1:33864129-33865659 GCF_000313985.2 Echinops telfairi | reverse complement strand
ACACAATGATGAAACCACTGAACCTCTCATGATGTGGAGGACCGAGTCAAATTAGCCAATCACAAAATGGCAATTATTATGTAAGACTATTGTTAAAAGTGGGGTGGGGGAGTGGGCAAAATCCCAAGATAAAGACTTTCATTCCAAAGGAAATAGACGTTGGAGATTGTCGGTGGGGCCAGGCAAGGGAAGGAAGAAAAAGCAAGGTGGGTGTTAACTTAGGTAAAGTGGAAGGAATCATCACAAGAGGGAGCAGAGAAATCAAGCAGCAGGTAAACTACTGGGGAATTCAATGAGTAGTTTGAACTGTGGAATGCAAAGTTGATTACCTAACATGTAAACCTCCACCTAATTTACGACAAGCATTCGTTGTAAAAAGTAATAATGAATGAATATGTTTCCTTGTGACCTTATTACCATTACTAACGGGAAGACTGAACAGGAGGTGGAAGCAGCAGTTATGGAAACATGCTTAAAATGGACTCTTAAATGTCCATGATCTTATTAGCCTGAAATGTTCTTTATCCATTTATTTTATTTACTTAACAGTCAATAGACATATAATTCACAAACCACACAAATCACTAGTTTAAATATTAAACCAGAGATTCCTATTGCAAAGTCCCAGCATTCTCCTTGTTGCTGACTTTTCCAGTCTCCTCCCCCAGGCGAGGGCTGCGGCGAATGACAGGAGATGGGAAAGCAAACTGACACTTGGCTTCTTGAATGAATGCACTGTGACAGGCAGTGTGCTAGCTCTGTTGTTTTTGCTTTTTAAATGTATTTTTTCAACATTTGAAATACCAGCATAGCAAAGTTAATATCATAAGGAGTAAAATTTGAGATATGTGGTATTACTAGAGATTTTTTAAAAGACATTTTATAATGATAGTTATAAAATAATCTTAAATTTATGAAAACAAAAAACAAAAAAAAATTTATGAAGTGGAGTATCGAGCAGAGCCATGATGTACGAAATAATGTTCTTAAATTGGAATAGGATTTAGTGTGAGCCCAGACTCATTCCTGGATCTATGATTTTTTAAAATTTGCTGTAACTTGGAAATTAACACTTTTGTCATATAATTTTTTTTAGTTTCCTTTTTATAAATCATTTTATTGGGGGCTCATACAACTCTTAAAACAATCCATACATACATCCATGTGTCAAGCACATTTATACATTTGTTGCCATCATTATTCTCAAAACATTTTCTTTCTACTTGAGCCCTTGGTATCAGCTTCTCATTTTTTCCCCTCCCACTCCTACCCTCCCTCCCTCACGAACCCTTGATAATTTAGAAAGTATTGTTATTTTTCCATGTCTTACACTGTCTGATGTCTCCCTTCACCCACTTTTCGGTTGTCTGGCCCCCAGGGAGGGGGTTATATGTAGATCATTGTGATATGTTCTCCTTTTCCCCTCCTGGTAACTCTACTCTCATTATTAGTCCTGAGGGGTTTATCTGTCCTGGAATCCCTGTGTTCCCAGTTCTGATCTGTCCCAGTGTACAGCCTCTGGTCTAGCCA
>NW_022104341.1:33861973-33863256 GCF_000313985.2 Echinops telfairi | reverse complement strand
ATGAATGATCACTGAAGATAAGGGTGCTACAGCAAAGTGTGGTGAAGAAAAAAGATGGTGCCTGGCAATCAATCAAAATAGAGACTGTGAGGGTTGGGTGGGGGTGGGGGGGAAGGGAGCCAGCTAAATGATGACTCAACTAAGTCCACAAAGAATCATACCAGCTTTCATGATCCAGAGATGGCAATTACAAAATTCTAATATGGTGAAGAGAAAAGTATCAGAGCTTAAATTGTGAGCACCCAATTTGGAGAAGGCTTTGGAGGACAGTGGGAGCCCAAATCCCATCTGCAGAGTATCTAGTCAGACGGAGCTGTGCCAGATCTGCTCTGGCCAAGGCAAGAGTCCCGAACAGCCTTACTGTCAGGGAGAGACCATTGCAATCCTGTTTATTAGAGATAGAACCACAACAGGCCTAGACACGACCTGAATTAGTACTGGGTGCAAGTATCTCTTAGATGTCCCATGACAGAAATTGCTTTCTTGGCTTTTTGAATGTTGATGGGGGTCTTCTCCCTCTTAAGCATCATTTGTAGTTTAGCCTTTATACTAATATGATCTTATCCTTACTACCTTAGTGTGATTTGTCTTACATTGTTTTCTGTTAACTTTCCCAGATGTAAATCACAGGAGGAATGGATTCATGATGATAATAACTGTTACAAGGTGTTGTAGGGAATGCAGGGCTGGGGGGTGGGCGATGGGGAGGGAAGGGGATATTTCAGGAGTGAACAGTGAGGGCAGGAGGGGGTGGAAGCACTAGAACTGATCGTGATTGTGCAGCTCAGTTTGAAGGCAATGTGGCCAAGAGGGGTGGGCAGCGGAGCGGGGTAGGCTCTAAGATAGATGTGGTGGTAATTCGGTACAATCCCATCATATCACAGCAGGGAGAGTGTGAATGTGTGGGTGAGTGTGTGTGTATGTGTGTGTGTCTGTGTGTATAAAATTTGTATTGGCCTCTGAATTTTATATCAATATGCGAAGTATCTAAAATAACCAAAATATACCTTGAAAAAAAATAAATCTAGAGTTGTTATGATACCAAATATCAAACTGCAGTGATTAAGACGGTCAACAATTATGGTAAGGATAATCAAAGAGACCAGTGAAACACAATAGAGAGTCTAGAAATAGGCCTGCACATTTACAGACCCCTCATTAAAAAAAAAAAGCAACTACAATTCAGTGGGGCAGGGCAGGGGTGAGGGATGTATGATTTAAAATAAATAAATGGTATGAAACCTATTGGCTGCTCATAGATGGAAAACACAAGCAAAAACAAA
>NW_022104341.1:33799873-33860481 GCF_000313985.2 Echinops telfairi | reverse complement strand
TCTGGTATCACTACTCTCATTATTGGTCCTGAGAGGCTTATCTGTCCTGGATTCCCTGTGTTTCTAGCTCTTATCTGTACCAGTGTACATGCTCTGGTCTATCCAGATTTGTAAGGTAGAATTGGTGTCATGGTAGTGGGGGGCAGGAAGCATTAAAGAACTAGAGGAAAGTTGTATGATTCATCAGGGCTATACTGCACACTGACCGGGTCATCCCTTCTGTAAGGGTCACAATTGTCTAAAGATGTCCAATTGTCTAAAGATGGGCTTTGGGTCTCTGCACCACACTCCCCCTCATTCACATTGATATGATTTTTCTGTTCTGAGTCTTTGATGCCTGATACCTGATCCCATTGACACCTCATGATCACACAGGCTGGTGTTCTTCTTCTATGTGGGCTTTGCTGCTTCTCAGCCAGATGGATGCTTGTTTACCTTCAAGCCTTAAGATCCCAGGCACTATATCTTTTGATAGCTGGGCACCATCAGCTTTCTTCACCACATTTGCTTATGCACCCATATAGTCTTCAGTGATCGTGTTGGGAAGCTAAGCATCATGGAATGCCAGATTATTAGAACAAAGAGTTCTTGCATTGAGGGAGTACTTGAGAAGAGGCCCAACGTCTGTCTGCTACCTTAATACTTTACATATAGATGTAAGTACATAGATCTATTTCTCTGTCTATCTATCTATCTATCTATCTATCTATCTATCTATCTATATATATATATTTACATATGTACATGCCTATATTTAGACCTCTGTAAATGTCTTCTGCCTCCTAGTTCTTTCCTCTATTTCCTTGTACTTTCCTCTTGTACATTATCATGTCCAGCTTTCATTTGGGTTTCAATTCCTCTTGGCTACAATGCCCTTGATCATGCCCAAACAGGCATCCTATGCTCGTCTCGCCATCAATTTTAGATCACTTGTTGTTCCCTTATCCCTGGGTTTGTTGACAAACCCAAGAATGCCTTTTTAAAAACAATTTGATTGACATATAATTCACATATCATGTAATTCAATAGTTCAATCATAACCCACCCAAGGGGAGGGTATTGTTTATATCTCCACAGGGAAAGAGGGACCAGACTTCAATCTGGTGCTCCAAGATGTGAATGCAACATACTGGCATGAGGCAGGGAACCAGTAAAGAGGTCTGAGGGGCTGGTCCCAATCCCAACTATGTGGACAGCTCCTCCTCCCCCACAAAGAACTTACTTCAGAGGACAGCACTGAAGTTACAGCTCAGGGAGAGGGACATATAATAATATAATATAATATAATATAATATAATATAATATAATATAATATAATATAATATAATATAATATAACCAGAGTGCACAGGAGCAAATGAAGGGGGAGGAAGAGAGAGTGGAGCACATCCTGGCCCACCAAGCCTTGAGGATTATATTCCTGCTCAAAGCACAGAGAAGACCATATGTCCGGTCCCACTATGAGACATGACATCCCTCACTGACCCATAGCCCTACAAGGGACAACATGGGAGACACGGTGTGGTTATTGTGCCTGATATGACACCAACACACCAGGGCAAAACACTAAGGGCATGCAACAGAACGGCAAGGGGAGCAGAGCAAGGAAGTCCTGAGGGAATACCAAAAATAGACTTTGGGGCCAGGGCATGGCACCCCATTAGACTCAACCAGAAAGCACTCCCCATTTACCCCCAACTTTCCCTTACTATACCTGCAAGACACTCTAATCCAGTGCTTATCTCTATAGATTTACCTATCCCGCAGTTAATATAAATATACATACCCCAAAACTACCTTAACAAATATCAAACAATAACAAACTAAAACAGATAAAAATCTCAATGGAAAAGAAAGCAGAAATTATTAAAAACTAGAACAAACTAAAAAGGGTCAAAGAGAAATCAAAGGATAAGATACTATATTTTACCCTGACTACATCTGCAATAATCTGCTTGCCAATGCTCTCTGCATGACAGCTAGGCTATTCACATCCCTGATCTATGGTAACAGGGAACTCACCAGGGGCTTAATCCACACATATTTCCCCTTCAACTTTTTAAAATGGAAGTAACTTTAAAATGTGTCAAGAGGTGATCAAACGATAAGAAATTACATTGTAAGCTAATTATATCTGCCCTAATCAACTTTACAATGCTCTGTATGATAACAAGGCTATTCACATCTCTCAACTATGCTCAGAGAGAATTCACCGGAGTGAATGTTTGCATCCTGCAAATAGATTTTGGGCTTCCACCGCCATCCCTAGCCGTCTGAAACCCAGGTGTTCACAATTTAAGCTCTGATACCATTCCCTCCTTCAGATTTGGATATTATTATTTTTAATCCTCAGATCACATAGGCTAGTGTGCTTTTTCCATGTGAACTTAGTTGATAGTTGATGCCTCACTTAGGTGGCTGCTTGTTTGAAGGCAAGCCTTCAAGATTCTGGGTGCTATTCTTTCTGATAGCCAGGTGCCATCTAGTTTCTTCAAAATACCTTCCTATAGCACCGATATTTTCAATGATCTCTTCATGAGGACAAGCATAAAGCAGGGCCATGCCCTAAGAGCTGAGTGTTCTTAGATTGGGGCTAGAATTACCTGCAAGCCAAAAGTTCAGCCATTTATCTATGGTTCTATATGCCTCTGGCTCACTTGAGAGGCATCAGCATCATTTTATGTTAGAAAATATTATCAGTCCTCTCCCTGTGGCATAAGTTTATTTTATTAATATTGCCATTAATTTAGCCAAGGGTATAAAATTTAAAATACTGTTGTGAAAATGAAATTGTACAAGTGTAGATCAGCTTCAGAATGCAAGATATGAATGGTTGACTTTTGTTTGGACACTTTTACACAAGCAATGGGGTTTGGTGATTTGACAAAACTTTCCAAACGGTCATTCACAAAGGTATAACCATACCTCCCAGATTAATACATGCCCTAAAAAAATCAAGAGAGGCATTAAAATGGTAATATATGGCAGTCCTGGGTGACCATTTGTTGGGCACCTTCCAGGCAAAGATCAGAACCAAAGTCCAATGATGGCTAGTCATCTGTGTCTTTTTACACTAGGGAGTGTCAACCCTAAGTCCAAGGGCAACACATGAGTTTGAGGTAAAGCCGAGTTCATTTAGTAGGGTTTCCACTTTGAGTCAGTCCTTCTGGTATGGCCTGTGGAAGCTATATGCCTGAAAAACACAGAGTCGAATGTCCCAGTAGTCTGTAGAACAAGACCGGGGTCCCCAAGGGTTGGATAGGAGCTAGGTCAAAAGTGTCCAATCTGAAATGTGTCTTTTAACATCTCTATATATATGAGAGCAAACTGGTAACTGCAACTTGAAAGATTAGATAGAAAATTTCAAGGGTATTGGATTTATGTTAATGAAGAAAAACAACTCAGAAAAGGAGGGAAAGATTGATGGTATAATTCAGAGGATGTAATCAGTGTCATTGAACTATATGTCTAGAAATTGTTGAACTGGCTTCTCTCTGTTGTATATGTTCTCAGCAACAGCAGCAAAAGTAAATTTTTTTAAAGGAAATTGTATACAGTAAAGCTATTAAATGTATGCCTCATGGCCCAGCTCCTCCATTCTTGTACCCAAGTGAAGTCAATGTTTATATGATTACTTTATTGATAATAGTCCCAAACTGTGAATAATCAAAATGTCCATTAGAAGGTATATGGATATATAAATTGTACATTCTTACAATTTGAAAAATTCTTTGTTAATTATTCTTCCAATAATGGAAAAAGAACATAGCACTGCCACATGCAAAATCATGGCTAAATCTCCTGGAGAAAATGTTGTATGAAAATAGACAGATACAAAAGAATGCATATTATTTACTTCTCTTTACTTGAAGCTCAAAAATGAATAAATAAAAAGCAGGAAAAATTATGTGGCAACAAAGGTCAGAATATTAACTTTGGGGGTGGAATATTGGCTGGGAGGAGACACAAAAGAAACTGCTGAGATGCTGGAAATAATCTATGCCTCTGGTGAAAGTTTGTCCTATGGGGCGTGTGGTAGTTACACAATTTCATGTCAACTTGATAAAAGAATGAAGGGGTGGAGTCTAGCCTGTCAAGCAGGCCACAGTCCGATGATCCCTCCTTGTGGGCGTGCCCTTCTCATCAGGATTCTGGGAATTTCCTGTCTCTTGATTCTGCCATCAGAGGAGGTGGGCCACTCTCTCTCCGTTTCACCTTCTTGTTGAAGAGCCACATGGAGTCATGCTGATGGCTACCAGAGCCCTGGAGATGCATCAACCGTCATTGGATCCACAGGGCTTTCCACCCACTGGCCTGTGATCTTCCCACACTTGGTAGCACTGTGTGTGCTGCGTGAGTCAAAGAGGAATTTATGGACTAGTATATATGGGCTAATGTAGGACTTATTATGGACTTGATCTGGACTGGACTGGAATGTTTTCTCAACATACAATTGCTCTTTGAAATAAAGCTCTCTCATACACATTGACATATGTGTGACAATGAATTTGTTCCTCTAGTCAACCTGGTCTAACACAGAGCATCAACTCCCTACACCTCTGGTTTGTATTATCTGACCCATCAAGACTGTTTTTGACAAAGCTAGATCCTAGGTTCTGTGGTGCTGCCTCTGTATCAAAGCTACTTTGGAGTCCACCCCTTCAAGATAGAGATTTGGAACCAAGGACCATGGATTTCCCTCTAGAGTCATCTCAATGGGGGACCATACTAAATTAGACCACACTAAAATGTTCATACTAGGGAAAACTGAGACAAGTGAATGGCGTTAGGGGATGAGACAACTGCAGCAGCAGGCAGGACTTTCTGCTGAGAAAGTAAGCCAAGGCCCACTCAGCAGGAAGGTCACAGGATTCTGAGAAGAGATGCAAGCTGGTCCATCCATCACATCAAGTCAGCGTGTCATCAGCAATTGATGGAGCCACAGACCAATGGGGGCAGGAGAAATAGAGGCTCAGATCCATCAGATATACGCGATTAGATTACCTCAACAGACAGCAATACAGATTACACCAAATGTTGAGTACCATGAGGAAAAAAAATCTAGACTCGGGAAGGGAAGTGACACCTATGCTAGCCTTCAACCAGCTTAGCAGTGGCCATTGAAACTTACTTCAGTAGCTCTCTTGTCTTAAGTATTTTCTGAGAATGAAATTGATGATCACTTCAGTGGAGGTTTGTGACAGATTGGACTTGCACCTTCACTCAAGGGGGAAAAAAATGAGACAATTTTCATTCACAGACACACCAAGATGTGAACCCCACATCATAATATTGAAGCTGGATATGATAAAGGATGACAAGACCACGTCTCATGTGCTTTGGACATGTTGGCAGGACTTATCAGTCCCTGGAGAAAGACATCATGCTTGGTAAAGTGGAGAGGCAGCGGGGAAAAAAGGAAGGCCCAGATGAGTTGAGTGGCTGCAGCAATGGGCTTTACGTCAAAGCAATTGTAAGGATGACGCAGGAGCAGGTGGTGTTATGTTCTGTTATACACAGGATCACTGGCACCTAACAACAATATGATAAAGGACATGAGTGGATCCGAGCAGCTTAAAAAGTTAACTGCATGGGATCCAGCTTATTGAAGCGCCTCAGAATTTATTGGTCTTAATTGTTTCCTGATCACTACCTCTACCTAGACTCTCCCTCTAGAGTCTACCTCTAAAACTGTGCTGCTGGTGGGTTGATTTCACTCATAGCGACCCTCCAGGCTAGAGCACAGCTAGCCCAGAGGGTTTACAAGGCTATAATCATTACAGAAGTGGACTGCACATCTTCCTGGAAATGGCTAGTGGATTCCACCAAACTTGCACTTCACAATCAAGTGCTTGATCACTGTGTCACCAGGGCCCCTTTGCTCAACCTCAGTGACTACCATTCATTGCAAGTCCATGAAGTTTTGCTGCCTGAGGCCAATTAGGTACCACTCAGAATCCCTGGTATTTCCCACACTAAAAGGTATGGGATATCTCTTTCCAAGGTGTTTCTGAGGGCCTAGAGAACACATCCAAGAAGACCAGAATTGATCCAGAAAAATCAAACCCGTTGCCTTTTAGTCAATTCCATCACATAGGACAGAGCAGAATCGCCCTACAGGGCTTCCAATGATGTAAATCCTTACAGAAGTGGACTGGCACATCTTTCTCCTACAGAGCAATGCTTGGTTTCAGTCAGTAGCTGAGCACTTGAATCACTGTTCCACCAGGACTCTAGGAATTGATTGATGGTGGGGAAATAATGGATGAGAGGAAGCCCAAAATTCTCCCTTCTTATTTCTAATGAACTGTTCTAAGCTATGGTTTCTTTGTTCAACATGCCAAGAGACCCCCATGCATGGCAAGGCAGGCACATCTTCAAGGTGAGCTGCTGGCTATCTGCATGGAGTGGCAGTGGACAGCATAGTAACGCTTAGTTTTTCACCCCCTGCTCCAGCTGTGTCCCTGATGTGTTTTCCCATTTTTCTCATTCCTCCCTTTTCATTGCTGTCAGATGATTAAACCACAAAATAAACTGCTAGCACATAAGTTTGCCGTTGCTGATGTTGTTGGTAAGGGGCGCTGGTGGGCTCTGGTTCATAGGAACACATATACCAGAACAAAACGTTGGGCAGTCCTGAGCTCTCTCCATAGCCATTGCTATGGAGGAGCCCCGTGTAGCAACCGCATGTCAGTTCTTGTCGGAGGGTCCTCCTCCTTGTTAACAAGCCTCTCTCCTACCAGGTGTAAGACCGCTCTCCAGTGAGTGAGCCTTCTGGATGCTGGGTCTAAAGGAAGTCAGATGCAACCTCATCACTTCACTTTTGAGGAGTTTTCTGGTTGTCTTTCTGTTAAGGTTGGTTTGTTCCTTCTTCCGAGAGTGCATGGCCTATTCCGTCCTTTTCCGTCACCACACAATTTTTCAGTTTTTTGCTTTCATTGCCCAGTTTTTACATGCAGATTATGGGATTAAAACTCCCATAACTTGGGTCAGGTGCACCTTAATCATCAAAGTAACATCTTTGCTTTTTAAGATTTTTAAAAGGCCATTTGTACAGATCTCTCCAACGCAATATGTCATTTGATTGCTTACTTGCTTCTTCCATAGATGCTGATTATTGATCCAAGGAGAGTAAAATCATTGACAACTTATATGTCATGATGTTGCTGTGAGCCCAAATTAGAGAATTTCTATTTTATTCACACACAGGTGTAAACCATAGAGAAGACTATAGTTTGGGGCCTTGCCTTAGACCCTGATTTTTCAAGAAAGTCAGGGAAAGACATGATCTATTCATATATAGGTAGAAATTTGAAATAATTTAGATTCTCAAAAATGTTGTATTGTATGTATGCTGAATGTACACATACTTTTATATATAAAGGCATATTTGGGGTTATGTAGAAAGTCACTTTATTAGTGCCCATTTTGACTCTTTTTTTTGATAGTTTAAAATAATATTATTCATAAGTGCTAATTTAATTTTTTAAACTCAATATTAGAAAAAAATGGACAGACAAAATAAATTGATGTTTATGTATGAAAACAAAATGAAGTGTTGGAATGAAAATGTATCAAGTAATTTGAAGTCAAGAATGTGGTGGGTGAATTTGAGTTTTTATGAAGCTGTACAAACTAGAGCACTCACAACTCAAACCCATACTATGAGTAACATTTAGTGTGGGAACGATAATTTAATGATGCTAATTTGATTTTACTAACTGGTAAGAGCCATAGAATAGAGGAATCCAAAATCTGCATAAGAAAATTGAGAGAGTTTGCTTTGAGAATGAGATTGCATTTTATCTTTTCTGTCCACGGTAGAATATTCATAATATCTATATTGCTTGCCAATATTTTTATTATAACTGAATCCTCAAAGGACAATGCCACAAGGTGGTGGGATTTATGTCAAAGTTAGAAAGAGATGAAAGTAAAGATCACCCTGAGGGGGTAACTGGACAGATGGGTTACCTTTAATGAGTGCTTATTGGGATGGGGGAAACAGTCCTCCACTGGGCAGGCAGATGTTGGGGGATAAGGTTGGGTGGGCCAATGGCCTTTGTTGGGCAAACATTTGTAAGAAGTAAACAGTTCTTTCAATAATCAAGCTGCTTATCAATGGTGTACCTTTCAGAAGAGCTGGGTGTAGGCTTCTCCACCCTCATTCCCAACATCTGGCATAGCTAAAGGTGAGACCAATGCTTTACAAAAATTGTAAAGTACACAAAGTTTGAGTCTAAGTTAATGTTCCTTAGACTGAAAGAAAATGCTATAGTGAAACAAGTTTGGGCCAAGGGGTTAAAGTCCCTTGATAAGCCACAGCTGATAACTCTGACAATCGAAATACAAGCACCTTTATGTTTATATATATATATATATATACATGGGGCTAAAGAAGGACAGCTCCAAGACCAACATTTTCCAAGAGAGAACTCAAAGGGAGATGTGCAGCAATGGGCTCGTTTAAGGCTTCTCTCTTCATCTTGGCCCTTGATCTTCTAGTAGGGGTCCTGAGCAACTCGCTAATTCAGTTGAATAATAATGGCTATGAAGGTATTGTCATTGCCATTGACCCCAATGTGCCAGAAGATGAAACCCTCATTCAACACATAAAGGTAAGTTAACTGGGCATCATTTTGTGATAGAGACAGCATGAGTCATTGTGGACTACCCACCTTGCAGTTAGCAGATCAACGCCTAACTCACAGTGAAACCAGGGTCCCTCTTGTGTTTATTGCCTATGGGTTATTTCATTGAAAATTACTTTGTCCTTCACTAGGGAAGAGCTAGATATAGTGTGCAGTTATTTGTGAGATTCACAGACGGTAATTCCTGTGTCTGATTTTACAATTGGCACATCCTTGGTAGGATCCTCCCTTTATTCTTATATTTAAAGAGCCCTCTCTGTGATCCTAATACAGGATCCCCAACATACAAAGTTCTGACTTAACGACTTTGACCCTTCTCATGGGAAGAATCTCTGCCTTGTATCACCCTCCAGGCAAGGGAGCCCCCTCCCAGCTCCTGAGCAGCAGCATCGCACTTGCTCCTGGTTCCATGGGAACGAGGAAGCTTGGGAAGAACACTCTTCCTGTCCTATAAATGTGAGATGATTAGAGAGGTTATTGTCTATAAATATTAGATGATTAGAGAGCTTATTTTCAAGAACAGAATACCTGTGGACAGATCTTTCAACAAACAGCAAAACATAAGAGAGAAATACTTTACAAAAAGACGGCCCTGAAATCTGATTGTCACATATCCAGGACCACGATTTTGCCGTGTGTATGAGAGGAGAACCATAGCAGTACCTTCCTCATAGGATGCTGTGAAGGTTCAATATTAAAATGCAAGAACCTGGAGGAGACTGGGGGAAGTGGAGGGGGAAACTCTATGCACAAGTCCTCTGTAAGTCTAAAATTCTCTCAAATCAAAAACAAACAGAACTGTGGCTTGTTTCCGGCCAATGTTCCTGAGTGTAAGCCTGGACACGTGTCGGTTCCTTGCTCTAAGCAGGGTAAATGAAGAACGGTCCAGTTTGGAGACAGAGCCACCACGAGGCAGTTTGGGAAGGGAGAATTGAAAAGAATGATGCGGGGCTGAGGAGTTTAGCTGTTAATCCAAACACAGACTGTCAGACAGAGCTGTCATTGCTCAAAGGGAAATCTGATCCGTCTCTCAAATAATCGGACACTTTGGGTGGATTTTGATGGTCTCTGTACTTTGGAAAGAGTATCATCAGAAATGACACCATCCCTTAGAGAAAAGACAGGCAAAGTGGGATAAAGAGGTGATTCCTGTGTTCCTTTTGTTGGCTCCCAAGTCAGTGGGGTTCAGGAATCTATCAGACAGAGACCATTGATGCTTGCTTCTGACGATAATGTTGATGTAAAAGTATTCCTAGGACTCTTTACAGATTTCAAAGGCATTAACCTCATTGTTTTCCAGGCTTTCCCTATGAGAAATGTATTTACCCCCACGATTATTAAATTGGCTTTCAGGTATGAATCATAAATGAGTTGGATGTGAGATACACGGTTTTCCCCCGTTCCCCTGTCTTTAATACGATACTTGAAATTTAGGGGCAATCGCATGTTCAGAGTCCCTGGATGGGTGACGGAGAAACAGTGTGTTCCTTCCCATTTGATCTTCCAAATTTGCAGAGCTGTGGGACTTTGACATGCCTGCTAGCCACCCTGCAATCATTATTCCAACAACTTTCTTTTTGTGGATGAGGTAGTCGTCATGTGTCCTTGTAAGGGCAGAAGCCTCTTAAGTCCACTCTCAAAATAGTCCCAAACTTTCCCACCCAGAGGTACTCCCAAAGCAAGCCTGGGCAACCCTTTCCAGGGTTGTTATAAGTCTGGATGAACCCAATGACTCATGGTACATGCTAACTTGCTGTGAGTCAGGACAACAAGAGGGCAACCAACAAGAACAACATATGCTCAGTGGATGGACTAACTGAAAGGTGGCCAAGTTGACCTCTCAAACTCATTGCCATCGAGTCCCTGCCAATAGCGACCCTATAGGACAGGGTAGAAGTGGCCCTGTGAGTTGCTGAGACTCTAGCTCCACTGGAGTAGATAGTCTGTTGGGCCTTTTGAACTGCTGGCCCTCCAGTTAGCAGCCTGGCATGTAACTGCTACGCCACCAGGGTTTCTTGGCTTAGTGATTTATTTCCTAAAGATCACAGCCACTGCAAACCCTACATAGGGACACCCTACTTTGAAACACTCAGGGTACCATGAGTCAGAATGGACTCAAAATGGACACGTGAACTTGACTCCAAGTGCTTCACATTATAATGTGGACTACACATTACAATCATATTGACCTTACAATTGAGTAAGGATATAGCTATATTAGATTATTTCAAAGTTATCTGCTGCTATGCAAGATGGTATAATAATTCCTGTGGTCTACTTGGTTTGGTATAAGTGGCATCGACACATATGTCCTCAAAGCAACATCAGGAGCTAGTTTGATCCTCACAGTAATCTTATGAGTGAGTTTTAAAAAATACTTTTCATTTTATAAATGAGGTAATGGGCTCAGGAGAGGTTCAAGAATTGCCTGATATCCACAGTAAGTTGTGGTGTCTGCCATAACCATCCCACCAATGAGGCAGACTATGTGGTCAATGCGCCCCTCAAAAGGGTAACTATTGTTTTTAATAGAGCTATTTCCAAATTTCCCCTTCCTGTCTTGTTAAATATGTTGCCTTTGAAGACATGAAAAGCAGATGATGGGCGAGTTAGCTCATTTTGAGCCACAATTACGCTTCTGATGTATGTTTCTTTGTTTTTCTTTCTCTTTCTAGGACATGGTAACCCAGGCATCTCCATACCTGTTTGAAGCAACAGAAAAAAGATTTTATTTCAAAACTGCAGCCATTTTGATTCCGGAAAAATGGAAGACAAAGCCGGAGTATGTGAGACCAAAACTTGAAACGTTCAAAAATGTGAGATTATCAAGTTATTCCTTTTCAAATTCAGTTCTCTCTTCTAGCCCCAGTTTTTAAAATAGAAATATTCTAGAAAGTGTAATTATTTGAATTCAGTCAATTCATATAATGAAAATTTGTCATATTCTTAAATTCCAGGCCGATGTTCTAGTTGCTGTCCCTAACCCCCCGGGTGAAGATACGCCCTACACTGAGCAGATAGGAAATTGTGGAGAAAAGGGTGAAAAGATTTACTTCACTCCTGACTTCCTGGCAGGGAAAAAGTTGCTTCAGTATGGACCACAAGGTATGGTTACAGGTGGAATAGTCGACTGTGCTACTAATAATTTAGTAATTTTATGTTTAAAGTGGATCAACAATAGCATTATTCTTGTCAAGGGCATACAAACCCAATAAACTCTTTCATAGCATCGGATAACTTCAAAAATAGTTTAATATTTATGTATCAATAGTCAATGATAAGATACGATGATTATGTTAAAATGCAGGATAGCATCAAGCCCAATTCTACAAGCTAAAACTTCATCTCATTTCAAATCCAGATATAAAGCAGGCTACTAGTCTGCCAGCAAAAGCAGTTATTTTAAGCCTATTCTCCTTGCTGTTTTGAGAAATTTTCTTCAGTTATACATGACAAAAATAAGAAAATATATGTTTTGTTTCCTTTTCTCCTGAGGGAGATGTTAATGCCACCGATACCTTTTCACTTTCCTCATTTCTTAGCAAGCTTTATTGAGCACCATAAACCATGGCTGTGCAGTGGTTACCGAATGGACTGCTAACCTTAAGGTCAGCAGTTCAAAATCACCAGGTGCTCTGGGGGAGAAGGACAAGGCTTTCTACTCCTCCCTAAAAAGTAGTCTTTGAAACCCTCTGAGGCCGTTGGACTCTGTCCTCTATGGTCGGCTATGAATCAGAATTGACTAGATGCCAATGAGTTTGAAGGGTTTTTTGGGTAATTATCTCGAGTTCTATATCTTCCAAATGTATACTTTTTAATTGGGTGCTGTATAAACACCAGCCACTTTGCTAGGCATGGAAAATAAAAGATAATTAATACATACATAGCACTTAGTCTCAAGGAGTTTATAATCTAATGAGGAAGTTGGTGAAATAAATCACTCACCACCATTTTGAACTTCAAGACTGTAACTGCTTCTGAGAGTAAAAAGCCAAGTCTTTTTCCTGCAGCGTGGCAGGCGGCTTTGAACTGTGGACCTTGTGGTTAGCAGCCCAACACAAAATCACCGTGCCACAAAAATTACCCAGTCAAATAAATGGGTAGCTATAAAATTGAATGAAACTCTGTCAATTGACCTTCCTGCTTGCAATTCAAGTGGCAGCCACCAGAGGGTGAAGATGCATAGAGCGCTCCGACTTTTAAGTGCATTCACTTTACAAATCTTATGAACACTCAGATTGAATCAGTATCTGGAGTGGGGCAGAACAGCAAGAAATACGATTGCGGAGAGGAGCAGGCCCCAGATTCTGTCATATTGAGGAGCTGCTTTTCCCCCTGAACACCCCGGGGGGCCTGGAAACAGGGGGCTGTTGGGGGACTATGGCAGTGATTCCGATGTGAAATGGGGACAACTCCAGTGCGTGGTGAGACTAATGGTCAGACCGTGATGGATGGAAACAAAAAGGCAAAGGAGGAGTGGGCAAGGGCTGAGTTTGATTAGATAGGAGCTGTGCAGGAGAGGGCCCTGTGGATGCTGCTGCCCTGATCGCCCGCTGAATGCCTGGCTCCCACCGCAGCCAGCACTGACCTGCAACAGTGCCGTTATCTTGCCAAGCCTGGTCAGCCTGGTGGTTACTGGTGCACATGTCAGCCACAGGCCAGGAGCTCTGTGAGGACACGGCAGTTATGTTGTCTTTCTCTAGCACTTACTAAATGCTCCCTGAGTATTTGACGAGTGCACAAGGAAGAAGAAAATATTCTAGATTTACTGTGGTGACAAGTGCACAACTCTTCTTGATATGATTGAATGATTGAATTGCATGACATTTGGATGAAGTGTCAATAAAATTGTAAAAAATATATCTGATTAGCTAAAATACCCATTTATGAGGGTAGGGCCAAAAAATGCCACTTGGATTCCAGTTCATTCATGCCTGGATTTGGGATAAAAAAATAATGTGTCCAAACATGACTCTGTGATCAGTGAATGGCAGAAGTCACGTTCAAACAGTGATGTAATCAACTCAGTCATTAGTGCGCCTGAAAAAGAAATGGTCCAATCAAAGCAGTGGCTTCCAGGGAATTTGCTGAGCCAGTTTAATGAGGCAGCTCAGAAGATTATGGGGGCTGTTTTTTAGGATACCAAAGAAGGAATCTTGATAGAATTTCCTGAAGGATACAAGGCATTCATGAGGATTCGTTATAAAGAAGTCTTAAGAAGATTAAAAACTCTCTTGGTGAGAGGAAGGCCATGAAAGTTGGGCCCAGGATTTCTTCTTCAATATGACAATATACCTGCTCATTCCTTCAGGGTCGCAAGGATTGTCCAATGAGAATTTTGTTGAGAAACATTACCCCATCCACCCTCCAGCCCTGATCTTGCCCTATTCAGACTTCTTTTTTTCCCCCTGCAAACTCAAAAGCATTGAGAAGGAACAGGACGTGAGGCTTTCATAGATACCAGAACTGCTACTTTGACATGGTTTAAGTCAAAAAGTGCAAAGTTCTCCAGTGAAGGGTTACAGGGATGGAAACCACACCCTCAGAAGGGCAAAGACCTAGATGGAGAATAAGTTGAGCAACAATAGCTTTACATTTAGTATTTTGTTTAACAAATATTTCTATTTTTTGTAGCAATATTTTTTTAATGACCTTCATACACTAACATATTAGATTTTTATGTCTAAGGAAATCAAGCCTTGAATTTTTAAATAAAGACGTCAAAGCATACTATATGTTCAGAAGGATTATTTTTTCCCATGGAGAAGGTGATGTTATTTCTATTGTAACCATCAGGAGCCCTGGTGATTCCCTGGTTCAGTGGCTAGCTGTTAACAGCAAGGTTGGTGGTTAGAACCCACCAGATGCTCTGTGAGAGCAAGATGAGGCTTCTCTAAAGATGGCCATCTCAGGAGCCGGTGGGGCAGTTCTTCCCTGGACCACAGAGTCGCTATGAGCAGGAGCCAACGTCACAGCAAAGGTTTTTGGTTTGGGGATTATAAATGAGTGTTTGAAATATTTTCTCACAGGAAGGTCATTTGTCCATGAATGGGCTCATTTCCGATGGGGAGTATTTGATGAATACAATAACGATGAAAAGTTCTACTTATCCAATGGAAAAAACAAACCAGTCATGTATGTATGTTTTGACTTAACTTTTCGTAAACTATTTTAAACTGCAAACAATTATTTCTTGAATTGAGCTACCTTTTAAAAATACCAAGCTTCTATCTTATTTTTTAAATCTATAATTCATTTTTTCTAGTACCTTCTTTAATTTTAGTGTACCAACCATAAGAAATATTCAATGTCTCCTGGCTACCCAAACTTCAGGTTGAAGCCAGAATTAACAACATAGAGTAAATTGGATTTCTTCAGTGCCTACAGGGCAGAATGATAGGAATGGGCTTCAAAAAATGTCATGGAAAAATTCCAATATCTTTTCATTCCATTTCCCCACAAACTTGTTGAGGCCTCCTCATACCTGTGTGGATTTGTCCATGTGAGTAGAGCTGGAAGAGATTGTGGAACTTACCAAATACTAAAATAAAACATGGCTCGCCGCGGGAATTAGGCCCAGTGTAGTGTTCATAGGTAACAAATGGCACAATTGGACATTGCTTTGGCCCCATGTTTTCATGGGCCAGTTATTGCAACCCAGCTCAATGTATACGAGGCACAGTAGGACAAGCATTAAAAATAAGGAACAGCTGAATTTATTGACCGTATTGTATATATTGTCATTTAATTTTTGCTTAATCATCCTCATGTCACAGATAAGAAGAGTAAGGTGAAGGTTATGGTTACTAAGGAAGAAAAAATAGTCGACTGAAGCAAAATTGAATGGGAATGATTTCTGTCCAGGAAATACTTAAGCACACTAACAATTTTTTTTTTCTAATGTGGGATGATTTTTAAAAAATTCTTTGTACTTGTATGTTTGTTTGTTTGCTATTTTCCAAATTCTCTAGAATGTTCATGTACTGGTTATATACTTTAAAAGTATAATAGAGAAAAGAAGATGTAGGGACAAAAACATCCCATGTATAATAGCCCCCAAACCAAAAACCAAACTCACTGCCATTGAGCTGATGCTGCCTCATGGAGACCCTATGGGTCTGTTCCTGCCGGTTTCTGAGACGGTCACTCTTAATGGGAGTAGAAATCTCTGACTTTCTCCCATAGAGCGGCTGGTGGTTTTGAACTGCAGACCTTGCAGATGGTAGCCCAACTCATCACCACTATGCCCCTAGGGCACCTACAATAGCAATAGAACCTATCAAAACAAAACCTAGGGGAAAATGTCCATAGAGCGCCTAGGCATTGGGATGGACTTGATGGCATTGCTGTGAACTCTCTAGGCCATGCAGACTGTTGGGGCGAGAGTAACTTGGGAGGGACAAGTGGAGGATTATGAAAGAGGGCTCCTGGTATTCCAGGAATGAGAAGCATGGGTGAGTAGTGACTGGTGGCTCTGATGCCTATTAACTTGGACAGCCACATAAACCTGCTTGCGGAAGGAACCCTGGTGGTGGAGTGGTTACATGCTGGGCTATGCCCTGGAAGGACAGGAGTTCAAAACCACCCATTACTCCTCAGGAGAAAGATGGGACTTTCTACTCCCGTAAAATGACAGTCTTGGAAAAACCACAGGGGCAGGTGGACCCTGTTCTATATGGTCACTATGAGTCAGCATCAACTTGATGGCAGTGAGTCTGGTTTGTTTTTGTTGTTTGTTTGTTAGGGTTTTTGAACCTGATTCAACATGCCTGCTGCAGAGAAACAAACCCAGATTCAGTTCTGGAAGCTCCTTGGGAACTTTCCAGGAAACACAAATGACTCTAATGAAAACTTAATAATTTTGCTACTTGAAAAGGATATACTTGTTTCTAAAATTATGAGTTGAAAATATACACAAGGCCCTTTGTTGTGGTATAAAGTCAGGGGAAGCCAGCCCCCCACTGCTAGTCACGGGTTCGGTATGCACAATTGTATGGTTGAGATATATAAGTATTATATTAAAGTCATTGAGAGCATGAGCGATAGAAGAGATATTGCAATAATGTAGTCAGACACATGACATGGTAGCATTGCTCACCTCAGCCCCGCTTGGTGGTCCGCATGGAGAGAGGGGGAAGGGAAGGAGGACGGGAAAGGGAACAAGGGAGAGAGGACCGGAGAGGCGAGCGAAACCAGCGAGAGGCTGGAGAGAGGGAGAGAGGCTCTATTGCTAGCCCAGGCCTATATACCTTTGGGGGCGTGCAAGGCCCACTAATTACAGGTAAAGTCATACGTCACAGGAAGGGGTTGCACTATAGGTTACACAGTAATGGGGGGGGGGCGTCGAACATACACACAATAGGAAGAGGTGGGATTGGGGGTATACATGCGGCAAGATGAGCAGATCCTAGATTTAGGATGGCAGCTTAACTTTGGATGTCACAGTGCCCGCTTGACCTGTTGCTGGCTCAACTGATAGAGACCATTATCAGTAGGGTGTGAACTCCTACAAGAGCCTGTCTGTTGTCCTTGAACAGCAGGAAGCAGGCCCCTGCAGTCTGGCACCCTCAGGGAGGATGCCTGAGCATCTGACCTCGCCCCACACTTTGTCAGGAGCTGAACAGTCCAATGCACCTGAATTTGTTTCCAGGTGTTCGGGAGCTATCACGGGTAAAAATGTCATAAAGAAGTGTCAAGGCGGCAGCTGTATCACCAGAGCATGTAGGCCGGACAGAGTGACAGGGAAGTACGAAGAGGGCTGCGAGTTTGTACCCAACGAACAGCAGGTTGAGAAGGCTTCCATAATGTTCGACCAGAGTATTAAATCTGTAAGTACCATCCTCTCTCCTCACCCTCTATCTGCTATTGGTCTATGAATTTAGTAGGATTGTTGCCCAGTGCTCTGAGAGAGGATCAAAAATTCGGAAAAACCGACAGTGGGGAGCTGATTCTCTGTGAGACCAGCTGTAATAGAAAATATATAGAGAATATATAATAAGATGATCAACACAGTGACTACATAGATGCAGTCAACTGTACGAACAATTGTGAGCGTGGCACAGGACTGCGCGGTCTACGTAGCGTTCAGTTCTGTTGTATACGGGTCACTAGGAGTCAGAACTAGCTCAGTGACACCTAACAACTGCCACTGAGTCAATTCTGCCTTTTACAGGAGCAGGGCTGTGGGTGGGCTTGAACACCCAACCTCGTGGTTACAGAACTCAAAAGCAAACTCACCGCCCTGGAGTCAATTCTGGCCCAGAGGAACCCTGGAAGGCAGAGTAGAACTGTCTCTGGGTTTCTAAGCTTGTAAATGTTTATGGGAGTAAGAAGCTTCATCTCTGCCCCACCCCACCCAACCCTCACCCCCAAAGCGCACCTGATGGTTTCACATCGCTGGCCTTCAGATGAGCAGCCCAACAAGTCACGCAGCATGCTACGACTAACTCCACAGAGCCATGACAGCTCCTGCCTCTCTCTCCCTCCGACCCAGCACTTCAATCCACAGTTTACCTCCTTCATTCCCTCCCACTAGTTTTTAGACTAAGTGCTCAGAACTCTTTTGAACATCCTTAAAGGCACACAGCAAAATTTTTCTTCTTTAAAAAGATATTTGCCCAAGATTTAGATCTTTTCATGAGACTATAAATAAGGACATGGTCAGTAGCCCTTAATTGAACTTTCTAAGAGCTCTTTCCAGCCCACTCTACTTGTTTTTGGTTGTTAGCTGAGATGTTCAGGTTTTTACAGGGTGCTTGTGTCCTTAGGGAATGAATGTGTATTATATATAGTTATAATAACTTTAAATAGTTTTAAAATAGCCTTTTAATGGCTTTGTTTATGACCAACTGGTCCTAGAGTGAGTTTGGCTTAATTGTCCTTGTTAATGCTGAATATACATACCTCAGCAAATTTGCACAAAATAAGATTAAAGCTATCAGTTAATTGACTTATTGGGGGTCTCTCTTATCTTCTAGTTTCTTTATATAAAACTACGTTTAACTTTTGTGATTGAAATAAAAGAAACAACCACTGGCATTAAATAAATGCTGACTCAGTGACTCCCTGCGCGGGAGGGGGTGGGGGTGGGGTGTTTGTGAGGCTGCAGCTATTTGTGGAGCCGAAAGCCTGTCTTCCTCCCCTGAGCTGCCCGTACTTTGGAACAACAGCTGACAGGTGACCACTACAGCACCACGGCTCCTCCCCTCTTGGACCAGGCATGGAAAGACCTTGAATAAGCCCTAACAGTGGGCTGTGAATTCTAAATGTTGATGTTCCTGCCTCACTAGTCCCATTCCTTCATCGGGTATTGCCACGGTGTACCCTCAGAACTCTTCAGAAACTTCTAGGAAGGGCCAAGATGATCGATTTTGGATTACTCATCGAGTTGACTTTTACGTAGAGTCGAGTCTGGGAACTTTTGCTTAGGGTTACACAAAGGTTTTTCAGGTTCCCTTCCTGAGTAGTCCAAGCAGACAAGGTGGAACTCTGACCAAAGTAATGACCCGAAAAGAAGAAGGGCAGTAAAACTGGAACCTTGCATATCGCTGGTCTTCGATTGAATAATCAGACTGTAAACTCCCTGAGGGGGATGCACTGGTGACTCTTTACTACATCCCCTAAAATTGCACATGAGCTCTGGTTACTCTGAGTGGGAATCAACTCGATGGCAGTGGGTTTGGGTGTTTGTTGTTGTTTTATAAATATATTTTAAAAAGGAAAAATACCCAGCATTTTGTGACCATGTGCGTAGTTATCTAATTTTTGCCTAATAATTATTGTCATTGCACAGATAAGAAAACTACGGCAAAGACAGGTCAAGGTTACTTTAAAAATGTGTATTGAACTTTTATTATGTGTCAAACACTGGGCTAGTTTTGAGGAAGCAAAATTGAATGGGAAAGGTTTCTGCCATGGTTGGATTTACAGTCAATAAATGCACTATAAAGTTAAACGGACTTTATTAAAGATTCTGCAGGGTACGCCGTAGGCACAAAGGTTGGAATAACAGTTCTCTGGAGGATGGGGCGGAAAAGAGAAAACTTTTTATTATTATTTTTTTAACTCTTGTGCTGCTCCCAGGGTCTCTCTTTGCCCTAATCGCTTTGTGCCGGTCTCCCCGTTATTGTATATTGCCTTTTCTTTCTCCCAAGTGAGCACCGGTTTACCCTCTGGTTAGTGATTGACCCTTCCTTCCCCTGCCATCCCTGGTAAGCTTCAAAGAATGATTCTTTCTGTGGGTAAACCTTTTCTAAACTTTTTAGAGTAGTGGACTCATGCAATATTTGTTTTCGTGGACTATACTCACTCTATGTAATGGCCTCAAGGTCCACCCATGATATGAGGTGTTACCCAGATCCCTCGTTACGTTTTAATATTGCATAGCCATATTCCAGTGTATGCCTGTATGCAACATTGTTTTCCATTCATCTCCTGGTGGAATTTACGAACAATGTGTGAGGGATATAAAACCGTCTGGCAAGTTTGGGAACTTGGAAGGAGGTTTGAGATGGAGCATTAGAGAGTTGGAATGCACAGTAAATAAAATTCAAATCTCAGCGATTTCCCTTGCTATGTGAACAAGTCTGGACTTCAATATGTGAGTACAAAACAAAACAAAAAACCCCCGCCAAGGGAGCAGGAGGAGAATCAGCCCAAGGCCAATTCCTGTGAGGTCGAGGTCAAACATGACTCCATCCTCCATCCTTCCTTAAATGCCCCTCCCACAGCACTCTACTCCTCAGCTGAACTTGATCATTCATTGCAACAGCCACACAAAACTCGCAGGGAATATTCACAATTTACTATTCACCGCTATCATTTTATGGACAATTGCAGGTGGTTGAATTCTGTACAGAAAAAAATCACAACAAAGAAGCTCCCAACCAGCAGAACCACAAGTGCAATCTGCGAAGCGTGTGGGAAGTGATCCGGGATTCGGAGGACTTTCAGAAGACCACGCCTATGAACACGCAGCCGCCCACGCCCACCTTCTCCCTGCTGCAGATCGGACAGAGAATTGTGTGTCTAGTACTTGATAAGTCTGGAAGCATGGCGGTATGTTCCATGAGGCTCATTCTTCTGGGTACTCCTTCCAATAACCTTACAGTGCAATAGGCCAGAAGTTGGAACTGGCTGGGAATAAACACAATCCCAGAATATTTACAACAGCGGTTCATCAAAAATATCCACCTCCACTTTATTCACAATTCAACTGTTTCATAAGCCAATGAAATTATCTTTCAATATGATTATATCATCATATGTTACAGAAACTGATTTTTAAAATGTTTTACTAGCAATACGCCCCTATACCTGTACAAAGGTCTCTAGAGCTATTAGGAGTCCCTGGGGGGGTACAGAGCTGCCAACTGAAATGTTGGCAGTTCAGGGCCACCCAGATGCACATCAGAAGACAGACAAACCTTGTGATCTGCTTCTGAAAGATCACAGTCATACGCAGTTCTCCCCTGAAACACATAACTTCTCCGTGTGTTGCAATCTAATAATCACAATGGCGCTCTTAAGCACTATGCGAACGATTGCCCGTTTTGGCTTATCTTTTGCTATCTATACAAAGGCCCTAAAATTCCACACAAAGATGCTGGTAATTATCAAGGAGAAATATACCCCCAGAGAAGAATATCAAGTAAACTTGTGATCCTTTATAGACACTGAGTGGACTACTACCAAATCCCCTCTTGCCTGTTCCGTTGGTACGCCTGGCCAGCTAAAACCCATCTGCTTTTCTTCTGTGTCTCCAATCAGACCGGTGACCGCCTGAACCGACTGAAGCAAGCAGGCAAGCTTTTCCTGCTGCAGACAGTTGAGCAGGGGTCCTGGGTGGGGATGGTGGCATTTGACAGCGCTGCCCACATAACAAGTGAGCTCCGGCAAATCCAGAGCAGCGCGGACCGAGATGCTCTCATCGCCAGCTTACCCACTGTGGCTGCAGGAGGCACTTCCATCTGCACCGGCCTTCGCTCGGCATTTACCGTAAGCCGTGCTCCCCTCTCCGGCTTGTCAATGGGGATTGGATGCCTTCTTTCCAGAGGGATGTTCGTTTTCGGCTTTTTCCTCCGTGTTTCGTGTTTAACTTTAACAGTATTATTTTTAAATGTACCCCACCAGGGCAGATAAATGGCGCATGTGATGCAAGAGTTAGAGGTCTCCAAAGCTTTTTAGCCTAATTTGTCGTTTCAAGCATCTGCTCATTCAGGCTTTTCTGTATGCATGTCTGCCTGCATTCAAAATCTGTGTGGTGTGCCTTTACATGCCAAATGCTAGGATGGGTAATGAGGGTACCATGAGGGTAAAATACACAACGTCTCTCCTGTCACAGAACGTACCATGTTATTGAAGGAGGAACAGCAATTACCAAACAAAAACAAAAAACCTTACTGCCATCAAGTGGATTCCAATTCACAGGGGTCCTATAAACAGGTTAGAAGTGACCCTCTGGGTTTCTGAGACTGTAAATCTTCACAGCGGTAGAAGCCTTGTTTTTCTCCCACAGATTGGTTAGTGGTTTTGAACTGCTGACTTTGTGGTCATCGCACGAATAAGTCTATACGCACAAACTCTAGTGAGTACATATGAAGGAAAAGTGCATAGGGTTATATAGGAGAAAGTGCCTTCTTATGGCAATGAGAAGCTATGAGTTATGGTCATACTTAGGGATGACTGGTCATCCTACACATTGGCATGTCAGACATCCTTCTGAGCAAGCATCTGGGTTGTTTATTGAAGCCTCAGGAACTATAGACTGTGGTTGCATTGATTCCAAAGAGCTCATCTGAACATGTCACCCCTCTACTTGAGATCACTGTCTTCTCATTATTAAAAAAAAGTAAGGGGGGAATAGGGGGCGGAAATCTCCCATACAATATTTAAAGTCTTCCATACCATAGCTCTTATGAGCCTTCGTGGCGATGTGGGATGAGATTTAGGCTGTAGCTGCCAGGTTGGTTGTTCAAACCATCACAGCTCCTCCAGAGAAAAGATGAAGTGAGCTACACCCAAAAAGATTGAAAGTACCAGAAACTTTACATTAGGCCATCATGAATCGGCTTCGTGGTAGTGGGTCTGCTTCTTTTGGTTAGCGCACCAAATTCAAATAGGAGCGATTCTGTCCTGGGTGTCCTATGATTAGTAAATGGATACTTACCCTTCAGAGATTTTATGCCTTTGCCGAGCAAGCTCCTCATCTAGAATCTCCGTGGCTCTTAATATAAATATAGACGTGGATGTAGATGTTGTTGTTCAGTTCCGTCCGGTAGAGGTCCACTCACAGCAAGTCCATGTAGAACTTCTCCCATAGGCTGTGTAGGCTGTAATTCTTATGAGAACAGATCACCAACTCTTTCCACCAACTAACTGCTAGGTGAGCTGAGTCACCAACATTTTGATTAGTAACTGTTCACTTAAACTTTGCCCCACCAGGACTCTATGCATAGATATATACACATATTTATGAGGGGGCTTCAAAAAGTTCATGGACATGGACTTTAAAAAATCATGGAATTTTTTTCATGAAATTTTGAGTTCCCCCTCCTATGTCTTAAGATTTCTAGGTTATTCTGTCTTAAATTCTAATAATGGGTCTACATTTTTTCATGGTTTTCACTTAGGCAAAGTTCTTTAGTTATAAGGACTTATCTTTTTATATCTTTTATATTAGAGGTTAATAATATCTTTTATATTAGAGGTTCTCAATAACTTTTATATTAGAGGTTCTCAATGAATACTTCTTAAATAAATCTACGTATTTGATGCAATCACAATTACTTGTGTTTAACCACCCCAACATATAGAACATGATCAAAGAGCTTCATGAAAAAGACAAGAGGCTAATAAGAAGTTAGTCTAAGGTCTCAGAACATTCGCTGTCTCTTTGGCACTACTGTCCCCTGTCTGCTCGTGTGCACAGCACACATCAGTGGGGCAATTTCAGATTCCCAAGCAAAACTCGTAAGAACATTGAGTTCCCAGTTTGCTATTTGCTCTGGACTCAACCATGTCCTCAAATTCTGTCTGTCCCTGTGGCCCTATGACTGGACATGACAGCTTGGTTCCCGAAAAGTGGTTTCTATTCCGTGCACAGCCCACTGCAAACCCCTTCTCCTGATGTCTTGTCCATCTCGGTGGCCTCTGCCACCCACCCAAACGCTGATGAGAGCAGCAAACAGAGGAAGAAACGGACCATGGATTCCCTGATGGGTCCCCTCACAGAGCTGCCATGCAGTCCTGGGGTGGATGACTCACGTCAGAGGGTTTCATAGTAGAGAGAGAACTCTTGGCTCAGCCTTTTCCACTCAAAGGGGTGACAGACGGAGTGCAAGAGGTACTCCATGAATTTAGAAAATTCCAATCAATTCTGCATGTAGGGTTGGGAGGGGGGTGTGTGTGCTTTAGGCTAATGAGATAAAACGCCTTCGGTCCCACATGAGACACGTGCTAGTTTCTGCTGCAGGAACCTCGTCAGTCTGTCATGATCTCCTTGTTGTGGCCACGAGAATCTGGCTTGTTCTTTTGGTTTGATCAAGTCCCTGTGGTCCTGCTAGGGTGACTCAGCCAAAGTGGACTCTCGCTCTTGGAAGAGAGCCCAAAGCTCCACCACATTTTCCACCGAGTCCCCAGCCTGATTGTCCACCCTTCAGCCTCCATTGCAAGAGTCTCAGCTCAGCTGCCCTCAGTTTCCCCCAACATCCTGTGGGGACTTCTGGTGTTCCCCGTGACCATGACAGTGACGGAAGGAAGGGCAAGGGAACGTTCCTCTGGGCTCTCCAGTCCTGCAGCCTGGTCAGACCAAGGCCAGGGTCAGGACTGACCGATTTCTTGCACTCCTTTACACTGCAGAGGTCACAGTCCTGCTCTCTTGCCATGTCACCAAAGGCTATCTGTGAGGCAGCCTCCTCTCAGAGCTCCAGCAGGGAATAGGGCAGGAAGCGCCTCTGCTTACTTCCCTCTCAATCTGCATAGCACACGTCCTCTTTCTGAGGTTCTGGGCCAGACAAAGGAGGTTGTACATACTCATCAGGCTGCTCTTTCCCCTCCCTGCTGTGTCTTGCTTGGCTTTTTTTGAAAGCTAGAAGGAGTAGAATTCAGCTCTCTCTTCTTAAACAGGTACTACTAATCTTTTATTGAGTTCTCCGTGTGTGTGTGTGTGTGTGTGTGTGTGTGTATAGAAGTTACAGTAGAACTCAATCTTTTATTGAGTTCTCTGTGTGTGTGTGTGTGTGTGTAGAAGTGTTATAAATATATCCAATATTGGCAGAAGGACTCTTTTCTCTTCACCATGTAGAAAAGCTGTTATGTGAGCTCAGATGGAAGTATCACAGGATAAACAGGAACTGAGGATTAATAGGAACAAAAATGTGCTGCTTTAACCAGAGAGATATTGAGTCTCTTAGCAATGCATGTGGCATAATACTGACCAATCAGAACCAATGCTAGCCATAGACAACTAGGATGGTCATACTGGTGTATATCACACAAAGCAAAATCTGTCTTAGGTCTAATATTTTCCCTTTATGTGAGGATGTTTCATGAAGGCACCCGGGAAGCTCTGAACACCTGACAGGGACAGGGTTCAGAAAGAAGACCAGAAAAACTATCTCTGGTGCTTCCTCGGTATTATCCAGCCCTGGAACTACCCTGCATCCCACGTTGCAGAGCCCTCTCTGCATCGGCTTCCCAAAAGAAAGCCCATTCCCTGTCAAGTTCCAGGAGTGCAGCTGATTTAAAATGGTATCATTTGGAGACAGAGAGGCTATACTTTTCCTGGAACTAGCTATCTCCTCTGGTTCACTGTCAGTGCCATTTCCTCAAACACTTTGGCCACCCTTAGTCTGAAAGCTCACACCTGACTGTGTCCTTAGGTGATCAGAAGGAAATACCCAACAGATGGATCTGAAATCGTGCTGCTGACCGATGGGGAAGACAACACTATAAGTGGGTGCTTTAACGAGGTGAAACAGAGTGGCGCCATCATTCACACCGTTGCCCTGGGTCCCTCTGCAGCCAAAGAACTAGAAGAACTGTCCAAAATGACAGGTGAAGGATGATCCGCTGAATCCCAAAGTACAGTCTCTCCCCGTGGACTGGAAGTTTCGGGTGCTGGAAGTAAGGGGAAGGGTGTGTTTGGGGACAGATTGAGAGACTATGACAGATAACTAGCTGCCTTTACCTCCAAATAGCCATCAGACTTGACTCTACCCATTTTTAAGGCCTGGGTTCTAGAAACCCTGGTGGCAGTAGTGGTTACATGTTGGGCTATAAACTAAGGTGAGCAGTTCGAAACCACCAGCCACTCCAAGGGAGAAAGATGGGGCTTTCTACTCCTGGAAAAAATACCAGTCTCAGAAACTCACCTACAGAAAAATCACCTATAGTGTCCTACCCTACCCTATAGGGTCAGGAGGGTCTCCATCAGCGTTATGGCCGAGTTGGTTCTTGGAGTGAGTGAGCGTGGAGAAGATGGGACCAGCAAGGCAATGCAGGAGGGACTCAGACTCTCTTCACTGATAAGGACGGAGAGGGGGCGGGGGGGCATCTCATAAGTTAACCAGGAACCACCCACCTCCAGCTGGCAGCCGGTCAGGAGATGCGGGGCAGAGACATGACAAGGCACTCACTTAATAATACAGATATTCGTATTATTACGAAGCGTGATGTTTGCGGGAGAACATACAACGGTCCACAGGGAAGGGAGCCATTGGCTTTACTGCGGGAGGAGAAGGGTAAAGGGGGTGACATCTGAGCTGGGCCTTTATTTTATTTTATTTTTGAGTCATTTTATTGGGGGCTCTTACAGTTCTTATAACATTCCATACATCAATTGTATCAAACATAGTTGTATATATGTTGCCATCATCATTTCCAAAACATTTTCTACTTGAGCCCTCGTATCAGCTCCTCTTTTTCCCCTCCCTTCCTCACCCTCCCACCCTCGTGAATCCTTGATCAATTATCTATTGTTATAAGTATTTTGTATCTTATACTGTTCACTGTCTCCTTTCACCCACATTTCTGTCATTCGTCCTCTTTTTGGGCCGGGGAGGGGGACGACGATGCTACATATCCAACCTTGTGATGGGTTCCCCCTTCTCCCCTTCCCCCTCCCTGACCGTGTGAGCTGGGCCTTTAATGGGAAGTAGCAAGGAAAGGCCAAGGAGCCTAGCCAGCGGCCATCAGCGTGACTCTGTGCTGGAGCCTAGGGTGGGGCTGACAAAGAGAGGGGCGTGAGGAAGGTGGGAAGAGGCAGAAGTTCACCCTGAAATTGGAAAATACAAGGTAGTTTCTCCTACATGCATTCATTGAGTGTGCTTCTAGCTCTCATCTACAAACATGTGGTTACAATAGATTGCATGTCCGTTATTACACAGACCGACCTTCGAGCCGGCTAACAGGGCAGCAGTGTTTGCTCCCAGCACTGCTGTGTCCTGGCCCGGCCTCTTGCTGCACACGGAGCTCCAGAGAGGGCGTCTTGGGCATGTGATTCATAGAAAGGGGAAGAAGAGGGCAGGCTAGGGCAGAGGAAGGCTCTGAGTTCAGATGTGGACTCAGAGGCTATGGAAAACCCGTGACTCCGTGGCGGAGAAGTGGGTGGGTGGAGATTTGATCGGGAATTGCATCTCAAATTCACGGACTTTCCACCTTCAGTCAGCGGCCGGCCTCGTGGAGCCC
The DNA here is from genome assembly GCF_000313985.2 of Echinops telfairi. Classification (NCBI taxonomy): domain Eukaryota; kingdom Metazoa; phylum Chordata; class Mammalia; order Afrosoricida; family Tenrecidae; genus Echinops; species Echinops telfairi. The sequence continues at coordinate 33,833,144 of NW_022104341.1, read as the reverse complement.
TGTGTCCTATCAGCCCGTGTTGTGGACTATTGGGTCAGGAGGGGGGCCGAGAGGACTTGTCCTCTCACTCTAGATGAGGAAATTTCTCTGAAAAGGGATGCATCTGTAGGTCATGCGCAGCCAACAGTTCCAGCAGTCCAGTGGTCCTCAGCCTTCCTCAAGCTGCTGCCCTTTCAGACAGTCCCTCATGTGGCGGTGACCCCCCCAATCATAAAATTATATTCGTTGATACTTCATAACTGTCATTTGCTACTGTTATGAATCAGGCCACCTCTGTGAAAGTGCCGTTTGACTCCCAAAGCAGTTGGAGAGAGACGCAGGCACCCAGTTAGAGGACAGGGTGATTTAGATGCGATCCTCAGCGCCGGTGGTCTTGGCATCGTTCAGCGGTGCCTGCACATGCTTTCCCCGCATTCCGCCTGTTCTAAACGGCCCAGACTGCCAGGTGCTTCCTCATTTTATCTAGACTGTACATTGTTACTTTCTCTAGCCGCCCCTTTCTCAGCTGTTATTTCCCGGGTCTTATCTACGCATCTTCCAATCTGCTGCTTCTGATTTGGGGAGAAACCCCAAAGCCCATCTGTCTCAAATGAGGAAATATCAATAGGCTCGGGGGCAGGCTTCACACATTGACCTTATCTGAATACACTGAAATCGCATGCCATTCATGACAGTAAGTTTGTCTTGCCAGATATTCATGGCTGCTTTGCAGAGAATCAAAATGGACAGACAGCGGAGATGTTGCTGTGGCTATTATTTGAATATTTGCCTTCTCTGGGCTAATCGAGGGTCTATTTGAATTGTATCTATCAGTACTTTAATAATGCAATGGAGTGTTTCTTTCCTATTCCGCTTTCTTACTAAGGAGGCGCTGTGATGCTGTGGGCTGGGAGTCGGGTTGCTAACCTCAAGGGGGATGATTGGAATCCACCCAACACTGACTGGAAGAAAGACAAGACTGTCTTCTCCCTCAGGGATTGCTCATCTTGGAAACAACTCTGAGTCAAAAGCTACTCAATGGCAGTTGGGTTTTGTTTTGTATTTTAACCTTCATGATAGCTAAACTTTGTCAGATTGTTGCTTCCTAGAAAATAACGTCCGCTAATATACTTGCATTGTAGGAGGCTTGCAGACGTATGCTTCGGATCAAGCTCAGAACAACGGCCTCATAGACGCGTTTGGGGCCCTTTCGTCAGGAAATGGCGCTCTCTCCCAGCGCTCCATCCAGGTCTGAGTTCTTACTCTACGGTTTTGTCATGACTGTAAATAACCAAAGCTAAGAAAGAGAACATCGTGGTTAGAAACTTTAAGTTCTACACTCTTCCAGTAGTGGATAAAATTAGAAGGTTTGGACCTGATTAGACATTGTCCTTCAAATTCAGGGAAATTCATGTTTACTTAAATGGCAACAATACTAAGTGACTTCTTCATACAAATCAACAGCATAAAATATAGTGACTCCAATATATATACTGACTCCAAGAATTATTTCCCAGCATCTGTTAACAAGTACCCACAGAATAGATCATCTCCATTACAATTTTTCTGGGACATGTGTTCAGGGAATACTTGCTCTATTTTTCCATTACCTCAATCCCCTATTATTTGCCAAGATGTTCACGTAAGAGACTTAAATGCTTTGCATTGTGAACAGCTACGTGTAAATCCAGCATCTGGGCCTGCTGTGAACTAGGAGACCTTGGGTAAAACAGATTATCTCTTTGGGCCTCAGTTTCTCCACCAGATAGCAATCAGAAAACCTCTGCTGGGCTTAAAGCCCAAGAAAAGCAAGTTGTCTTTTAAAACTTGGGGACTATTTTTAAAGAGACAACTTTATTTTAAGATGCTTTTACAATAATTTCTCGCTTTTACTGATTTGGCTGCATGAGTGAAAATGCCAAAAGTTAAGGCTGGAAATGAAATTCAGAACCAACTCATGAAAGGTTGGGAGGAAGACAGGGAGTGAGGCATCACGCAGCCTTTGAGGGGAGCAGGTGGCGATCAGGGCAGGCCGAAAGAGATCAGGTGATGGAAACTGTATTTTCCTCAGGGTAAATAGTTGTTTTCTTAATAGCTCGAGAGTAAAGGGTTGGCCCTCAAAACGAACCAGTGGATGAATGGCACAGTGATTGTGGACAGCACCGTGGGAAAGGACACTTTGTTTCTTGTCACCTGGACAACACAGCCTCCTCACATCCTCCTCTGGGATCCCAGTGGAAAGAAACAAGATGGCTTTGTGGTGGACTCCCAGTCCAAAATGGCTTACCTCCAAATCCCGGGCACTGCGAAGGTATGGAATCGGCTTTCTTGGTTTCCTATAACTTGACAAGGTACAATACAGTTCTGTGGGATTATTGGAGCTTTTTAACTACTGCTAGTTGCTGAGATGATAAGATTCAACCAAAGAGAAAAAGGAAAAATACTCATCCAGTAGAAATTATTTAAAATGATGGGGTAACAAGAGAAATGAGATCAGTACAACTCTTCTTGATGTGGCTGAGCTATTGAATTCTTTGATATGTGAATTCTATGCCAATAAAAAGGTTTTTTAAAAGAAAAATAAATAAACAACAAAAAACTTAAAAAGAGAAAGAGACTGGTGACATTCAGTCCAGGTAGAAAAGGGAACACCTTTACCTTTCACGGTCATCATGCAGAATGCTTGTAGAATGCTTCCTGAAGCTTTAAGGTCAAGAAAGACTTCTTCTACCTCAAGAATCCATCAATGTGATCCTACTTTTGAGAACCAACGATGTAGTCAGGACACAGATTTCAGACTTCACTTTTATAACTAGAGTCTTCTTGACATTAAGAAGCATGTAGTAAGTCCAGCCACACCTAAGTCTCTGGACTGTCAGAGTATAAAAATGCCCACCTTTTCTTAGATGGGCTGGAAACGTGACTGGATGGGGCAGGCGTTTTCTACAGGCTCATATGGAAGGGTAGTTACTGACAGGAAATGTCTCCATTTGTTTTGGTCAGGTTGGTGTTTGGAATTACAGTCTGCAAGCAAGCTCACAAACCCTGACGTTGACAGTGACTTCTCGCCCATCAAGTGCTACCATCCCTCCAATCACAGTAACCTCCAAAATGAACAAAGACATAGGCAAATTCCCCAGCCCTATGGTGGTTTATGCAAATATTCGCCAAGGAGCCAGGCCCATCCTCAGAGCCACTGTCACAGCCCTCATTGAATCAGCGAATGGGAAAACAGTCAGCTTGGAATTATTGGACAATGGAGCAGGTAACCACCAAAAATAAAAGGGAAAATAAGCCTTTCTTTTTCAAGAAGCAACTAGGGAAATACAAATTGTTGAAATAGAAGACTCTGTATTTGCTTCTTCCAAACCCAAAATGCATCAGAGGCTCAAGTCTTTGAGACCTAAAGGCTTTGGGGAGGTTTCCAGAAGTTATTCCATATCCAATTAGTAGTTATCTTGTACTCAATTCTCAATCTCTCTCTCTCTCTCTCTCTCTGGGTGTCTTTATTTTATCTTCACCACACTACCTCTACACTATTGTTAGCACTATGCTCCCTGTGACAGAGACCCATGACAGGATCTCTAATTTCATGGAGAAAAACAACTCTTCAGGAAAATTGAACATATATGTATGAAACCACAAATGCAAAGCACAGAGATCAATAAGTAAAAGATCGTATTCTTCATTCTTAACATAGTCAGATTCCAAATCCTTTTACAGATAATACTGCGTTTCTCTTCCCTTTGCTGTGAAAAGTGCTAACCCACAAGAGAACTGGAAATATGCAAATACCCAATAATCTTTGAAGTATTTATCAATTTTCAATTTCCCTTTCAAGGTGCTGATGCTACTAAGAATGATGGTGTCTACTCAAGGTATTTCACAGCTTATGATACAAATGGAAGATACAGTTTAAAAGTGCGGGCTCTGGGAGGAGTGAATGCAGCCAGACAGGTGCCAAATGGTGCCTGGTACATCCCTGGCTCGATTGAGAATGGTAAGTAATCTGTAATAAAAGACCCAGCTTGAATGAAAGGCTTGGGATCAAGAAGAAATCATTAAACCTATGAGCTAGAACAGTGCAGGGATTAGATCAGTAGTGCTCAACTTTGACACTATTGACATTTTGAATCCGATCATTCTTTGCTGGTGGGGAAGCATTTTCCTTGCCTGATAGAAAGTTCAGCAGCATCCCTGGTCTGTATTCGCTCTGCCAATAACAGCCCTCCGGTCATGATCATCAGAATCCTCTCCATTCATCATTAAATATGCCCTAGACAGCAAAATCACCCACAGTGCACAGCCAATAGATTGTACATCGTTTGGGGCTGCCGGGTTTCAAATCTCAGTCTTCCACCAACTTAATTGTTTTGGTATTCTCTTTATGCTTCTCCTTAGTTGTAAATTAAAGAGCAGTAACTACCTCATAGGATGGTTATGAGGAATAAACAAGATACATATCTGATAAGTTGTTCCTAGTAAAGACGTAATATTTGTTATTCTTCAAAATAAAATTTAAAACATTTTATAATGAAACTCTGTCCACTGATATGACTGGTATGCCCATAGAGTCAAAAAGAATAATTTAGTACTTGCTTACCTATATCAGTATCATTATCAGACATCTCTCTCCCTTTCTCCTTTTGTTTCTCCTACTTAAAGCAAGGAAAATAGAATAGTGGATGAGCATAACTCTAGCCATCACACTGAACTCACATGTACAACGAGACTTCAAAAAGCTTATGAATATATTTCACTTGCTTTTCATTCCATTTTTCCATGAACTTTAAGAAAAATTGTTATTGTGAACGAGGTGAAGGTTTCCACAGCAGGTCATCAGGGTTAGGTTCCACAATCCATGCACATTTTGTTTCAGCTTATCCATTGTAATCTATTCCGTGTTCCGTCACTTAGTCCACTTTCCCCCTGGCTTTCCTATTTCTATTCCTTCTTTGCTAACCTGCTGAATTTTGCCATTGGGGACACCCTGCTCTTTGATCTTAAATGATTGATTACTTCACTACAGGGGTGGGTTCAGGTCCAGACATAAAGGATGACTAAGTCATAATCCTGGGGTCCCACCTGTTTCTTCACAACCAGTCAGCCTGGTCTCTTTTGTGATTTTGAGTTTTGTTCTCCATTTTTATCCCACTCTATCCAAAACCTTCTAATTTGATCCTTTTCAGAACAGTTAGGAGTGGTAGTTGAGCAACATCGATTTCATTCTAAAGCCCCCTGATATGCAGGTAGGAAATTTTTTCTGCAAGGAATCAACACCAACACACCGATTTTTGTTATAACCCTTGCCCTGCACTGGAGTGGGGACTGGGAGCAAGACTGAGGTTTCCTGTGTCCCATCAATAGCTCCTCGGCCCGGGCAGGTTGTGTTTCTGATGTTGGTGTCTAATAAGGAGCACCGCTCCCGCAGCATACTCCCCTCTTTCCGCCTGACTTGTGCGTGTGTTCAGTACAGGGAGGGCTTTCCTGGATGTGCTGCCCCTTGAGCAAAGGTCACCACGGGGAGCAACGCTTTAAAATACACCAATGCTTCCGGGATGCTCTCACACGCGTCACCTGATTTAATTCGTATTTGCCTTTCTCTTCGGCTTGGGAGGTGGAGGAAAAGGCTTAGTGGCTGGGTCTAACATGGCTCTATGGCTGTTTTACTTCTATTGGCACCACTAATGCTCCTGTAATCGTATTTTACAGATGAGGAAATCGAGGCTAGAAAGGCTCGGGTCGAGTTGGCTAAGAGCGATAGCGCCACGTCCACATTGAGAAGTCACATGCCATCTTCGACCCGGATGCGCTTTCCACACGCCAGCCGCTGGTGCTGAATGCTGGCCCACAACCTGCCAGCGCACCCGCTTCCTCTTTACCCAAGAACAGGCTAGTGAGGACAACAAGCACTCTTTTTTTAAAAGAAAAATTTTAAGTGCTAAAGAAATAGAGTTTAAGAGAGAATAGATTGTAAAATGTGCCATGTTAGATTATTACTCTTATTGAAATGAGAGTCTGAAAACTCCAAATACTGAGCCCTTTGTTTTAACCCTAGATCTAATTTTAGGCAAACTTGTAAGAAGAATGCAACAAATTGGTATAAGAACATAGTTCTTTTTTTTCATGAAATGGGGTTTTTTTGTTTGTTTGTTTAATGCAGGTAAAATTAAATGGAATCCACCAAGACCTGAAAGCAATAAGAATGATCTTCAAGGCAAACAAGTGTGTTTCACCAGAACATCCTCTGGGGGCTCATTTGTGGCTTCTGGGGTTCCAGCGTCTCCTACATCGGATCTTTTCCCGCCATGTAAAATCACCGACCTGAGGGCAAATATCCAAGGGGGCAGGCTCATTAATCTGACTTGGACAGCTCCTGGCGATGATTACGACCACGGGAGAGGTAAGCCGGATGTGCTGTGGACCCAGTAAAGGAGCTGACCAGCAAAGCACATATATGGAAGGGAACGAGACAGGCTGACGTGTGGTTAAGCATGAGAGGCTTTAATATTTGAGAATTATAGTTTGTGTAAAAAGCAGAGAAGATCTTGAAAGTTCTCTCAAATGTTTAAGTCAGAGATTTTAAAATGAGATGTTTGCCATTTGAAAAACTTTAGGGCTAAGAGAGTCCACTACGAAGACAAAAGCTCAGTTTTGGTTTTGCTTTGTTCTGAAACTTTTCCAAATGATGCTTTAATAATTTTTCTATATCCAGGAGCCCAACAGGTGCTCTCTGGTAACCATTGTACTGTTAACCTCAAGGGCAAGGGTCCAATTCATCACATGATTGAACCATCACAGGGGGTAAGGGGATGAGGCTCTCTGCTCCCATAAAAATGTACAAAGCCATAATAACCATATACAAGGTTATTATGGGTTGAAAGTGCTTGAAGTGCTTTAAGGCGCCTGGGTGACATACTGGGTTACATGTTAGGCTGCTAACTGCAAAGTCAGTAGAAAGATAAGACTTCTATAAAGATTTAAGCCTGAGACATCCTAGGGAGCAATTTTACTCCATTATGCAGTGTTGCTGAAGGAGCCCTGGTGTTATAGTGGTTGCATGTTGGGCTATGATCCACATGGTTGGCAGTTCAAAACCACCAACCACTCCTCAGGAGAAAGAGGAGGCATTCTACTCCCATAAAAGTTACCATCCTGGAAATGCACCGAGTCAGACTTGAGTCCTTGGGTCACAGAGTCAGAACTGACTCTATGGCAGTTAGTTTCTGCTTATATGTTCAGTAGTGGCTTCTGAGGAAGGACTGGGCCATCTATAGATAGAGCAGCCCTATGGAAGTAACCTCCGGTCCTACCAGACTTTGTCTCTCTAAGGGTGGTCCTCCAACTAGCAGCGTAGACATCACCTGGGAAGTTGTTAGAAACGTGCAACTTCAGGCCCCATCCCAGACCTACTATATATTTTAAGATCCCTGGGGGATTCGTGTGTACATTTCAGAAGTACCAGCACCAGAATCACTCTATAAGTAATAAAAAAAAATTTTAAACCACTGATCTGAACCATGACTTCTGCCCAGAAAAGTTTACCCAAGGCTTTAAATCATGCCTGTTCTATCGCTCTGTCAGGAAGTACAAATAAAGACTTCAGAAAAGATGTTAGCACTTACGAATATGGACCACTGATTACTTGTATTCATTAGAATCTTGTGGGGGAGGGGTATACCTTCTAGCAGAATTATATCTTAAGATTTGAGAATTACAGTTTGTATTTTGTTTTTAGCTCGCAGGTATATTATTCGAATAAGTACCAGTATTCTTGATCTGAGAGACAAGTTTGACAACTCTCTTCAAGTGAATACTACTGACCTGATCCCAAAAGAAGCCTCCGCCAAAGAAGTGTTCGCGTTTCATCCAGAAAACATCACCTTCGAGAATGGCACGGATCTCTTCATAGCAGTCCAGGCTGTTGATGAAGTCAATCTGAAGTCGGAAATATCCAACATTGCACAAGTATCTTTGTTCATTCCTCCACAGACTCCTCCAGAGACACCTCGTCCTTCTGTCCCTTGTCCTGACATCAGTATCAATAGCACAATCCCAGGCATTCATATTCTAAAAATTGTGTGGAAGTGGATAGGAGAATTGCAGATAGGCTTGAACTGAGCTTCTATGAGGTCAATAAACCAGCCATCCTATCTTTGATTATTCAATTTTCTGAAAAGCATTCTAGACCATGTAGGGCTGATATAATCAAATAAAATGCTAAACAAATGGTGATATATGTGTAAAAATGATTTGAGTTCAAGTCCAAAATTTCAATCGTCTCTCAGTCTTTTGGTAATGATTTTGATTACTAGAAAGAAGGATACTTACATCTATAAATGAACGTTGTATTAATCCACCTTAAAGAGTTTTTCAAATTAAAAAGAGCATCACACTGAAGTGAATACAACACAAATCAAAAGCAAGCCCACTGCTGTGGAGGAGAGTCTAAGTCGCGACAAGCTGTAATCTGTAAGGAAGCAGCCTGCAACATCTTTCTCCTAAAGAACGGCTGGCAAGTTTGAACTGCCAAACTTGCTGTTAACAGCCGAGCACTTCAACCACTGCACCGTCTCGCCTAACATTACACCCCCTGCCCTGTTTCTATCAAGTCAACCCTAACTCGTAGTGACCCTGTATAGAGTTTCCCAGAGAATAAACCTCTACAGGAGCAGACAGCCTCATCTCCTGCCATCAGAGCAGAACGCCACCTGGGTATGAACAACAAGCTTGATCCCACAGTGCCACAGGGTTCCCTCACCTAATATAATTTCTTAAAAGCCTCACGGCCATCAAGTCGATGATGACTCATAGTAACCCTGTAGGTGCGGGTAGAACTGCCCCTGTGGGTTTCTGAAACCAACTCTTCATGGGCATAGAAAGCTCTGTCTTTCTCCCACAGAGTGGTTGGTGGTTTTGAACAGCTGATCTTGCAGTTAACAACCTGATGTGTAAGCGCTGTGTCACCAGGGCTCTTTTTACCTAACATAGCTGTTAAAACTGGTTATATTCGTTTGATTTCTTTTGGTGAAAGATGTCAGAGTTACTCATGTCAAGATATTAAATATTAAAACTATGGCTAAATATAGAAGACTTTTCACCAGTGCCCACATGTGCATGTCTTACTTTTCTCTAGACTCGGTCAAGGCGATTGATGAAAGAGAGAGGATGTATTGTAGAAGTCACTCATAGCCTAAAAAGGTTCCCTAGGTGTGGAAATGAAATTGTAATACTGAAAGTCACAGTAGTAACCGATGAATTGGGAGAGGTGTGTTGGACAAGGTGTGAAGGAGACGTGACAGAGAAAATGTAGATTATGTGCTTTGTTCCAAGTGTCCTACTAATATTTCATGTAATTTAGCTTGCTCAACAGGTGTTCGTCAGCTCCCCACCATATCCCCGATTTGTGCTGGGTCCTACGGGTGCAAAGATGAGTGTGACTAGATCGTTTGCTTGGTGGCAAAGAAGAACATTGGAGATTTCTAATCAGGAGATGGTTTCCTTATAGTTGTGCAGGAGAGGGGCCTTTGAAGACTCCCCGAGGGCTGAATAAGGGTCCTAGAAGCCTGAGACATGACAGACGAAGGGCGAAGAAGGAAGGGGCAGAGGGACGCACATAGAGAGTGGCCAGTCTGACATAAAGACGAAACCACTCTCACTGCCATCGAGTCCATGCCAACGCATAGTGACCCTACAGGGCACGTTCGAACCACCCCTTGAGTTTCAGAGACAGTAACTATTTACAGGAGTAGAAAAGCCTGTCTTTCTCCCTCAGAGAGGCTGCTGGTTTTGAACTTTTGACCTTTCAGCTCTCAGACCAACACATAACCACTACAACACGAAGGCCCTTTATTACCAGCCTGACAGTCCTAACAGAAGCCTAATCACAGACACCAGTGTCTCCAGGAGAAAGCATTCATGTGAAACGTGTTTCAAGTTCAGTGTATTAGCAAAATGAGTTCAAGACATGGTCAACTCTCTTTATGAATGGGAGCAAAAATACCTAGGAGATTATTTCTATATAGAGGCAACATTTCCTCATTTCAAAACAAGATTTGAAGCAACTTAAAGATGCAAACAATAAACATAATAAAATAAAAATAACAAAACCAGAAAGATCAGAACATTCTACTGCTGTGGCCAAGTCACGTTTCATTTTGAGCTTCCAAGCAGATAGAGAAAAGGAGATATGTACAGTGACATGGCGAATACTAACTTTTGACATGGTTAAAAGCAAACCGGGGCTCAGAAGGAATATGACTTCATCCATGGATATTCAGTCATCGATGGTACCATGAGACTATCAGTCTCAGCAATACCCATGTAATAATCACAGCACCTTGTTTACTGTCACACTACGCATATAGTCTTCACTGTAAATCAATGAATTAACACCACAATATTACTCAGGACAGGCAATTATATAAGGTCCCCAAAAATGCAGGCCTAGTAATATCTCTTGAGCTTGCTCCAAAGATAAACTTTGGAGTTAATGGAAATGAAATCAGGAGCTGAACAGAAATTTTCAAAAGACAGAGGAGACAAAGTAAAATATTATAATGAAATGTGCAAAGACCTAGAGTTAAAAAAGCAAAGAGAAGGAACACATTAAGCATATCTTAAATGGAAAGAATTACAGAAAAAATCCAGGCCTCGGGTCCCAACATTAAAAGACTGTGGGCAAAATATTGAGTGATACAGGAACATTCCAAAGATGATGGAAAGAAAACACAACAACTGAACCAAAAAGAACTATTTGACATTGAACCATTTCAAGAGGTAGCCTACCTTCTAGATCCAATGGTAGTAAAGGAAGGAGTCGTTTTTAATACTTTAAAGAGTTCTTGTGCAACAGATACACATCCAATGCCAAACATCGCTTGATCTCTTGACTGCTGCTTCCATGAGCATTGATTGGGGAGCCAGATGACTCAATGTTGCTTGCTGAAACTAAAGCACCTGCTGATAAAAGTCGAAGATTGTAGCCTTCAGTATGGATTACCACTCAATGTAAGGAAGACCAAAATCCTCACACCGGACCAATAGGTAACATCATGATCAATGGAGGAAATGCTGAAGTTGTCAAGGATTTTGTCTTGCTTGGATCCACAATCAATGGTCATGGAAGGAGCAGTCAGGAGATCAAAAGACGTATTGCATCAGGTAAATCTGCTGCACAAGACCTCTTTAGAGTATTGAAGAGTAAGGATGTTACTTTGAGGACTAAAGTGAGCATGACTCAAGCCATGATATTATTCGTGGCATCATATGCATGTGAAAGTGGAACCTTGAATAAGGAAAACCATAGAAGAATCTATGCATTTGAATCGTGCTGGAGAAGAATATTGAAAATACCATGAACTGCTAAAAGGACAAACCGATCTGCATTTGAAGAAGTAAGGCCAGAGTGCCCTTAGACACAAGGATGGCGAGCCTTCATGTTACATACGTTAGACATGCTTGCAGGAGAGACCGGTCCCTGGGAAAAGGCATCATGTGTGTGAAGTGGAATGGTGGCCAAAACAGAGGAAGGCCCTTGACAATCTGGACTGACACAGGGGCTGCATCAGTGGGCGCAGGCAGAGGAACAACGGTGAGATGGTGCAGGACCGTGCAGTGTTTGCTTCTGCTGTGCATATACCACTGTGGGTCAGAGCTGACTCCATGGAACCTAACAACAACAGCAACAATCAACCTCTTCATTCTGTAATTATTCAAATGTGCAATTAAGACACATTGAGCATTACCTGTGGTTGGAATAAAAAGATGTAAACCAAGAGGAAGGATCATTAGTTGGAAAGCTGGCCTTGGGGTTAGAAACAAAGCTGTAGGTCTTATGATAGAAGGTCTCGAGAGCCATAACTTCTTCATTGCAAATAACTTTTGCAACAACATAAACAGCTATCATACATATATATCTAGTATAGAAATATGAACTTCACTAGATGGAAATGGAAGAAATCATATTGATGACATCTGTGAGAAGACACTGTGGAGAAGTTCAATACCATCCATCAAAACAATGCCCGAAGGTCAACTGTAGACCAGGCCATCAATTACTCAGCCTCGAGAAGAGGAAGACCCTCAGTGCGATGGATTGACAAAGTGGCTGCAAAAGTGAGCTCAAGCCTAATAGCTGTGGGAATGGCACAGGACTGGCCAGTGATTTGTTCTGCTTACACAAGGTCTTTGTGGTCAGAGCTGACCTAACAACCACAAGCACTGTAGCATCCGTTGTTGACTCAGCTCTGACTCAGAGGAACCCATGCTGGTTGTGGTTGGATTAAGCTCCACGGGGTGTCGAATGGCTGATTTTTTCAGAAGTGGATCCCCGGAACTATCTCCCAAGACACCTCTAAGTGAACTCAATCTTCCAACTTTTCATTAGCACACAAGTTCATTAACTTTTTGTACCACCAGCAGACTCCAAATAATGTGTAGCTACTACAATTGGGGGTGTGGAGTGGGGAATTAGCCCATTTTCCTGGCACCTAAGGGATACAGGATAGACTTCACCATTTAAACTCCAGAGGGCAGTGTAAGCTCAACAACGATTCATTCAGGGGGACGCCCGGGCTGTTGGGGTTGTGGAGGGTTTCATTTACGTGAAGCCACAATCATTGTTCATGGAAGCAGCAGTCAAACACTCAAGAGGCTTTCTAGTCTGGAGATGTACAATCTCTCCTTAGGTGAACTTATCTGGAAAATAGATGTATGGCAACAGGATCAGAGTTATTTGTCAGGGTATTTTTGTTTCCAGGTGGGTGAAGTATATTCTAGGAGTGGGAGGAATAAAGTCTTTGTTAGATAGGGACCCATGGAACCCCTGCAGTATAAAAAGATTAGTCAGCTAGTCTGTTTAGAGGAAGGTGTTAATATTTGGGATTTGCAAAAGCAAAAGTCTGATACCACCACCCAGCTAGCCCACTGCTGTGTTAGGGGAAGAAGATAATAAAAGGAAGAGGTGAGCAGGGAACAGGACTTTGGCTATGAAGATAATTACGTGACATATTGCAACCAGTATTGGTTTGATTATGAGTTCATGTTAATAGATACAACTTATTAGGCTTTTACTATGTGCTAAGCCCTACGTGCTTTACATATCTCTTAATATTTACAGAGCCTGGGACCAAAGGACAAATATAAGCCAGATACTATGCATTTAAACATGCAAAAATTCTAAATCAAGCTGTTAAATAAACTGTCTTTACCTCCTAATTTAATAAATAGATCGTCAAATGATCTGGAAGGCCAGGTTTGAATATAGCATGCTTGGGTCGGCTGAGTGCCATGCTGGAGTGTGGTGGCTTGGGAAGAGGCTGCTACCCCTCTTCTCTGGTTCCCTTCAGCCTCTGTGGGGTGACTTCTTCACCTCCCATGTCACACAAAGGGCTGGCCCTGGTCTGCCTTTAGTCTGGAGGGGCGCATGTTGTTGAGGTCATCCACCCTTGGGTGAAGTGACCTGCGGAATCGATTTATGAAAACAGGATCAGAGTTATTTGTACCTTATTTTCCAGGTGAGTAAAGTGCAATCTAAAGGCAGGGGGTAGAGGACAATACTTGCTAAATAAGCGCAACCCATTGACTCTGGACTCTTCGCCCCAGAGGAAAAGGGCAGCTGCATGATGTGGGGGACTCCGCACAATGAAACTGCAAGGGACCCAACCATTTCACAAAGTGTAGGCAAACAGTGCCATGAAAAGAATGGCAGGTAAAAAAAATAACCAAAAAATTTTTTTTTAATTAAAAAAAGTTTTTTAAAAAAGAATGGCAGTATTAAACTGTCTCCTTTCATCCCATCTGTTAATCTGCTTGTCATGTTTTTTATTTGCTATTTCATGATGCTCCAAGTAAAGAAAAAAGAAAAAGTGTGTTTATAAAAAGAAGAAAAAAGACTTGTATAAACATCACAATTCATCTTCATATTGTACAATTCTAGTTTTAATGCAAATCAAACGTCCATCGCACATGTGGAATACACAATTTGTATTTTGTAACACAAATGCACACGGTGAAAACACTGCAAAACGAATGCAAGTATTTTCATGATGTTTTCTAGACATAATCATTCTATCAACACTCTCCTCTTTGGGCTTGTTTATTATGAGTAAGTAAAGCCCAGAAGAAAAAGGAGCTATGGATCCCTCTGCCTTTCCCTGTCCTTCTCAAAGGTCACCATTTTCAGTGGAAGTAGTGGGCTATTACAAGGTATCTCTAAAGAATGCCTTAGGGGTCTCTGTTCATACGCGTTTCGTAGAACACCATACTTTACATCTATGTTTGAAGTAATTTTTCTGGTTTAAACAAAATGTGTGCTCTTAGGGCTATCAGGGTCCCTGCTTACTCCGTCTTAGAGGTAACACACTTTATCTCTACTCATTTGGGGTCTTGCTGAACTGTTTAAAATTTGGGTTCACCAGAATTCTGGGCTCCTGAGGCTTCACGAATGCTATGTGCAAATGAAATAAGGAATGGCAGGCAGACATGTGTATTATATGTATGTCATGCTTGCTCCATTGACCCACTGGACTTCACAAGTTCTAAAATCACATTATTGAGAATTTCAAGGCACCAGAACTTTAAACCAGATGTGCGGCCCTTCTGAAAACAGAAGCCTATAGAACCACACAAGTCAAACACCCATGAACTCCGTCCTGGGAGAGGTCAGCAAGAGAAAAGCCAGAATACGTCTTTTGAAAAGTAAAGGGTATGGCATCTTAAAATTGTAACAGTGAGGAGCGGAGGCTCAGAGTTAAGCCATCTGCCTGTAATCTCCATTGGGAAGTAACCGGGGTGTCTAAATGAGAGTGTAGGGAGTTTGGAGTCCAACTCGTGCATCAGTCTAGTACACTCCCTCCTGAGGCAGAAATTCACTTGTATTCATTGAGCCCACACCGTCCATTCCTGTTTTCTACTATTTTCAGAGGTTCACATGTCCTTTGCCAGGTAACATATTCAGGTTGAATCACTGGCAGGCTGGCACCAGAGATACAGTTGCAATTATGCTCAAGCTACTCACAAAAAAATCAGCTTGATGGAGACAGAGAAGCAAGTAACTTTCCTTAGTGACAGTAATAATAACCCAAGCTCCATCCTTTGAGTTTATTCTTAATCACAGCCAACCTATAGGAAAGACTGCAGACCCGCTAGCACATTTCCAAGGCTGTGGATCTTTAAGACAGCACATTGCCTCATCCTTCTCCCATGGACCACCCGCTGGGATTGAGCCAGCGACCTTTCCATCAGCAGCCGAGTACTTAGTAACACTGTGCTACCAGGGCTCCTATAACAACAAGAATCTATGTCCCTTAGATGCAACAATGGGAAAACTTCGTCTTCCATACTTTGGACATGTTATCAAGAAAGATCAGTTGTTGGAGAAGGACATTGTGCTTGGTAAAGTAGAAGCAACAAAAATGAGGAACACCCTTGATTAGGTGGCTTGACACGGTGTCTGCAACAATGGGCTCAAACATAACTATTGGGAAGATGGCACAGTGTTTCATTCTGTTGTACTTAGGGTTGCTGTGGGTCAGAACGGACTGGATGGCACCGCACACCACACTGTTTACAGAGTGCTTCTATGTTAGGCGCTGCTCTAAGAACTTCTTCTTTATTATCTCATCTTGTTTGCACAGAAACTGTGAGTGCAGTAATATTATTATCCATCTTTCTAGTGAGAAAATGGAGGCCCAGAGCTTCAGTTAAAGAAAATGACCAAACTGGGGAGTAACACCAGGATGTTGACTCAGGCATTTCTGCTCCTGTAACCAAATTTTCTATACCTAGCTCCATTTCTACAGTCATGGGGTCTACTGGTAGGCTTATGGTCCCTAAAGTGGACCTAAAGTGACCCAGATCAGATGATCAGTAAATATGACTCGAAGGAACTGCAAGGAACTTAGCATTTTCATTTATTTGGCATAACTAAAAAATCTCAAATTCACTAATGTTTTTTCTTGTATATTACTTTTCAGAAGAGCAGTTTCTAATGTTACCTTTATAAGCCTATTTTTAAACAATATAGCCATGGATCCAGATGCAGGAAATGCTTTATATTTAACTTAATGTACTGTGTACATTTCTCATTATGCTTATGGTACAACCCGGAACCAGGAAATAAGGGGAAATTTTAGCTGACTCACATAAGAACCATTTAGTGCTATGTGTAACATTGCTACTGACTATAGAATTGTGTGCCAATCAATTAGCTAGTTTAGTGTACAGAGATAATCACCTACTTTGCTTGCATCTTTTGTTTTTCTGCTTCAAGTCTGGATAGTGTTATCAATCCAATTTGCTACTTTAACATAGCACCATTGTCCAATTAGTGTGTTGTGTTGCTCTGTTTTACCACTGGAGAGACTTCGATCTTTGTGGAAACTCATGCATGAAATATGCATTCCTAGTAGTGAATCAACAGCCTGAATAACAAGCAATGACAGGTTACCACGAGCAACAAACTGAAGATCCTCAACATTAGGACTGTCTCGGTCGGTCACTCAATTTCCGCACCAGAGGATGAGGTTAGCTTCTACTCCTAACTTTTTGTGTGCTGTGTGGGATCCTAATGCTTGGGAACAACACTACCTTAGTCACTAAATTTGAAATGTGTGTAGAGCACAATTTTTATTCCTCAAATTAACAAGACCTCCTTTTTATTACTATTAATCATTTTATTGGGGAGCTCTTACAAATCCTATAACAATCCATCATTCAATTGTATTAAGCAGATTTGTACATATGTTGCCATCAACGTTTCCAAAACATTTTCTTTCGACTTGAGCCCTCGGGATCAGCTCCTCTTTTTGTCCCTCCCTTCTCCACCCCAAAATTACTTTAAATATTAGTACTTGAGGTAAGATACAATTAGTTGGATGTTCTCAGATACTCTCTCATGGACAATAAATGAGAACTTTCTTTTTAGAAAGTAACTGCCAATATCCAGGACCATGAAAATCATATACCCTTTAACACATTGGTTTATTTTCAGATTTGATCATGAGAAAATAGCTATATTTGCAGATAAAACTGTTCATAACAGTATTATTTAGAAGATCTCCAATGGTAAACAATCAGGATGTGTAACAATAATAGCAAATTATGATGTATGTGCATATATGCTAAAACTTTATTCTGATATTTAAAATGGTATTTATACAAAATTTATATGAACTTAATCAAATACTTGATAATATGTATATATACACTCCCTTGGCCATTGGGCATATTAATTTTCTATCTGTACCATCTTCAACAGCTTTCCCTCCATAACTTCATCTGTAATAATAACAGCCCTGTGTCATGGGATTTCTGTGAAGATTAAAAGAGGGAATTCTAAGTAGAGTGGACAGAGCCATGCCTGGCACAGAGGAAGCCATCTGTGCAGATACTTGTTTCCTCATTGCCTCCATCGCCATCTTCACTGTGACTCCCAAAACAGTCTCTGGTAGAAAATGAACATGCAGTATGAAAATTAAATATGCAGTATGGTCCTAATGGATTCAGACATAAATATGTAAACATGAAATAAAAGATCAAAAATGTATTCTTTAAGACTTTTAACATTTACAAGCTTTTACAATAAACATATTAATTATAATCAGAACAAAGATTGTTATATGTAAAGAAGAAACTATCTACTATGGTGCAAACGCTTTATAAAAGTTGAGATAAGGAAACAGAAGTGGTGATGGCATAAATACAAAATGGCAGCAGAGCCAATACCAAGAAAGCAGAAAATGAGGCAGAAATAGGAAGGTGGCTAAGAAATTGTTCTCTAACATAAGCAGATCATCTCAGGAGTGTCGGTTCCAGGCCAAAGGCACTCACCACACAATATAAGGATTAGCAAATTTCCAAGGACACTAGAGGTCTACGGGGAACTCCTGGAAGACCCCAAAGTTAATGTGCAGGCAGATGAGCCAGAGTTTATAGCTAACGTAGCTCCAACATTGACTGGAAGATCCCACAGAAGAGCAAGCCCAGAAACACTCAGGGGAGGCTGCAGCTCAATGAGCTTTCTTTTCCGTCTTTCCGCATGACTGATTTTCATATCAATTCATTCTAATCCATTTCTCAAACAACACGCTGTACTCTGGGAAAATGCGTGTGCGCCTCTACAAAAATGTAGTCCCTTTGCCAAAGGCTTAGAAGACACGATCCTGACCCCGAGCCCTGCAGGTTCTGGTCACCTGTCCTCATTCTTAGTTTCCATTACATTCCTCAAGATGTCTTTTCTATATCCTAGTGATTATGAATAGATCCAGGAAAATAGTCACCGTTAAACTTTAAACTAGAGCAGGGGTCCTCAAACTACGGCCCGTTGAGGACATTTATCTGGCCAACCGGGTGTTTTTGCCCCGTTTGTTTTTTTGCTTCAAAATAAGATATGTGCAGTGTGCATAGGAATTTGTTCATAGTCTTTGTTTTTTTAACTATAGTCCGGCCCTCCAATGGGTCTGAGGGACAGTGAACTGGCCCCTGTTTAAAAAGCTTGAGGACCCCTGAACTAGAGTCAGACTGTAGGTATCTGGGAAGTTGAGAGACACTCTTCATTCCTGATTGACACCAGAGCAAAAACAGAAGACAGACTTTGAGACTGGCTGAGACAGAGTCTCCTAGAAAGAGATTGACAAGGAGAGTACTTCCCCCGGGACCAACTCGGATGGACGTCAGGAAGTCCCGCAGCTGCTTTCAGAATTTGGTGGAGATGGAAAAACTTGCCCGTAACGCTGATTCTGTGCTGTTCTCCTGGATAATCTTTAGTGAGGTTAGTTCTGAGTGTCTGAAGGAGAAATAATCTAGCTGCCGTCCAGTGAGAACTGGAACAAATTGAGAAAGCCCTTGGCAGCTCTGCTTTATCATCTGAACGGCCGGTCGCTGCTTTGGGAACAGTTCAGCCATAAAGGAATGTGTTCAGAAAATGGAAAGCAAATGGTTATACATAGACGAGTCTTATCCTTACAATTACTCAATTACTGCGCCACAAGAACAATCAAGTTTAATGGCTTTGCAGGCCATATAACTGAACCAAACTCAACCTCAACTTTTGCATATACTATTTCCTCTTGGACTGCTTGCTTTCTGTGGAGAGCCCTGCAAATCTTGGGTTCAACAGCACACGAGTAATGAGAGAAGAGCCACCCGAAGGCAGAATTGACAGCTTGCTCGATGTCGGGAGGTTTGGTGCTTCTCTGAGCATTTAGACAGGACGGAAAACTTGAAGAAGGTGTGCACATAATTCCTGGTTTTCCCTGGTAGAGAATTCAATGTCCTTAGTTAGGGAAACACTGAGTGTCCCATTATTCTCTGCCTATCACTAAGGCCCTGGGACAAGGTCTTCCACAGTCAGGGTTAGGGTAAACACACAGCCTAATCAGTACTTCTCCCCTTCCCATCAAAAAGCTATCAAATGAAGTCATTTCAATTAAAATGATTCTTAAATTACAAATCCTGAAATTTTGCTAAATCTTCGCCGCTGGGCTAGCTGTTTTGAAACACGTATAAGATTTGTTGCTGTTGGGGTTTTTTTTTTTTGAAATGATAAGACTTTGAATGATTCCCAAGTGGATACGTAGTTTTAGATGACTGCACATCCTTACCCCATCTCTGCTTAGCAGAAGAAAAAAATAAACATTCAAAATGATTTAAACCATGAACCAAAAAATATAGGTATATTTCAATTAAATTCCTCCTTAGCGAGGGACATAGTATTACTCGATGTGAAAGGCCAAAGTTCCTGTATAGCTGTTGGTTACTCTGTCTGCTGTAAATCTGTCATTGACCTTTGATTTACCTAGCTTCTGAGACACAGTTCGCAAGTGTACTCGAAGCAGATGAGGAGGGTATTTGCTTCTTGGAGAGGGTTCATTCTCCACTTAACCACAGGGCAAAGTCTTGATCAGAGGCATCTGGGGGAAAACACCTTGAAAGTGGGGGCCAGAGCAGGAAATCGGCCCCTGGATTCGAACTGAGGACTGCCACGCCGCCAGCAGTTAGCCTGTGAGGTGTAAGGCCGGAGTAGGTGGAGTAGATGACAGTTTCTGACCATGTTTCAGGAGTCTTGGTGAAATTTTTTATACGATGATGGAGTAGAAAAGGAAGTTGGGATGTCTAGATTTTTTTCTGCATATATGACAAACTATCCCCAAGGAAAATAGTGAAAACCATTTCTCTGTAAAATGTCCTCCAATTTTTTTTTCTGCACTGTATCTTTTATTTCAAACACTTCAGATAATCTTTCAAACATGTCTCTAAAGTATCTCCTGAAACAGCATAAACCAACGCAAATTTCTCCTGCTCCAGCAGAAATAGGGAGCCACCTCCCCTGGTTATCGTGTCCGTATCTCTTCAACACAGCACGAGAGCCCAGGTCATTTGGGGAGCGTGCTAAAATGCCGTTTCTGAGTCAGTACTTCCAGGGTGCGACCAAGAATTCTTCCATCTTCCCAGGTCAATGAAGTCACCACCAGACCTCATTTTTCAGTGATGTCACTACTTCTCCTGTCGGTACCACCCCACCCTGTTCCATTACGACGGCTGAGTCATTCATACCTGACAGAGAAAAGGCTTCGCAGAGGTCCTCTCTGGTGTTTTGAAAACTGGAACTAGGGAAGAAAGATCAAAGTCCCTCTGACACCAAAACTGTGTGGGGACGTCCAGGACTCGTCTGTGTTCGTCTTCCGCTGAAAGAGGAAGATAGTGTGGGAGGATGAGACCAATAGACTAAATAATGGACTGAAATCTGGCTATATTCAAGTCTCCTGTTTCCTAGTTTCCTAACTCTCCCAGTTCTCACTAAATCTGAACTATCGGGCACTCTCATCTTATTAAAGCTATATAAGATACCCAATATCCTTCCACTATATTCATTTTTAACTAACATGTTTGATTTGGTTTAATGCCCTATGCAATAGAGTCTTGTCCAAAACAGTTTGCTGCACAATTGAGATGCGTGGAAGGAACTTGTTTATCTTAACTAGCTTTCTCTTTCCTAAGCCAATTAAACTCTTTGTGTAAACTTTAGATACAGACCTGATCCTAAATTTGTATTTTCGCACTATTGGTCTGGCTCTAACCCAATCTAGTCAGTGAGACGTAATATTCGTTAACCTGAACTTATTATTCATTTAACACATTCACACCCCAAGGTCAGACATCACCTTGCAGGCTGCTACTACATGATCCCTGCTCTTCATGATTCACTCAGGGGCTTTAGGAAGAGAAGCAGTGCTTTTGTGTGGCTTTACTGGATGCTCTGGAGCTCTGGAGGAGCCCTGGTGGCTCAGTGGAGAGGCACTCAACTGCTGACTGGGAGAAAGATGTCTGCTTCGGTCAATATTTGCATCCACGGAAATGCTAGAAAGCACTTCATCCTTGTCCGAGGGCCCCATGAGTCGTAGTTGGCTCCACAGGCTGGGTTAGGTTTGGCTGGTTTGTTTGTGGACCCTAGAGGAGAAAGCATCGTGGAAGAGAGAGCGTCTCATCTAGGTCTGACGGAACAAACAAGGCAGGGCGAAGGAATTCTCATCAGAAATAGCCCAGTAGCTAAAGGTGTAGAAACAAGAGACAGAATTTTCATTTAGCAAAGTGTTAATCCAAAGGAGAGGACAGGTGGCAAGGGGACAGGTATAGGGCATGGAAACAGTGCGGAGGTTTAGAATCGGAGGCAGTGTGGGGTTCGAATAATTTAACAACCAGATCACTGCCCTAATGGCCCTTCTAAGTATAAAAAAAATATTCCAAGAGGTAGTTTATTATTTCAGACAGTTAATCCTTAAATAAGAATAATAAAAGAGGCTCATAAAACTAATTGTTATGAGTTTTTAAATATTAGTGAAAATATTAAATAATAAATGACAAGAAAACAATAAAGGTATCACCACTCTCTCCACTGGTCCTGGGGGGTTCATCTGTCCTGGGTTCACTGTATTTCCAGTTCCTATCTATGCCAGTGTACATCCTCCCGTCCAGCCGGATATGTAAGGTAGAATTGGGATCATGGTAGTGGGGGGATGAAGCATTTAAGAACTAGAGGAAATTTTCATATTTCATCATTACTACACTGCACTCAGATTTGCTCCTCTCCTCCCCGAAGCCCTTCTGCAAGGGGGTGTCCAGTTTCCCCCGGATGGGCCCTGGGTCCCCACTCTGCACTCCCCCTCATTCATAATGTTATGATTTTGTTTTGTTTTTTGTCTTTTGTGCCTGATACCTGATCCCTTTGCCACCTTGTCATCTTACAGGCTGGTGTGCTTCTTCCATGTGGGCTTTGTTGTTTCTCAGTTAAATGGCCCCTTGTTTATCTTCCAGCCTGTGGGACCCCAGGTTCTGTTTCTGACATGCTGAGCAAGTTCTTCCCTTTTGGTTTTCGAATTCTAGCTCTTTACACATTCGAGCTGCCCTTTGGAACGTTCTATGCAACTCTTTGACTTCATCCTTTCATCCACTTGCTTTAGCTTCTCTATGATTAAGAAACATGGTCCGAGTCTCTTCTGACCTCCACTTTGATCTTTCTTTCTGTCCTGTCCTTTTAATGATATTTTTATTTCATCGTGAATTATGGTCTTGATGTCCGCCCATAGATTATTGGGTCTTCTTTCATTCACGTTCAGTGCTTCATATTTGTTCTTTAGCTGTTGTTGTTCAGTGCCATCGAGTCAGGTTTGACTCATAGCAACTCGGCACAGTCCTGCACCATCCGCATAGTTGTTCCTGTGCCTGCGGCCATCAATGTAGCTACTGCGGCCATCAATCCATGTTGTTGAGAAACGTCCTCGTTCTCGCTGCCTCCATTTTTCCACACATGATGTCCTTCTCCAGGAGCTGGGCTCTCCTCACAGTGTGTCCAGATCATGGGAGACAAAGACTTGTGAGGAGCACTCTGGCCTTGCTTCTTCCAATAAATATCCCTTTGTCCATTTACCAGTCCATGGTATTTTCAATTTTCTTCTCCAGCACTACAATTTCAATTTTTCTATGCTTCTACAGTCTTCCTTATTCAATGTCCAACTTTCACATGTAAATGATGCAATAGAGAATCCCATGGATTGGGTCATGTGCACCTTAGTCCTCAAAGTAACATCTTTACTCTCTGATACTCTAAAGAGGTCTTGTGCCGCAGATTTACCCAGTGTAGTGTGTTTTTGTTAACTCTTGCTCACTGCTTCCATGAGCATTGATTGTGGACCTAAGTAAGACAAAATCCTTGACAACTTCAACCTTTTTTCCATCGAACATGATGTTACCTATTGAAACGTGTGGAGATATTGGTCTTCCTTCCATTGAGTTATAATCCATATTGAAGGCTACGGGCCTTGATCTTCATTAGCAGGATTGTCTCATCTGCATACAGCAGGTTGTTAATAAGCCTTCCTCCAATCCTGAGGTCTCACTCTTCTTCATATAATCCAACTTCTCTGACTATTTGCTCAGCGTATTGATTGAACAAGTATAGTGAGAGATTAAAACCCCAACACACACATTTCCTGGTTTTAAACTAAGTAGTATTTCCTTGTTCTGTTCACACAACTGCTCTTTGATTCTCGTGGAAGTTCCACATGAGCACAAGGAAGTGTTTTGGAATTCCCCTTCTTCTCCAAGTTATCCATAGTTTATTATGGTCCACACAGTCGAACGCCTTTGCATAATCAAGGAAACACAAGTCATCATCTTTCTGGTATTTTCTGCTTGTGCCATGATCCATCTGGCATCAACAATGATCTATATCTCTTGTTCCATATCTTCTTCTGAAACTGGCCTGAACTTCTGGTAGATTCCTGTCAATGTGCTGTTGCAGCCATTGTTAGATGATCTGACGTATAATTTTACTTTATGTGATTATCAAGGATGTCATTTTATTGCGCATTCTGTTGGGTATGGGTCACCTTTCCTGGGCGCAAAGTCTTTGGAATGGGCACCACTTGTTTGTCAGTTTGTTGTACTGTGGTGCCTTGGGTGTTTCTGTGATCATGGAAGCGATGTCACTGGTATTTCAAATGCCAGTAGGGTCACTCAAAGTGGACAGGCTTCAAGGATCTTACAGACTACGAACAGATGACAAAAATAGACTCACCACCCCACTTCAAAGAAAGAAGCCACTGAAAAATTTATGCATAGCTTCAAACCATTTTCAATTTTTTTCTTGAGAGACTCTCAAAATTCAGGTGGGATAAACTCAAGGTCATAATTTGGCCCTCATGGACTTGTTTGAATTTGCTTCATTTTCAATCTGAATATAGATATGAGTGATTGATGGTCCGTTCCACAGTCAGACCCTGGTCTGGTTTTAGCTGCTCATATTGCGTTCTTCATCGTGTCTTCCCACAAATGGAGTCAACAAGTTATCTTCCATGGCCAAAAGGACTTTGAGCTTTGATTATATTAAGGATCTTGAGATGAGGAAATTAATCTGAATTCTCCAGGTAAACTCAATGTAAGTACAAGGGTTACTCATAAGGGAAAGAAGAGGACATGGAAGTTGATATCAGAGACAGAGCTGTGATCATGGAAGAAAACACCAGAAAGAGATAAGAGATGGATTTCAAGGTGATCTTCTGTTGATGGCTTTGAGCCAAGTCACGTGGGCAGTCTCAAGGGTCTGGAAAAGAGAAGAAACCCAATCCTCCCCTGGAGTCTCCAAGAGGAAAGAAGTGCCACCAAAGCCTTTACTTTCGCTCTTTGGGACCCATTTTGACCTTCTGATCTTTAGCACGTCATTGTTTTAAGCCACAGAGTTTAGGTTAACTTGGTCTCACAGGAAACGAAGATAAGTCAGGAATGATTTCATCTTAAAGGATTGTCTCTCTTTGAAACATCTATAATCCTGACTAGGATACTACAGACTTTGAGACCAAGTCACACACATCCATAAGCAAGATTTCACCTATCCAACATTGAACACAGGGCCTGACAAAGCCAAGGAGTTCAGTCAATAATGATTGGGTAAATAAATGAATGCTACTAGTCTGACAACTGTCAGGTGGAGTTTCTAGGAACTTCCTTCAGATGCCAAGGCGTGCGCGTGCGCGCGCGCGCGCGCACACACACACACACACACACACACACACCTTTACATAAGAGAGGACTTCAAAACGTTTATGGAAAAATGGTATTGAAAGACAAGGATTTGTTTTCCTCAACTTTTTGCAGCACCTTGTACACAGATCTCAACATTCTCTTCTACCTGGTTGACCAGGTTCTTCCCAGTTCAGTAGAAGTCTTGCTAAAACTCCCATCTCCTTCGAAAGCGAGGGCAGCATATGCATTCGATAGCCGCCAAATCTCTTGCCAGGGGAAGTTTGGGCAGAGGTGGAAGGATCTTGCTGAGCTCACGACTCCTTGTTTGGCGTCTTTCATTTCAGTCTCAATCCATAATGTGTGTTGCCCAGATTGCAAACGTGTCCGTCTGTCCAGTTACCGTTCAGTAGCCAAGAGTGAGCCAGTTTGAACTAGTTCAAAGATTTGCTTTGATGTTTCAAACTCCGCTTGTCCCAAACAAAATCCATTTCAGCTTCCCATTTCCTAACCTGCTCTTTTTCCTATGTCCTTCCGTGAGGAAGGAACTGTCCAGGCTCTCCATCCAGCTAGCTGGGAATCCTCTTCTAGTTTTCTCTCTCTCTTCGTCACTCTCAATCTCCAAATTCATATTGCTCCTTTCTAGCCGCACTGACACCACCTTCACTTATAGCATGATTCGCTCATCTGGAGCAACACCTCGTCATTGGTTCTGAGCAACTGCCCTCTAGTCAGTTAGAACTCAGTGCTGGCCCAGTCCCTCTTCTATCTATTCCTAGGGTTACATATATCCACACAGCAAGAGCTCAGCTACATATATCCACACAGCAAGAGCTCAGCTACATATATCCATAGCAGCAAAAGCTCAGTGCTGGCCCAGTCCCTCTTCTATCTACTCCTAGGGTTACATATATCCATACAATCCAGCCAGATGCCTTTTTTTCATAAGATTTTCAAGGTTCTGTATCAACTCTATAGATAATTTCAGAAAGTCTAATCCTCCTTGCATGGCATTTCAGGTATGTCATTTTCCTAAGGACTAAACCATGCCAGGCACCTGGTATGGTGAAGAAACTTCTCAAATCTCCGACTTCCTTGCTCCCCAGACACGTGATGCTATTTGACCACTGTGGCTGTAATGCTGTATTTGTCAAGACTGCCTGCCTTCTGCTGTCATATGTTGGTAAATGGAAAATACTGTCATCTTTTAAAGTACTATTAAGGTATTGTTTCCAAGTTTTCTCTAAGCCTCTACTCCACTAGCACCCAACCCTCTTCTCGGTACTAATTCTGAGCAACCGTTTCCTCATCTATAAAATAAAAAACATTTTTAAGCAATTACTGTGTGTCAGGAAATCACCTGGGCACTGGGATTTAGCATTGAATAGAAAGGACAAAATCACTGCCCGTCGTCCACTACTACTACTTTTTAAGATGCTATATTTGTGCTAATTTGCCATAATAAGAATGGTGCTGATGATTCTAGGTATGGTTAACAAGTACTCAACCATTTGCCAGCCACAGATCTAAGCATTTACAGTATTAATCCATTTTATCCTCACAACCCTGTAAGAGCTTACTACTAATACTTTCATTTTACAGGTGAGGAAACTGAGACATTAACAGATTCAGCAACTTTCTTGAGATTCTACAACTGATAAGAGTTGTAAAGCCAGGATCCAGGTTCAGATAGTCTAGTTCTAGAACCCACACTCTTACCTCAATGTCATATATATATATTCCAGTTATATGTTGCCTTGCACTGAATTGTAATCATTTAACTCCATGTATGTCTTCCCTAATATAAAGGCAAAGTAATTATTTAATTTCCATTTGTATCCCTAAGACCTACCACAGTTCCTGGTATATAGTTTACAACAAAATCTGCAGAACTCTTGGCACCTCCAGTTTCTGACAAAGTACCTAATTAAAAAAAGTCAAGAACACTGTAGTACATAGTAGGGCTGGACTTATTAGCTTAAACATTTAAGATAGTGAAAAATTGATAAACCTTAATTCTGTTAAGTTCCTGATGTTTGTTTTTGCTTCTAAATTTTTCTTCTTAACTCGGACTTCACAAGGGGAAGGGAAATCAAACTCATCAACAGAAGGCTGATTCCTAGGAAGAACCCCCTTTCCTTCTCTACAGGGTGTTAGACCTCATTGCAATGTCCACACAAAACTCACAGACCGCACTCCCAGTTACGAGCTTTCCTTGGGAGGTTAATAGGTTATGATTGTTAGAGTTCTCCATCAGGAATACTCAGGACACAGTTCTCTGGTCAGGTTCACCTCTCTCTGACCCTTGGCCTCTCAGCCACACATCTCTTGGCTTCTGCCCTCTCCCGCAGTGTTACAAACTCATTTAGGGCGGCAGTTAAATGTTCAAAGTTCAGTTCACTCCAACATATGCCTCAGCCTGAAGTCACTCAGCTCTAACTTTATGGACCAGCAAACCTAGCTCCCTTAACAAGGGCCTGGAGGACCTTTACCCTGCACACAAGCCTCTTGCTTGAAGGCACTCAGCATTCTTCATTCTGTGGCCAGGGAAGTCCACGTCTCTGCCTTGTGTTCTGGCTCTTGATGTGGCTGCTGCTTCCTTACCAGCAGCCTTTTTGGTGTCCCCTGTATCTTGGAAATTCAGCAAGCAAGGGTCTCAGGTCCAAAAGAGGCTTCACTCCTGGTTCTTCTTTGTGGATGGTAATGGAAATCCTCCCTGTTTTAGAGATGGCTCATTTAAAACCCAGTAGGATGGCAAAACCGACCAAGACTACTTTAAGAATTAAGTTTTAACAATTAACCCTGTTAATAATGACTCATAATTTAATCCTATAATTCTATCAAAATCTTCCTCCCTGCCACCGTCCCTAGACCATCAGAAAAAGAAGAAATACACCTAATCTGCATAGTCTCACCCAGTAGTCTGGTGAGACTTACAAAGACTATGGCTGAAAGAGCCATAGCAAGTAAGTCAGTCATCACACACTCAGGATTCTATTTTTTCCCCTATTGTGCTAAAGGCAAGTCAATATCTACTTTTGTAGTTTGTGTTTGCCTAATGATTTTTTATTCTGTTTATATCAGCTATTTATGTCAACTTTAACATCATTCAACAACTTTATTCCACCTCTGCTGGCATAGTGGCTATGCACTAGGCTGCTAACGGCAAGGCCAGGGTTTTAAAACCACCTCTAGCTGCTTCTCAGAAGAAACACGGGGCTTTCTGCTCCTGTAAAGAGATGTTACAGGGCAGTTCTACCCTGGCTTATAGGGTTACTAGGAGTTGGCATTGACTCAATGGTAGGGCTTGGCATGGTTTGGGGGCAACTTCATGTGATAGGAAATAGTATTTTAATGAAGAAACATATTACTCATCAACTGATTTCTTAAAATCTAGCAGTACAATTTAAAACATTTTGTTTGTGCCATTATTACTTTATGAAGTTTTCTTCCATATAGATTTATTTTTCTAAATAATTTCCCTAAAGGGATTTTACTTTTAAAAAGAAATAGAGCAGACATTTTATTGACTAACATGTGAAAGAAACTTCTTAAAAAAAGAAAAGAAAAATTGATCTGCTTTTTGACAAACTTCCAAATAAAAATATCAAAGAGCATATGATCAGATGCTAAATTTTTAAACTCTATCTAGGAAGGAAACTCAGTGCACAAAGCAATATATTCACAAAATAAGGAGCTCACTAGTAACTTTGAACTTGACAACTTTGAAATACATACATATAGAAAGAAACACGGGGGGTGGGGGGGAAGCACCCCCAATCAACAATTAGATCTTCACAAGGACCAAAAATGAGTAAGGGGACAGGGACAGTCTTTTCAACAGTGGTGTTGGAAAAGGTGCATCTCCATCTGTGGAATAATGAAACAGGACCTATATCTCCACCCGTGCACAATAAAAACTCAAGCTGAATTCAATGCAAACCTGAGAGCTGTAAGGATCATCAAGGAAAAAACTGGGACATCAATGAAAAATTAAGGGACTTATCGCAAGGCAAACACTAAGTGCAATAAAGCTAGCACACACGGAGGAAGATAAAAGAGATGACTGGGACCTACCTAAAGCACTCTTGCACAACAAAGGACTTCATTAAAAGAGTAAAATGAGAACCCACAGACCAGGACATACTTTTTAACCCTGACACAATGGACAAGGGTCTAATACAGGACTCTACAGCCCCTTAGTAGGAGAACAACAGAGGACCCAATATGAGCAGACGGCTCACCACAAAATGACACTGAAATAGTTAACAAACACACAAAACATGCTCACAATCACTAGCTATCCAGGAGAGGCAAATCAAAACCATTACTATAAAAATAAAAATGAAGCAAAGACAAGCTCCTACTCTCAGGTCATTGAGTCTTCTATTCCAGCTTCCCTGGCAATGAGTTAGTTAGGATGCCTGCCTATAGATCAGGAACCATTTCTCCTGCTGCCAGTGAGCCGTTGCTGATGCAGAGACACCCCCTGCAGATTCCAGAGACTGTAACTGTTTACAGGAGTAGAAAGACCAATCTTTCTCCCAGATAATTGCTCGTAGTTTCGAATTGTTGCCCATGCAAATCACAGCCCAATGCAAAACCACTACACAACCAGGACTCCTATGAATCCTATAACACCCCCTTTTTAGTTCATCTTAAAAATCACCCTGGTGTTAACAAACCCAGGGACAAGGGAACAACAAGTGATCCAAAATCACTGGCGAGGAGGTTGTAAAAGGCCTGGTAGGGCTTGATCAAGGGCAATGTAACTGAGAGGAATTACTAAAACCCAAATGAAGGCTGAGCATGATAGTGGGACAAGAGGAAAGTAAAAGGAAACAGAGGAAAGAACTAGGAGGCAAAGGGCACTTATAGAAGTCTAAATACAGGCATGTACATATGTAAATATATTTATATATGATATTGGGGAAATACATCTATATGCATATATTTATAGGTTTAGTATTAAGGTAGCAGATGGATATTGGGCCTCTGCTCAAGTACTTCTTCAATGCAAGAATACTTTGTTCTATTAAACTGGCATTCCATGATGCTCACCTTCCCAACACGATCGTTAAAGACAAATGGGTGCATAAGCAAATGTGGTGAAGAAAGCTGATGGTGCCTGACTATCAAAAGGTATAGCATCTGGGGTCTTAAAGGCTTAAAGGTAAATAAGCAGCCATCTAACTCAGAAGTAACCAAGCTCACATAGAAGAAGCACACGAGCCTGTGTGATCACGGGGTGTTGAAGGTATCAGGTATCAGGCATCAAAGAACAAAAAAATCATATCATTGTGAATGAGGGGAAGTGTGGAGTGGAGACCCAAAGCCCCTCTGTCGGCAACTGGACATCCCCTTACAGAAGGGTCATGGGGAAGAGACGAGCCAGTCAGGATGCAGTGTAGCAATGATGAAACATACAACTTTCCCCTAGTTCTTAAATGCTTCCTTCCCCTACTATCATGATCCCAATTCTACCTTACAAATCTAGCTAGACCAGAGGATGTACACTGGTAGAGATGGGAACTAGAAACACAGAGAATCCAGGACAGATGAACTCTTCAGGACCAGTGGTGAGAGTGGTGATACCGGGAGGGTGGAGGGATGGTGGGTAAAAAGGGGGAACCAATTACAAGGATCTACATGTAACCCCCTCCCTAGGGGACAGACATCAGAAAAGTGGGTGAAAAGAGATTAAGCCACTGGTGACCCCCTGTCTTTTAGCCACTATTGCCATTATCATAAGGAGCTGTGGTGACACCACAGGTTAAGCACTGGGCGACGAACCTGACAGTCTCTATTTGAACCCACCAGTTTCTCCGTGAAATACAGGGAAGGCAGTCTGTTTCCATCATGACTGACAGCCTCCAAGGCCCTACAGATCAGTTCTACTCTGTTCCGAAACTCGATGTGAGTCGAGATCAACTCAAGGCCAAGAGTTTGACTTGGTTTTGAGTCCCTCACATTGCTCTTTCCCAAATGCAAAACGTTTGAAAGCTTGAAACAATATTAAAGTTCCGTGTAACAGAGCTAAGAATGGCTATGCCCATAAAGATCCACCACTTGGATGAAAGCATTCTAGTTGTAAACTAC
This sequence comes from Echinops telfairi, assembly GCF_000313985.2. Taxonomy (NCBI): domain Eukaryota; kingdom Metazoa; phylum Chordata; class Mammalia; order Afrosoricida; family Tenrecidae; genus Echinops; species Echinops telfairi. The sequence continues at coordinate 33,802,049 of NW_022104341.1, read as the reverse complement.
TTCTGAGTAAATTTAAAAACAGAGAAAAAGGAACTTCTATTCCCCCAACCTGAGAAAATGCACCAAGATCTCAGATTTCACATTAGAATTTCCATCAGAATAGGTAGAGACATGGGTCATTTTCTAGTTCTGTGATTGTGGCATCTACTTCAAACACAATTCTGGAATATACTTTTCTTTCGTGCGCGCGCACGTGTGTGTGTGTGTGTGTGTGTGTTGTGGTGTGTGTTTGGATTCTACCTATTCTCTAAGCCTCAGTTTACATTTTTTAGCCACCCCCCTCTCCACATCTTCAGCCCTGACTCGGAATCCCTTGGTTCATCCTTCCTGCTGTCATATCTCTTCCTAGGGCTCCATAAATCAGCATCCTTCAGTAAACTCTGACTCATTAAGACCAAGCCATGTTTTATCTTGTGAACTTAACATAAGTAATCCACAGATACCCAGCAATAAAGATGTGTTATATAATATGCTTGGGCAGATGAGATTTCTATTTCTCTTCAATCAGATAATCCTAGATTGTGTTGGATCAGAGAAAGGGAATTGGAAAATGTGTGGGAAGTTAGTGTTTGTACAATTATTATAATATGCTTTTAATAATCTTCAGGATGGCTGACCAGGCATTGGCCTCTTTAACAGGAGAAGTACAACATAGGAATGATAAGCATGGGTTGGGAGTCAGACCAGGGCTTTAGCTTGGTTCACTGTGTTACTTTGGTCAAGTTATTAAGGCTCAGTGTTCATATTTGTAAAATGAGAATAATAATGTATCTATTTATGAGGTAGCAAAAAAAGTTAAATAAATCAAGATGGAAAGGATTTAGCATATACTTGACATATAGTACTCACTCACGGCCATTGAGTCAATCCATGGCCACAGAGGACAGGGTAGAACTGCCCTTGTGAGTTTCTAAGACTGTACCCTTTACTGGAGGGGAAAGCCCCATCTTTCTCCTGTGGAGCAGCCAATTGTTCCAAACTGCTGACCCTGCAGTTAGCAGCCCAATACATAACCAAGGTGTCATCAGCACACCTGGCATATAGTAAATACTTAATAAATGTTACAGGCAGCCTCTGATTACCAAAATCTGATTTGTTTGCAATCCATAGTGACAAAGCAACCCTCATAAAGCCTCTTATGTTAAACATTCAAAGGTCATCCAATGGTTTGTAATAAAAAGTACTGCTTTGCAAGGTATATCAAAATATTATTGTATTATTATGTTAAAAGATATTTTAGTGTACCTGGAGGTGTTTCTTTAATTTTTATGCAGAGCAAAGCCCACTATATATGATATTCTAATACAAGCATTTAGCTAACTAACATTAGATACAAACAATACCTATTCAGAAATCTTCAGCTATGAACAAACTATTCTGATTTGTGTACAAATTTGACTTAAAGACAGACTTAGGAACAGAATTCATAGGTAATCCAGAGACTGCCTGTAGTGGTAGTGTGCTTCCATAAAGATTTAAAGCTTCGGAAACCCTGTGGGACAATTGTACTCTGTCTTGTATTTGAGAATTTAAGACATGACATGTATTTTAGATTAGGTTCCCCAGAAGACCCTAAGGCAAATGTGTACAGGTATTTGATAATGAAGTTCTCCAGGAAAAGAGAAAAGTAGGGGAAGAGGAGAAGCAGGACAGGCAAAGGGAAGAAGTAGGGGCATGGTCACAGGCAGTCTCTTGGAGGGAGCATCCCTTTGAGCCCATAGGAGTCTAATGTGTAGGTTCCCCTTCAGAGCCTGTCTCAACCCTAGGCAAAGGAATGGAAAGTTCATGTTTATGGACCTGTCAGACATTGGCCGAAGAACACTTGGGAGAAAGTACACTCCCAAATGCTTCTGGCATTCTGCATAAAAGGGAATCAACTACGTGATCTGAGGGTAGAACCCCAAAGAAGAGTGGTAGATGCAGGTTACTGGAAACAGAGGCACATTGAAGCAAGGAGACAGTCAACCCTCTAAGGCTACATTGATTCTGACACAAGGTTGCGTGGATTCTGAGTCATGTTGATCCTATAGAAAAGAGTAGGACTTGGTGAAGAAAGCTGATGGTGCCTGGCTATCAAAAGATATACTGTAGGGGGTCTTAAAAGCTTGAAGGTAAACAAGCGACCACCTAGCTCAGAAGCAACAAAACCCACATGGAAGAAGCACACCAGCCTGTG
>NW_022104341.1:33795179-33798921 GCF_000313985.2 Echinops telfairi | reverse complement strand
CAGACCCCAAACTGTAATCAGCTGGGCAGTGTGTAATTATGTGTCTACATGAAGGAACCTCTGTGTGAATGTCATCTCCTATTAACTGACAGATGCACGTTTCCAATCTACCCAAAGGCACCTCGGAAGAAAGGACGTCTGGTCCTTGTCAGGAAGGTCACACCCTCCAAAGCCCTACGGAGGAATGCCCTCTGCTCACATGGGTTAGATCGACTCCAAGGCAACCAGTCTGATCCAGCGTGGTGTGAAGCAGACAGGCTTATGTCGGTGTGCCATTTCCTCCCCTGTTGTCACTGTTCAAACTTGGATGATTCATCTTTGAGTCTCTGCGTCACCCCGCATAGGAAATGCTATTACCTATCTGAGCGAGCGACTGTGGAAATTAAGTGAGATAATAGAGAGTAAAGGGTCCTGGTTGCAGAGTGGTTAAAGCACTTGACTGCTAACCCAAAAGTCCACAGTTCAAATCCCCCAGCCACTCCTCAGGAAAAAGACATGGTATTCTGCTTCTGTAGAGACTTACAGCCTTGGAAACCCAGTGGGACAGGTCTACTGTGCCCTATATGTGGTCTTTGAGTCTGAATCACCTTGGGTGCTCAGTAAGTAGAATTTCCCCCTAATCTTTACCGATTCTTTTGCTATCTATACCGAATGGATGATACCAATCACAGTAAATAGGTAAATCTGTCAACACTTCCCCTCATACAAAATGCTTTAGACACACTTTCTGTTCCTGGCAACTCTTTTCCAAGAATTTCCTCCTTAGAGCTCTTACGATTCTTTAGATTACAAGAAGAAAAACTATTCAATTTAGGAGTCATATGTAATAATATTTCTGTAGCATCTGCTAACCATAAAACTTCTACAAAGAAATCAGCTCCGTGGGCTCAGGAAGCAACAGGTGGAATAAACAGCAATGCACATGCAACAGCCAGGGAAGTAGAGCACAGAGCTAGTGAGCAGGAAGCAATAAGGTACTGAGCTAACATTCAGGTGCCCTCAGTTTAAGGAATGTCCTTAAGTTACTCATGTCCCTCTGACATCAGCATTCTCATCTATAAAACCAATACTTGAACTAAATCTGTAAGGTAACTAGTGACCATAAAATTCTACTATGTGGCTATAAAAATATCTCAACTCCTAATGCTTACATCTGAGGTATTTGGTATGTAGAAAATCCGATATGGTACAAAGACACAGTAGTCAGGCAGGGGAAGTGATAGGCTGGGTTGGCCAGTGAAGTCTTCATAAAGAACTAGAACTTAAACACAACATTGAAAATTATCTGGAAAAAGACTTCATATTTGTTAAAGTAGAAGGTCGGTGAACTGGAGGAAGACCCTCAGGGAGATGGATTGACAGAGTGGCTGCAACAATGAGCTCAAACACAATTGTAAGGATGGTGCCGAACTGGGCCATGTTTCCTTCTGTTTTGCATAGGGGCATATGAGTCAGACTTACTTGATGGCCCTTTACAACAGCAACCTTGAAAAACAGACAATGATTAAAAAGTGAGCATGATCAAAGCTTAATCATGGAAAAATAATTTTGCTTAAAATATCGGTAATTTTGATGAGAGGAGATGATTTATTATAGGCACAGTTGGCATAGTGAGTTGAGTTGCTAAACCCAAGGTCAGGAGTTTCAAAACACCAGCCATTCTGCAGAGGAAGACAGGGTTCTCCCCTCCTCCCATAGAGAGTGACAGTCTTGCAACTCCACGGGGCAGTTCTCCCCTGTCCTGTAGGGTCACTAAGAGTAGGAATGGGCTCAATGGCAGTGGCTTGGTTGGGAGATAAAGTTGGAACTAATCATTTGAAACCAGTTGCCATACATTTGGAATAGTAAGTAAAGGATTTTGCTACATACAGATAATTCCCTTGCAGAATATGAAAAATTGTAAAGGGATGTTTTGCATAAAATAATTGGGTGATGAATAAGATGAAAATCTATAAGAAGATTGCCAAATTAACCAGGTATGAGATGAAAATATCCTCAATCCAACTGAGGTTTTTATACCATTTCAGTTAATATTGTCTAGATTAATATTGTAGAGATTAATAAATTCACAGCTCCTCTAGCAATGAAGAAACATAGAATCATCACCAAAAATCTATCCCCGCAGTCAGGTGGCCTTTTATAGCACTACACAACCATAATTACCTTGGGGTCCTTAACTGATTTGAATGTAAAAGTTCGGGGACAGAAATTGAAGAGAGCTGAAATACTATTTTGGAAGCCAACATGGTGAGACTTTGTCTCATGGACTCTGGGCATGCTATCAAGAGAGACCTCGAGAGGTGTATCATTCTTGTAAAGTAGAAAGACGGAGAAAAAAGGAAGGCTCTCTACAAGTTGGATTGACACAATGGTTGCAACAATGGACTCAAACATAAGAACAGTTGTGAGGATGGGGCGGGACCAGGCAGTGTTTGGTTCTGTTGGGCTATGAATTCGCACCAACTTGACAGCACCCAACACAGTAGAAGCACCTAGAGTTCCAACAATTTAACAATCCCAGAAGAAAATACTGAGAGTAGAGAATGAGGAGGGCAACACTGGGCAATGAGTGTAAACAAAAGCCAATGAAAAATATTTCATAGTGGGTGTTCCAAGAATATACATGGCTATCTAATATAGAGTTTCAAACTGCTCTATGGATTATATGGAGCTTTTATGTAACAAGGAAAACTAAAATTGTTTCTTTTTCAGAGTCTGGAACTGATTTAGAAATAAGCATATGAGTCAGATATGTGATCAAAATATCACCTATGTCAGTAATCATGGCTTCACTTTAAACCACAATCGGGATTTCTGGTGCTATCCCCTAGGTCTGGACTTCAAAAGAAACCCTCTGGTGCTATCCCCTAAGTCTAGACATCTCTGCAACCACAAGAATCAATAAACATGTGTCTGATTAAGTGCACAGAAAGAACTACCTGCTGACATGCGCTGGACTCTGGCAGGAGGCCAGACAGGGCCTTGATTCGTGTGTGCTTCACACAGAAGGCGAAAGCAGGGAATACACACAGTGGGCAGGGACTTCCCAAAGAGAAGGAAGAAGAATCTAAGCTTCACAGGATCGACTACAACCCATTTCTATCCCACGTTATATATTAATGGTAAATGATAATAGAAATCTAGTATTGACCTCAGAAAATTCTATAAAGGTGATCCACTCTGCTTTGCGATTCAAAGACCAGCCCTTCCTAATTTTTAACACTCTTACAAATAGTATTTCTTCCTTGAAACTGGAATTGAAATCATAACCCACATGACTACCTCCATAATACTAAGCCAAATCCTTTTTACATAATGAAAGAAACTATTGCTCCAACCTATAACTTAAAAGCTCTATGGCAGATGACATCTCTTTTATAATAGTAATCACAAATTTTGACTCTCTCTAGAAAGTTCATTGCAATTCAGCTAAATTACCAGGAAAGAGAAAAATCTGAGATGGGATTGTTTAATTTAATTTTTTTGAAGAATGAAAGAAAGAAAAGTTAGCACCCTGTTTTGCATACCTGGCATTCACCCTCCAGGGAGGGATAGAAGGAACCAGTGTTCTCACTGATAAATGTACCATGGGAAAAGATAAAGGTGTTTATTTTACGACTTTTGATCAACAGCGTTGTGTAATTTTTTTATGACTTTGGAAAACCAGCGTGCAAGAATCATAAAAAAAATGAATTTGGGAGGGGATTAGTTCCTTCTGTTAGTCAGAGACAAGTTGGCCATG
>NW_022104341.1:33793777-33795079 GCF_000313985.2 Echinops telfairi | reverse complement strand
TTCCCTTTTGTATAGCATCCCACCACTTCTGTCAGTTTGTCATACTGAACAATGAATAAGAAAGACAGAAGACATATCAATGGCTTTGAATTATGGTTTTGGCCAAGAATATTAAATATACTATGGACTGCCAGAAAAAAAAAAAAAAGGAAATCTGTCTCAGAAGAAGTATAAGCAGAATGCTCCTCAGAATCTAGAATGGCTTCATTGCACACGCTCTGGACATGTTAGGAAGATGAATCCGTCAGTCCCCGGAGAAGGGCATCACGTTAGGTAAAGTGGACAGTCAGTGGAAAGCAGGAAGAGCCTCAGCGAGATGCCGTGACACTGTGGGCTCAAACAGCGACCAGTGTGAGGATGGTCAGGGCAGGGCAGGGCTTTATTCTTTTGTCCACAAGGTCAATGTGAGTTAAAAGGAAGTCAAAGGCATCAAGCAAGCACTGACTAGCAGTGATATTCATTTGAATGTGATAATCTTGGCTTATCACCGGCAATAAAATGACTGTCTAAGGTGGAAAGAGAGTATGATATAGAATTATTTGCAAAGTAAAAATAACTACCCTAAGATCCTAAGTGGTCCTAGCGGACTAAATGTTCACTCAAGCTGTTGTTGCGTAGGATAGTAGCTGGGACCCATTTCAAGAAACTATTGCTCCCACTACATCAGCTACTTTTCTTTTTACTTAGTGGTCTAATGACTAAGCCCAACGAAGTCTGCGTTTTAAAGCTGCATAAAAGACAGAGACTATGAATAGGACTTATAGCCTCAAAAGTAAAATATTTAGCAATTTTCCAATATTGCATATATAAACTAAAGTTTTATATTAGGTAAAAATGAAATACAACCTACTCTTAAATTAGTGTCTGCTATTTTAAGATACTGGTATCTCAAAATACTTTTAGCAAAACAGCCTCAGCTGTCTACTGTAGAATTAGTGAGGAAACTAAAATTTAAAGCTACATAGAAATAAATGTCAAATTGATTATTAAACAAATTAGAGTCTAAACTAGAACACTCTATGTGACAAAGTATGGAACAAGGTCAAAATAGTACTGAATATACATGTTTCAACATGTATTCCTAAACAACAACAAAAGAAATGAAAGTAAATTAGCTAAGAATTTATTTGAAAGGCTAGAAAGAAAACTACACTATAAGCCTACAGGTAATATAAAGGGCTTAAAGATAAATAAAGCTTGGTCTCAATCTAACAATATCTATGAAATCTCAAGTTTCATGTGTTGGATATATTTTTTCAATCACACCCTAAAATAAAAGCACAGTCACTGAAAATGTTCAAA
>NW_022104341.1:33787641-33793677 GCF_000313985.2 Echinops telfairi | reverse complement strand
CTATGAAATCTCAAGTTTCATGTGTTGGATATATTTTTTCAATCACACCCTAAAATAAAAGCACAGTCACTGAAAATGTTCAAAGCTCCTACTTACCTATGTCAGACAGGCAAACAAATCTCCCATCATCGGCCCCACTGAATCTTTTTTCCTGAACTAGATTCAACCAAGACCCACTCAGCACAGTTCTTTCTGATTGTGACCATCCAACCTGTGTCCAGATAGTCTATCTGAAATTGGAGTGATGGAGACAGTGGGAGCAGCTGGGCTCATCAACTGTGTTCAGTAAGAGGACATCTAGGCTGACTGAGGATGGTTCTGGGGGCATCAGAGCAGCATCCCACACCCCTCTTTATGGAGAATATTGGAAACCCAGAGGGACAGATACAAGGAAAACAAATCAAAGGCATACATTTGTCTCAGATTATAAAGTCGGGTGCTATTTCAGGCACCAGGAGGCATCATGTTTTTCCGTACCTCAAAAAACAAGCTTGCAATAAAAATGTATTTTCACCGGACTACCTGTGCCCATAGAACAATAAGGAAGATTGTAGAAGAACGTGTGCATTTGCCTTAAGGGGTTGGTTTGAAAGTACCACGGACTGCCAGCAGAACAACTCTGGATTGGAAGAAGTGCAACGAGAATGTTCGTTAGCAGTGAGGACACATCGTTTGGTTTCACACGCGCTGGACGTGCTATCAGGAGAGACAAGTGCCTGGAAAAGGCCCTCATGTTCGGTAAGACGGCAGGTCAGAGGAAAGCCCCTCCACAAGATGGACTGACACAATGACCGCAACAGCGAGCGCAGAGCTGACAATCGTGGGGACAGCGCACGATCTGACAATCGTGGGGACAGCGCACGATCGGGCAGAGTTTCATTCTATTGGGCCGAGGGGCACTGTGAGTCGGAACCAATTTGACAGCTCTTACCAACAAAAACAAACGTGCTTGCGGCCCAAAAAGGAGCCTTTCCTAACTCCTGAGAAAAAGAGGCAGTCTCTTTCTTCCAAACTTTGAACTTGGACTTTCCTGATTTAAGTAACAAGACTGCCCCAAAATAACCTAGGTGTTCTCCCAAACATCTGAATTCAATCAGGTTTCTCCAATATTTAAAGGCCTTGGGCGTTTGGCATCATGTTATTGTTTCTGGTTAAAGTGATAAGAATGTAGTCATTTGGTTAGTCTATCATTCAGCACTACTCTGAGATGGAAGCATCCTTGGTTTGCTTGAAGCCACCAAGCTAGCGTGCAGGACAAGGAAGATCAGCAGAGATGTCAATCAGGGAACAAGGGCAGGACTACGTAGTTTGTATTTGTTAGTGCTCAGTTCCTTCACCACTCAGCAGTTTCCCAGGGGTTGCCAGAGTGACGGCTCCATCCAGGATCTTGGACAAAGTATCATGTCTTGGAACGTGTAATTACCCTGCAATATTCCTGCGGGAATGGAGGCAGGTTGTAATCTATTGACTGGGAGGACAGTCTGAGCAATATGATAAAGCTTCTATCTCGATGATGTTACCTGTTCTGAATTCAACAGGATAGTCTCCTATCTGATCTCTTAACTTAAGGACGTTTTCTGCTATCCTATTCCATTGCCCTGACTCCTGGCTCCTTTTGCTTTAAAAGCAGATATTGCAATTCCTTACTCAGCCATGTTTCCCCTTTAAAAAAGAAATACATATATTTACATATAAATTATCTGATTTGCCTTATAAAACAGTCATTGACTTCATGTAGATGATTAAATATCCATGGACTCCGAGGGTCAGAATGCTAGATCCATGTGGTAGGTTACTAAGTCAGTGTGTGTTTCTAGTCCCCAAACATAAAATGCAGACAATATTCATACTTAGAGAGTTGCATTGAGGATTAAGTGAGGGAAGTTGTTCCTTCATACAAATTCAAAATATATCGACTACATATATTATTCAGTCTTTCCTTCAGTAGTAACTAATAAGTTAGTAGACTTTTAATAAGCTTGCAAAGCACAAATTCTATGCCTTTTTACTGGGTAAGTTTTTTTTTAAAATATATTCCAACAAATTGACTTTGACAAGGGGACTTGAGTTTACCATTATTATTTTATGATGGAAATCTGACATAGATTAGAAGAATCTTAGTTAAAAATCATATAGTTGAGACATAACTATAAATCTCCCACAGCTATGACCCTAAGCTGACCACCCCCAACATGTCCCACAGCGTATCCTGTGATTGAGTTCTGATTTGGTTATTATACATTTTTCTCTCCCTGCTCGTTAAAACCAGAAAAAATTGGGCTGTTTCCTTGAAATTTAGAGTCCTTGATAGAAGCACTGTAAGTAAGATCTTTGTTAAAACAAAATTTTGTTTACTCCATTTGTGCATGTCATCCCAAGATCTGTGCCTTTCTTTAAAACAAGCAAACAAAAAATAAAGGTTTCACTCAGCCCATGTAGACAAGGGGTACCCAACAAAAACAATTGCACTGGACAGAGCACAAAGTATTCATGGTACACATGTTTCCCGCTAAGCGAGCATCAAGCAACTACCTCTGAGTTAGTACACCCAGTGGTGTCACCTGGGAAGGTTCTCTCTGGTCACAGTGAATTTTTTTATAAAAGCAGTTTCACTCAAACTTCATTTTTTGTGATGGCCAATTTAAGAGAACAGAGTGTAACTGTGAAATTTTGTTTCCTGCTGCAGAAACTGTTGTGAAGTTGAACACAGTTTACAAGGACAGTGCCATGGGAAAAATTCATGTGTGTGAGTGGTTTCCTCATTTCAAAAAAGGTGAAATGTTCATCAAGGAAAAACCTCATTTTAGACATCCGTTCTATTTGTCACCTGTGTCCTTCCAGGTCACCTTGCGGAGATTCAAGGAATATTGAATGCACCACACAAGCTTCACACACCATTTCTCTGTATGGAGCTGATCTCTGACTCTTTAGCCTGGAAAGCCATCTACTGACAGGGAAAAACAATTTGAAAACAGGAAGACCCTCTTCCTTCTTGTGTGGCCTGGGAAAAGTGATCCGTTTCCTAGCCCTTCAGAGACATAGTAACAGACCTCTCCTAGCGTTTGATACCTGTAGTTAAGGGCCGTCAATACTGACTCATATCAACGCTATCGAACAGAGTAGGGCTGCCCTGTAGAGTTGTCTAATCTTTATGGGAGAAGCCCTGGCAACGCAGTGGTTCAGTGTTCCATCGCTAACCCAAAGGTCAGTGGTATGACCCCACCAGCAGCTACAGGGGAGGAAGATGTGGCAGGCAGCATCGGTAAAGGTGCAGGTTTTGTGTGCCAAGTAAAGGAGCCCCATGGGACGGTTCTGCCTGGGTCTGAGTCAGAAGCAGTTTGACCACAGTCAGCAGCAGTAACAGCCTTTACAGGAACACATCACAGGGCTTTTCTTCCAGGCAGCAGCTGGTGGGATTGAACCACTGACCTTTGAGTTAGCAGCACTTAATCATTGAGTGCCGGGGGCTCCTTTGCTTGGCACATAATAGCTGTATAAAAAGAGGGAGCCAGCCAGCATGCTCCTGAAATGAGGATGTATCCTATAATTAATAGGTCTGTTGATGTCATTTTTAGATCAATTGTGCATCTTACAATTGGTGGCCTCTCAGAAGCAAGGTAATAACAAATCCTTTTGTTGCAGAAAGTGATGTACTCTGCTTTTTAACCTCAAGTTAACGGGAGTCTCTTTCCCTTTTGTGGCTAGAAAGCCCTTTTGAGGGGAAATTGAGGCTCAGAAAGGAAGGAGACATGTCCCAGGCCACCCAGATGATGCCATCCCACGATTCAAACACTTGAGTGATCTGAAGAAATGCTGGCTGGTTCCTCGCCCCAGCCACTCTTCTCCTCGCATGCGGAGATGTCCACCCCGAAGAGCCAGGAGCTTTGCAAGGCGCTTTCACAGAAATCATCTCATGGGATCTAATTTTCCCAGTAGCCCCGGGGAATTTGGTTTTCCCATTTTACAAATAAGAAACGGGGGCTAAAGTAGCAAAGGAACTTTTCTGAATCCCACAGCTCATCCAGTTGCAAACCCTGGACTCAGAATCCGTCCTCTCTGACTCCAAGTCCTTCTTGTTATTCCCTCACGTGCATGCCTGGCCCTCCTGCCTCACAGAAGCACAGACTCTCCATGGGCTGAGCAAACGGAGGGCAGACCAGGCCATCGGGCTAGAACGGAGCGTCCACTTGAGCTGACAGTGGGAACCAAGCCACTTCAGTAGCTCCCACCGGGCCTCCATTAGCGCAGCCAACGGAGCTGTCTAAGCTCGACTTCCTACAGCCCAGCACTGTGGCCCCAACAGCAGGAAGAGGAAGGATATCTAACCAGGGCAAAGCCATGTCTTAGGCCCCAAGCTTTCTTGCCTCCCCTAAGTATATTCCGCTTAAAGAGGTTTTTTGTTTTGTTTTGTTTCATTTTTTTAATGTTTGAAAAGCTGCGGTCATAAAACCCACTTCTTTTACCCACAGTGGAATCTTCCTGGGCTATCCCTTGTCTGTGTTCATCAAATAAGTGAAGGGTCGGAAGAGGAGGAAAAAGGGGAAGTGGAGTAGTCAGGAGAGAGAGAAAAGGGATTTAGTGCCATGTTCTTAACTAATGGAGATAAGCTCAATAATCGTCATTTCAGAGCTCCTATGTGCAAGTTGAGGTGCTACTAAACATTAAGATGTAGCCCCTGTCCCTGGAGCCTGCAGTCAGGCTCATGTGGTGGGGATCTTACAATGTGGTTATGTATTTCATTTCTGACAACATGCCTTTCTAAACCGAGCAGGGGCTGCCTTATTTGGCCACCTGACTCAATAAAATAGATTAAGTGCTTAAAGAAAAAAGGTTTTGCAAATAAAAAGATTCAATCCAAAAAAAAAAAAACTGACGAAAATGTCAACTTGTTCGTTCCACCAGTTCAGACTGTTAATCAAGCTTTCTATTTAGAGGTTTTGAAAAGATTGCAAACAGTGTGTGACACAAAAGGCCTGAATGGTGGCAGACGCGGGACTGGTTTTGCCACCACGACAGTGCACCTGTTCATGTAGCCTTCTCAGTGCACCAGTTTTGGGCAAAACACAGCATGCCTTTCTTGCCCCACACACCTTACTCACTTGACCCTGCTCTGTGCAACTTCTTTTCGTTTCTGCAAATGCAGAGGGACTTGAAAGGACAGCGATTTGACTACATAGAAGAGATGAGGGGGGAAAAAACCAGAAAGGTGCTGTTAACCATCCAAACAAATGAGTCTGGAAAATGTTTCCAAGAATGGAATCACAGATTTGACAAATATATTAAGTGTAATGGAAAATACTGTGAAAGTGATAAAGTTGTTTTGTAAAAATATTTAAATACATAGTTTTGAAAAAAATGCCAGTTTTGGAGGTGTACCCCTTGTATATATGTCCTGTGAGAACAAAGAGATGGAGAGACCAGCATTTGGAAGAGGGAGCCACCTTTCTCCTTTCCCAAACACATACAAATAAACTTTCGAATCTTCTTTTTTTTAATTATTTAAATCACTTTATTGGGGACTCATACAACTCTTGTCACAAAGCATATATACATCCATTGTGTCAAGCACATTTGTACATTTGTTGCCATCATAATTCTCAAAACATTTCTTCTACTTGAGTCCTTGGGGTCAGCTCCTCATTTTTCCCCTCCCTCCCCATCCCCTTCCCTCACTCACCCTCAATAATTTATAAATTATTATTATTTTGTCAAGTCTTACATTGTCTGATGAAGGACAGTTTCTTGTAAACGGACTGTAGATGGGTCTTCCTTAACCTTAATTGACACTCTGCCACTTACATATCAGGATATAGGTCTCACTGTCTTCTTTCCCCTATTTGTTTTATATATTCTTTACTCCTTCCTCTTTTGCTTCTTCTTTTGAAATGAGGGTTTGTTTTTTTTAAATAATCATTTTATTAGGGGCTCATACAACTCATCACAATCCGTACATGCATCATTTGTGTCCAGCACATTAGTACATATGTTGACTTCATTTTCACAACACCTGCTTTCCACTCCAGCCCCTGGTGTCAG
>NW_022104341.1:33773157-33786603 GCF_000313985.2 Echinops telfairi | reverse complement strand
TGTGTGTGTGTGTGTGTGTGTGTGTGTGTGCCTCTATATATTGAGGCAAAGGAGAAAGAAAAGTTCCTTGAGAGAGGAGCATTCAGCTCAGAAAGAAGTAGAGGGAAACGATGGGGTTTTCCAGAACTTTGGCTTTCCTCTTAGTCCCATACTTGCTGCTGGGGGCGAATGCTTCCTTGGTCCAACTGAATGACAATGGCTATGAAGACATCATCATTGCCATCCAACCTAATGTGCCAGAAGATCTGACTATAATTGAACAGATAAAGGTAAGAAAGATGTGGCATTGTACTTTTGTTTGCGTTATGAATAAAACAATAGTTAATACTTATTTTTGAAACTTCTGAATGCTCCATGAGATTTAAAAGCGTGTGGATCAGGGAGGACAAAGCTGGAATGGGCAGTGAGAGACAACGTTATTAGATGGAGCTCTGCCCAGTCTCCCAGCAAATCGCAGACAAGCACAGAGCCTCCCTGATCCTCAGTTTCTTCTTTTGTAATTGAGTTATTGGATTCATTCTTCCTTTAAATAACTGTTTATTGCGTGCTGATCGCATGCACAAGTTCCCCTGATAGCCTAGTCAAGGAGGCCTAGGTCATTGCGGTTACCCATTGGGCTGCTAACTACAAGGTCGGCAGTTCAAAACCACATGCTGCTCCCAGGGAGAAAGGGTTAACTACTCCTGTGAAGAGTTACAGTCTCAGAACCCCCAGGGGCGGTTCAACCTTGTTCTAGAGGGTTGCTGTGAGTCAGCATGGACTCAAAGGCAGTGAGAACAAAGGGAGAATGAAGAACGCATTCTTTCAAAAGCTGAGGGGAAATGGTTTTATCTTTCTTTTTTCTGAAGTTTTTCATGGTGGGTTTCCAAGACTGTAACTATTTACAAGAAGAGAAAGCCTCATCTTTCTCCCTCGTAGTGGCAGGTGGTTATGAACTGCTAACTCACAATTAGCAGCTCAACATGAAACATACTGCACGACACCAGTGATACCATTTTCAGTTTGCTAGCTGAGCAACACACTGTCTCTCTTAGGAATTCTTCCATCAGCAGGGGGGCTCTCAACGCCTCTACCTTCCCCTGCCTTCCTTCTTAGATTTTAGAAATGCATTCCTATAGTCGACCTGCCTCGATTTGTATTAACTAAGGCTGTTCTATACTGAGACTTCTAAACAGTATTGATACCAGTTCACATCACTAGCTGTCTGGGTGTATGTACAGCACTTTCAAACTCATTCTAAAAGAAAGAACAGCCATTTATGAGATGAGCAAAGTGAAGTTCAGAGCACTAACATAAATTGACTAAGATTAGAACCAAAGCTCAATGATGCCGAAGTCTGTGCTTAAATAATTCCTGCTCTCAACAAACAGAAGGGTCTGCCTTTGAAGAGAGGACTATGGAAAATGAGAAAAAAATAACTGTGTGATATTAAGCTACAATTTGGGGTTGACAGGTGGCAGAGATGGAATGATGAGGCAGAGATCCTGTTCAGCAGTCAGTTGCCTTTTCGATTGCTTCTTAAAATGGGAAATGCCTGTGGAGGGCGTGGGCTCATAGAGGCCACTCTCGCCTGTCCTGCTTACATGTTTTTCTCCTTCAACACCAGGACATGGTGACTAAAGCTTCTACTTACCTGTTTGAAGCGACCGAAAAAAGATTTTTTTTCAGAAAGGTATCTATATTAATTCCTGAGAATTGGACCGACAACAATCAATACAAGAGGCCAAGACGTGAGAGCTACCAACACGTAAGACTCAAAAACCTCTTAACAATTGCATTTCTGAGTGTTACCAATTTTACCCAAAATTGATTGTTACACAGATTTTCAGACTCAATGTTGTCGATTCTATATCTGATGCGTTGACCATCTTTTTTTGACCTTGTCAGGCTGATATTTTAGTCGCACCACCTACCCACCCAGGTAGAGATGATCCATACACCAGGCACTTCATGGACTGTGGAGAGAAGGGCGAGTTCATTCACCTCACCCCTGACTTTGTACTGGGGAAAAAAACAGCCGAGTATGGACCATCAGGTAGGAATTTGGGTTAAAAAAATCCATATTTTAGAATACTTGCAAGAGGTAGTTTGGATGCAGGTAAATATGCAAGTCTTATAATCAGACTCCTAAATTCAAATCCTGGATCCTTTTTTGCTACCTGTAGATGACCTTAGACAAATGACCCCGCGTCTCTGTGATTGTCTACTTTGTAGGACTTCTATAAACATTGAAATAAGTATTTAGTGTTCTGTCTGCTACATAGCAATAGTAATAAAAGCTCTCCTTAGGTGTACTTGCCACAGATGCATTTTCTGCTTCTTCAGGCTGAACTTAAGCAGTCATGTGTCTGCTCCAGGGGAGGTATATGCACAGCAAACTGGGAAGTTCTGAGAGAAAAGCCTAGTTGCTAGCTGCTATGATTTTTTCCTAGGACTGCTGTATCAAAGTGCCATAAATTGGATGACTTTAAACCATATACATGCACTCTCTCACACTTCCGGAGGCTCGCTCACTGCCATGGAGTCAATGTTGACTCATAGCTCCCCCTGTGGATTTCGGAGGTTGTAAGAGTGTATGGGGGTAGGAAGCCCAGCGTTTCTCCCACAGAGCTGCTCAGCGGTTTTGTACTGCCGACCCTGCGGATCTCCCACTACACTCTCAGGGCTCCTGTGCCGGAGGCCACACATACAAAATCAAGACATTAGCAAAGTCATGTTTGAAAGACCAAGGAGGACTCTTCCTAGTTCCTTGCTCTGCCAGCTGGTTTCTGGCAGTCCTTACAGTTCTTTGGCCTGTAGATGAGTCATTCTGCTCTCTGCCTCTGTTTCCCCATGGGCTCTTCCCTATGGGTCTGTCCTGATGTCCTTCTTCTTATAAGTACATCAGTCGTAATGATTTCATGGTCCATCCTAATCCCATTATGACCTCTTCCTGTTTGACTATAGGACTCTTTCAAAATAAAGTCAAATTCACAGGTTCCAGGTAGACATGAATCTTGATGCGAGACTATTCAACCCAGTAGAGTTGCTGGTTATTTAATTTCATTGACCCAGATGAAATTATCTATTACTTATGGTAATTTCCTCATATGCAACCTAAGAATTGAGAGCGTTTGTCAAAATGAACTGAAAACATGTTATTTTTCAGATGAAAAGGTAAATCATTTTAAAGGAGTGGCCAGCTCAAGTGATGCCTATTCCATAAATATTTTGAATCCTCACACCCCAGACTCACTTCTCATTTTTCCATTGCCTGTTCGGCTAGGCTTGGTTCTTTTCCTTACATGGACCTATTTCTCCCCACACCAAATATGAAATCTGCATCTTCCCATCCCATCTCCTTCTAGCTATATTCTCCTAGAATGGCCATCAACATCAGTCGTTTTAATTGAGAATGTCAATCTCTCCATCCTCCCACCATTTTTATTCTTATATAATATTCATGCAACCAAAGGAAGCGCAACAGAGCAGCAAGGGGAGCAAAGCAATGAAGTCCCCGAGGAATCCCCAAAATAGACTTCTGAATCCATGGGCAAGGTGTGGCACTTCACCAAATCCAATTACAAAACAATCATAAGGGCCAGCAGACATGCCTGGAACTACTTGTAGGCTCCCCCTGCCCCCCACCCTTTTTCTTCAATTTTCTTTTTTCTCATGTCTATCCATGTAAGATAGGACATCCAATCCCAAGGAGAAAACAACAGGGCCGATGGCTCCGGGAGGGCATGCGAGAGGAGATGGGGGAAGAAGGGGACGGGAGAGCCAACAAACTCAGGGACAAGGGAACAATAAGAGATCTAAAATCGATGGTGAGGAGGGCATAGAATGTCTGATGGTGTCTGATCAACTGCAATGTAGCCAAGAGAAAGTAGAGTGTTGAATGAAGGGCGAACATGACAGTGAGACAGGAGGAAAGTAAAAAGAAATAGAGGAAAGAACTATGAAGCAAAAGAGAATTATAGCTGTACAAACATAGGCATTCACATATATAAATAGATTAATAGGGACATAGGTCTATGTACATATATTTAAATGTTAAGTGTTAATGTAGCAAATGGGCACTGGGTCCACGCGAGTACTTTCTCAACGCAAGAACACTTTGTTCTAATAACCTGGCAGTCTATGATTCTCAATTTCCCATCATGAATGCTGAAGACAAAATGGGGGCATAAGCAAATGTGGTGAGAAAGCTGATGGTGCCCAGCTATCAAAAGATATGGTGACTGGGATCTTAAAGTCTTGAAGTTAAATAAGAGGCCATCTAGTGAGGAAGCAACTAGCCCACATGGAAGAAGCACACCAACCTGTGCGATCACAGCTTGTCTATGGGATCAGGTATTGGACAGCAGAAGACCCCAAACAAACAAATATATTGATGCTAATGATGGGGGTCCGAGAGGGGACCCAAAGCCCATCTGTAGACAATTGCAATTTTCTCACAGAATGGTCACAAGGAAGGAACAAATCAGCCAGGGTGCAGCATAGCACCAATGGAATACACAACATTCCTCTAGTTCTTTAATGCTTCCTTCCCCCTCCCCTATCATGACCACAGTTTTACCTTACAAATCTGGCTAGGCTGGAACATGTACACTACTGGAGATAAGAGCTCTGGGCACACGGAATCCAGGACAGATAAACCCCTCAGGAATAGTAATGGAAGTAGTGATACCATGAGGGTGGGGGAAAGCTGGGGTGGTGGGGAGAAGGTGGAGAAATGAGGAACCATCTATAATGATTGATGTATAATCCACCCCCCAGGGGGATGAACAACAGAAATGTGGGTGAATGGAGACAGTGAACAGTGTAAGATATGAAAATAATAATTTATAATTTATCAGGAGTGGGAGGGTGAAGGAGGGAGGGGAAAAAAGAGAAGCTAATATCAAGGGCTCAAGCAGAAAGAAAATGTTTTGAAAATGATGATGGCAACATATGGACAAATGAGTTTGATACAATTGATGTATGGCTTGTTATAAGAGCTCTGAGAGCCCCCAATAAATGATTTATTAATAAAAAATATATATATTCTTGCAACATGCCAATTGCTAGTATTGAATTATCCAGCTAGAATATTTTAGGTTATTGTTAATACAGACCAAGACTGTTGAAGGTAATTATAAAAGTAATTGACATCATTGTAAAACACCTTTTCTGAGCTCACTGAAGCTCTCAAAAGTACTCAATAATATTTTTGCTTGATTCTCCTTAGTTCTTTTTCTTCTTCCCTTTAGCAATGGTTATAAAGCTCTTATCATTTTCCTCGGGTCTCTAAGCATGCATTTCACTTATATTAATCAGCAAATGCCCTGATTGAGACATAGATGTGCCAATCTTCTTCCTCTCTACTTCCAAACTCACAACCCCTCATTTGCCCTCCTCTCCACTTAGAAAAGAAGGGAGTCCGCTAATATTTAAGGCTGATTTGTCTAGCTAATGCCTTATCTTTTCTCACACACCCTTTCTTAACAGTGTCTGATAAGAGTTTCCCTCCCTCTTAGATAGGGCTTTCTTTCATAATGTGATACAGCTGCTGATAGGGAGGGAAAAGTCACATTCCACAAAGCCAGGCCTTGAAACTACAAGGCTTTGGGGAATAAAATTAAGACCCTCACAGACGTCAAGTCGATTCTGATTGTAGCAACCCCGTAGAACGAAGCAACACGGTTCCGCCGTGGTCCAAAGCTGCAGACCCTTATGAAAGCAGACGAGCTCAGCTTCCTGCCAGGGAGCAGCTGGTGTGTTTGAACCATCCATCTATTGGTGGACAGTCCAGCTCTTCACCCACTGTGCCAGCTATTAACAAACAGTTCTCTTAGTGTTTCTTCTTCCTGTATCTCAGCTTGGTGATTTATGCATATTCTTCCATTCACTCTGAAATTTGTAAGGGGAAAAATTCTAATTCCAATGCCCTATCTCTGAGTGTCTCCAAGGCAAGGACTCCGTATCACTCATCTTTACATTTCCTGATATCTAGTATGGTTGTGTATATGTAAGCTTAATAATCATGATGGTAGTGTGATAATAATGATTTTATATACTTATGAGTGGAATGGAGCACATGAAGATTGATATGCTAGGCATTAGTGAGCTGAAATGGAGTGGTATTGGTCATTTTGGGTCAGAAAATTGCATGACTTACTACCCAGGAATAACATGATTAAGAGGAGTGATGTGGCCTTCACTGTCAGATCTTGCTAAAATCACAGTAAAATGCTATCAGTGATTGGATTATACCTATCTGCCTTCAAGGAAATAAAATCAATAAGACTATTATTCAAATGGATGCACAAGCCACAACAGTTATTAATGAAGAAATTGAAGAATCCTGCCAATATTTTCCGTCACAAATGAATCAAACAGACAATCAAGATGAATTAATCGCTATGGATGATTGGAATACAAAAGTTGGGAACAAGGAGGAAGGAAAAGCAGTTGGAAAATATGAACTTGGCGATCGAAATTATATGATAGAAATTTGCAAAGCCAACCATTTGTTCATAACAAAGGCCATTTTTCAACAATACAAAAGGATTTCTCAAAATGGAATCACAGAAATCAAACTGACTACATCTATGAGAAAACATGGTAGAGAAGCTCAATAGTCGCAGGTAAAACCAGACCCAGGACCGAGTGTGGAACAGACCATTGCTCGCTCATATGTCAGTTCAGGACAAAGCTGAAGAACATTAGAGCAAGCTGGGAGCCAAAATACAAACTTGAGTCTATCCAGCTAAATTTAGGGAGCATCCCAAACACAGATTTGATGCACTGAATACTAAAGACAGAAGACTTGGGGAGCTGTGCGAAGACATCAAGACCATTATTCATTTGGGGGGGGGGTTATTAAAAAGAGGAGAAAGAAAAGATCAAAAAGATGTCAGCAGAGACTCTGAAACTTGCCGTTAATCATAGCATAGCTAAAGCAAATGGATGAAAGATGGAGTCAAGGAGCTACATAAAAGTTTCAAAGGGCAGCTGGACAAGCCAAAGATAGATTCTTCAACAAAATGTGCAAGGACCTAGAATTGGAAAACCAAAAGGGGACAACACACTCACTACATCGGAAACTGAAAAAGAACTCAATTAAAAAAAGCAAGCCTCAAGTTGCCGCAAACTATTGAATGATGCAGAGAGCACCAAGGAAGCTGGAAAGAAGACACCATCTCCGAACCAGAAAGAACTAGTTGACAGTCCACTCCAGGAGGTAGCATGAAAGCGAGAGCCTATAGTGCTGAAGGAAGAAGTTCAAATGCCACTGGATGCGTTAGCCAAAAACAAGGCTCCAGGAATTGGTGGACTAGCCATTGAAATGTTTCAGCAAAATGAAGAAGCTCTGGAAACACTCATTTGTCTATGCCAGGAAATTTGGAAGAAAGTAACCTGACCTACTGACTAGAAGAGATCTATATCTGGGCTCATTCCAAAGAAAGGTGACCCAACAGGATGCTCGAACTGCAGAAGAGCATGGGTATCTCACACAAGTAAAATGTTATTTAAGACCACCCAACAATGGTTACAGCGCACAGTAACAGGGAACTACCCGAAGTTCACCTGGATTCAGAAGAAGACATGGAACAAAGTGTATCATTGCTGATGTCACATGAATCTTGGCACAAAGCAGAGGATAGCACAAAGATGTTTACTTATGTTTTATTGATTTTTTAATCATTTTATTAGGGGCTCATACAACTCTTATCAAAATCCATACATACATAAATTGTGAAAAGCACATTTGTGCATTCACTGCCCTCATCATTCTCAGAACATTTACTCTCCATTTAAGCCCCTGGCATCAGGTCCTCATCCCCTCCCTCCCCCATGAACCCTTGTTAGTTTATAAATTATTATTCTGTCATATCTTTCCCTGTCCAACGTCTCCCTTCACCCACTTTTCTGTTGTCTGTCCCCCAGGAGGAGGTCACATGCAGATCCTTGTAATTGGTTCCCCCTTTCCAACCCACTCTCCCACTACACTCCCAGTATCGCCACTCACACCACTGATCCTTAAGGGATCATCCACCCTGGATTCCCTGTATTTCCAGTTCCTGTCTGTACCAGTGTACATCCTCTGGTCTAGTCATACTTGCAAGATAGAATTCGGATCATGATGGGGATGGGGGGGGGGCATTTAGGAACTAGAGGAAAGTTGTATTGATTATGCAAAGGCACTATACTACATGGACCATAATTCAGTTGGATAACCTTGAGAAGAAGGGGAATTCTAAAACACTTCATTGTGCGCATTCAGAATTTGTACATGGATCAAAAGGCAGTTGTGTGAACAGAAAACAAGGAAATACTGCATTGTGTAAAATCAGAAAGGTACGCATCAAGGTTGTATCGTCTCACTATCCTTATTCAGTCTGTATGCTGAGCAAATCATCAGAGAAGCTGGAGTATATTAAGAAGAATGCAACATCAGGATTTGAGGAAGGCTTATTAACAACCTGTAGAATGCAGATGACACAACCTTGCTTGCTAAACGTGAGGATGACTTATAGAACTTGTTGGTGACAATTTTAGCCTTTAGTGTGGATTATAGCTCAATGTAAGGAAGAACAAGTTCCTCACGACTGGACCAGTAGGGAGCATTATGATCCATGGAGAAAAGGTTGACGTTATCAAGGATTTTGTCTTACTTGGATCCACAATCAATGCTCATGGAAGCAGCAGTCAAGTGATCCAAAGATGTCTTGCATTAGGACTAACTCTGCTGCACAAGACCTCTTTAGAGTATTGAAGAGCAAGGATGTTTCTTTGAGGACTAACGTACACATGACCCAAGTCATGGTAGTCTCCATTGCATCATATGCGTGTTAAAGCTGGACACCATAGAATAATAGATGCATTCGAATTTGCTGGAAGAGAACATTGAAAATTTGCATTGACTGCTAAAAGGACAAAGGGATTTGTATTGGAAGAAGTAAGGCCAGAGTGCTCTTTAGAAGCAAGGAGGGCAAGACTTCATCTTATATACTTTGGACATATCGTCAGGAAAGACTAGTCCCGGAAGAAGGACATCATGTTTGGTAAAGGAGAAGGGCAGCGAAAGAGAGGAAGGCTCTAGACGAGAAAGATTGGCAAACTGTGAAGATGGTGCAGGAGTGTGCAGTGTTTCATTCTGTTGTGCCTAGGGCCGCTGTGGACCAAGGCTGTCTGAATGGTACTTAACAACAACAACAACATATACTTACTGCCTAATATTACTCAAAATAAATCATTTCAAATATACTTTATTGCAATTATATGTCTATGGTGAACAGCCGTGTTTCTAGGGGGGGGGGTTGTTATTATTTTTATTTAGTTTTACTGTAGTTTGAGTGAAATTTCAAAGACCAAATTAGTCTCCTATTCAACAATTTATACACTTTTTGTTTTTATTGGCTGAAATCCTCTTTTTCCCCTAATGCCCCGATACATTTTAATAACACTGATACACTGCACATCTGTTTATGTCATTGAATATATGTAAAGAGAGGCACAAACCATTATAATAATTAGGTTTTTGTGCCTTCCCAGAACCAATTTTCACCCCTTTGGAGGTACTCTTATTCTCTTCGAGAATTATTTTTACAGATGACAAACAAGCGTAGACAGATTAAGTAACTTATCCAAGTATGCACAGGTAAGGAGGACAGAACGTTCAGGAAAAGTTCAAAGGAGAAATGATCAGGGAAGGGTGAACGATTCAAACAATGTTACAGGATCTGTCTTAAAGGAGGCTTGAAATTTATGATATACATCAATCTCTCCTACTAGCTTCAAAGGTCCAAAGTCCAGTCTAATCTGTACATATTAAGTATATAATAAATGTGTGTTTATTTTAAATGGTGTGGAATGCAAAGTACTATGTAATATAATATACCCCAAAAATAAGTGTTGGCAGTTATAATTTAAATGCTTTGATTCTTTTTAAATCTTAAATTATTTATGAGACAAATATTTCCATTTGAATTATAAACATGTATTTGAAATCTTTTCCCACAGGTAAAGTGTTGGTCCACGAGTGGGCCCACCTCCGGTGGGGCGTGTTTGATGAGTACAACGAGGATACACCCTTCTATGCTGCTGCCTCGTCAAAAAGAGTGGAAGCAACAAGGCATGTCCACTTAAAATTTTTATAAAAGACTTCAGGGTGTAACTTGTCTTATTATCCTTCATTTGATTACTTTTCTAATACCAATCATTCATTTTTGTCTTGATGACTAACAGATGCTATATTATGAAATGAATATTTCTTTTGTTTCTGTAACTTCATCTGAAAGTCGCCTGTTGCCAATTTCAAAAACAACTGCAATCCAGAGCACCGAGAGCGTGTGGGAGCCAATTTGACCCTTTTTACTCCACGTTCCCAGAGCTGCAAACACTCGTTTGTGCTGGAAATGTGCCTTGTGTTAAGAAGTTTACTGAGACAATATCCAAATTATTAAAACTGCAAAGATTGGACAAAAATGGCTAAGAATCTATTTTAACTATGAGTTGGATAAGGTGTTAATTTTTAAAATGTTCGTGATCAGGCTGCCTCAAAGACTGTCAAATATTTTCAGGTGTTCCGCAGGTATCACTGGTCAGAATGGAGTTCCCCAATGTTCAGGAGGCAGCTGTGTAACAAAACGATGCAGAGTTGATCCTCAGACAAAACTGTATGAAAAAGGTTGTCAATTTTTCCCTAATAAGGTGCAAAAGTCAAAGGGATCCATAATGTTTATGCAAAGTATTGATTCTGTAAGTATTCACTCACTGCTCCTAGAATTTATAATAAAATGAAATATGCTCCTGGTTTTAAAATATCTGTCCACATGACCTGAGGAAGAAGATTCATTAATATAGAGTTATTTGAACAGTGGTGGCACATAGTAGACATTTCATCAGTGTTAGCTGCAATTATTATTACTAAGATTTCACCTTAGGATAAAATTGATTCCTTATTGACTGTTTTATCCAATAAACAAAGTAATCGTAGAACAGAATTTCAATGTTTTCTCCAGGTTTGTGGTTAGATTTTAGGCCTGGTGGTAAGCGTTGAGTCAGTGTTGGAACGCTAACTTCAAGGTCAGTGGTTCAAACCCATCAGGCCCTCTGAGGGAGACAGATGATACTCACTGCTCCCGCAGCTGTGTACAGTCTCAGAAACCCTCAGAAATCACGTCGATGGCCTTGGGGATCACATTTTTTTAAATTTACTTACTTTTGACTGTAATCTGAGTGAAATTTCAAAGAGCAGATTCGTTTCCCACTCAGCAACGTGTGCACATTTTGTCTCGTGATACTGGATCTTGTGATGCAATCCCCTAATGAACCGCGCTCCTTCTCATTCCTCCCTGGCTCCCTGCCCACTTGTTCCTCTCTCCTGCCCTTCCTGACATCAGACCTTGATTTGATTGCTTGTTTGTTTTGTTAGTTACTTTGGGGCAAATGTTGCCCTTTTAGTTTCATGTGGTTTATTTACTGAATACGTCCCTCCCTCGTGTTATGATTCACTTTAGAGGTCTGTCTATTGTTTGGCGCAAAGTTGATCCCCAGAAGTGGGATCAGTTCCAGACTTGAAGTTTGTCTAGGGGCCATACTCTCGGGGGTTCCCTCCATCTCTATCAGACTCTGTCTCAAGCTCTCTCCCTCTCTAAGCATTTTATTGTGATGGGAACGGGAGTTCACAGGGCAATTTGGTTTTCCATTCAACAATTCATACATGGTTTCTTTTTAAGTTTTATAAGCATGTCTTTACTTTGTACATAGACTTTTTGATTATTTAATCCTAGTCTAATCAATTGAATGTTTATAGGTATTCATATAATAGTAGTAAATTGTTCAGAACTACCAGAGCATGTATCTCCAGATGTATGTTTAATTGAATATGTGGCAAAAACAAATGTTTGTTATTGCACTTTGATAACATGTACTTCAGCCTTTCATAGATACACAAGCCTAAAGAGGCGCTCTCCCCCTGGAAAGATTGACAGTCTCAGAAATGCACAGAGGCTGTTCTACCCTGACCGATAGGGCTGCTATGAATTGAAATAAACTCCATGGCAGTAAATTTAGAGTCTTTGGAAAGCAATTTTCTTAGAACTCCTGTCCTTTTGAGTATATAATGCTTGCTTGGAAATAAACATTTCTTGGCTACTTTTTTAAAAATGGCTTTTGTGAGGCTTTAGTGGAGAGCAAATGTTTTGAGACTGATGAGGGCAGTGAATGGGCACCTGTGCATGTTTTGTTTTATGACATTGATTGGAATCCCACAATGTAGTATACCTTGCCCACGTCCTCTCTCTGCTTCCTGCTTTCTTTCCTCTTTCTTGTCTCTCCCTTTCCGGCCCTCTGAGCTTTATCTGTGGGAAAACGCTGCCTTTGGGATCTTGTATGGTTGATTGGTCTTCTACGGAGCGTTTACTTCCCTCATGGGACTGTTCATTGACTCAAAACGGAGTCATCAGGATGAGTTTGGTTCCTAGCTTGAACCTATGTAGCTAAGGCCATAATCTTGGTTTTGCCACTCTCTCTCTCAGACAAATCTTGGACACACTTTTCAGTTTGGTTCCACAGTTTTCTCCCACTCTCTCCAGGACCTGCTCTGTTGATTCTTTCGGTGCAGTTGCTTGTGACAGCTGGCATCTGTTAGTTCTGGACTCTGGCTAATGAAGGTTGTGGTTTATGTGGCCACGCATCCTTTTGTCTGATTCTGTATTGCCCATTGGGAGCACAGGAATAATCTAGGTGGGCTGCAAACGCAGGTATTTAGACTGGATTGTAGAAAAGTTCTTAACTGCCAGGGATGCGCTGAGTAATTTTTTTTCCTGAAATGGGGGTGGTAGGCCAATTAAATTTACGAACCTGTGCCATGGTTTCCTTAGGCTTTGGTTTTCATCCTGCATTGCTCTGCATGAAGAGGAGCCAGTAGCTGCCTCTTAACTGGTCACTCTCAAGCTTTTAAGACCCCAGTTACTACTACCCAAGGCGGATATAAACTATTTTCTTGGTGCACTGTATTTTGCCTGTTGACCTAGATGTCCCTTGAGACTGTTTTCCTAAGTCTCCGAGTTCAGTGATTCACTCTGTGAAGGAGTTTGTTCAATGTTAGGTTTTGAGAACTTTGCCCCTGGATGCAGTGATGACATCCTGGTAATGCGGTAGGTTAAGTTCTGGGCTACCCACCAAAAATGTCAGTGGCTCAAATCCACCAGTCACTCCCAGGGAGGAAGATGAAGTAGCCTAGTTCTGTAAAGATTTACAACTCCAGAAACCCTGTGGAGCAATTCTCCTCTGTCCTTTTTTGTTTTTTTTAATTGTTTTATTAGGGGCTCATACAACTCTTATTACAATCCATACATACATCAATTGTGTAAAGCGCATTTGTACATTCAATGCCCTCATCATTCTCAAAGCATTTGCCCTCCACTTAAGCCCCTGGCATCAGCTCCTCATTTTTTCCCCTCCCTCCCCCTC
>NW_022104341.1:33751978-33773057 GCF_000313985.2 Echinops telfairi | reverse complement strand
CCACTTTTCTGTTGTCCATCCCCCAGGGAGGAGGTCACATGTACATCCTTGTCATCGGTTCCTCCTTTGCAACCCACCCTCCTTTCACCCTCCCAGTATCACCACTCACACCACTGGTTCTCCTCTGTCCTTTACGGTCTCTCTGAATTAGAATTGGCTCAATAGCAGAGGGTTTGGTTTGGGTTTGAATGCTCTACAATATCCTTGGATATATTTGCAGCACATGCAAATAGATATACTCCCACTCACTGTAGTTAGATTTTAAAATGCTTGTTGGTGTTGTTGCTGCTGCTGCTCTTTTGTTCGGACAGCAACCCTGCAGGACTGCACAGAACTTCCCCATAGGTTTTCTCAGTCTTTAAGGATTTGTCAGGTCTTTTCTTCCCTGAAGTGACTGGTAGATGTGAATTATCAATCTTTCCATTAGTAGCCAAGCACTACCCTATTGACCTCCCAGAGTTCCTTTAGAATACACAGTATAAAGTAAACACAGGGCGAGGGGGTTATATTTTGAGAGGGACAGGGTGGTATATTGTGTGGCAGAGGGCAGAGGGA
Organism: Echinops telfairi; assembly: GCF_000313985.2. NCBI lineage: Eukaryota > Metazoa > Chordata > Mammalia > Afrosoricida > Tenrecidae > Echinops > Echinops telfairi. The sequence continues at coordinate 33,772,502 of NW_022104341.1, read as the reverse complement.
ACACAGTGAATGAGTTGAAATATAATGTATATGAGCTATTGAGTGTAAGACTGATGATGTGCTCTGTAAACCTAATTCTCAATGAAAAGTTTAAAAATCTATAATAAAACACTTAGAATATAAAATAATGTGGGATTTTCAAAAACCTTTTTACTCTCTTAGATCGCTGAATTCTGTAATGCCAAAAACCATAATCGCGAAGCTCCAAATCTACAAAACGAAAAATGCGATTTCCAAAGCACATGGGAGGTGATCAGTAATTCTGAGGATTTTAATGTCACCACACCTAATGCCACCAGTCTACACCCTCCTGTCTTCTCCTTACTGAGGATCCGTGAAAGAATTGTGTGCTTGGTTCTTGATAAGTCTGGGAGCATGGCGGTAAGCTTAATGGCCCATGTTTGCTGGATGTGGGAAATGATGGGTGATTAAAGAGCTAAGAAAACGTTGGACTTTCTCTGCACCTGGGTGTTCTAAATTGCATGAAGGCTTAACGCCCTATATCTTCCTGTGGCCCTAATCTCAGGAGAGACAAAATAATATTGTCGTAAAAGAGAGATGTCAACAGAATTAGATAGAGCGAGCACAAGCACCCTTGTTTGCTCCCTGTAAAATAGAGGGTTTGCTGCAGAGACACTCAAGCTCTTTAGTAAAGTTTCAGGTACAAGATCTGACCTGGAGGTTGAAATCTGCAGTGGAGTTTAACCATGCTCCCTCTATAAATTTGGAATGCTTGAGAGACATGAGAATAGAGTCAAATGGAAGCTGCTGAACTCCATGATCCAGGTATTGAGGGAGAGGATAAATGTGCTGAGGTTTATATCTGGAAAGACCAAGTAAAGAAGAATGTGAGCCTTGTTGTGTCACCACGCAACCAATTTCAATCAATCTATCAGTGGAGAAATGGGGGGGGGGCAGTAAATGATAGAGGAAAGAGGTAAGATCAGACTAGGCCTCTAGGACTCAGTTGTAGCTCAGCTGTTTCACCTTCTGAGTAGCTCTGCTCTCCGGTGGGGAACTATTGAGTTACGTGGTTAAATGTTGGGCTACTAACTGAGAAGTTGGTGGTTTCAGCCTACCTAGAGATACCTTTGAAGGAAGGCCTGGTGACCTGCTTCTGAAAGGTCAGCCTTGATGGCCCAATGGAATGTAGCCAAGAATCCACTCCAGTTAAAAGACTCTGCGCTGCTACTTCCTATACTATCAGTTGTCCCATAACACTTACTCATATGTTCATCAATTTGGGCAAAAATGGATCATTTCTTTTTTGTTTGTTTTTTTTTATATCACCAGTTGCTGTGCACAGAAAATTCCTACCAACAAATCCAGTACACTTGTTTTATATAATCTGCTATTACCTTCCAATTGAAAACCACATGGTTCTTTTTCTTGTTCTTTTTTATTCAGGGTTTATATGACGGCATTGTTCGCCTAGATCGGCTGAATCAAGCAGCAAAATATTTCCTACTGCAGATCATTGAAGATGGATCCTGGGCTGGAATGGTTCATTTTGATAGTTATGCCACAGTGGTAGGTGACCTGATCCAAATAACAAGCAGCAATGACAGAAACCAGCTTATTGGGAAATTACCTACAGTAGCTAGTGGAGGAACTTCCATCTGCTCTGGAATACAAACAGCTTTTCAGGTGAGAATCATTCTGCAAATATAGATGATCTTTTGTTGTTATTTTTAGAATATTTATTTTTGTGACTGCAAGTACTTACTGCCTAATTTTAATGTAACTCGTTTTTTTAAAAAAGCAAACCACATGGTGCTAACAAGCACATAAAAAAATCAATTTTTAAAAAGTTAGTGAATCCCTGGCACTCTGTGATACTCTCCTTCCTGACATGATTGCTGAAGACAAAGCGGGTGCATAAGTAAATGTGGCGAAGGAAGCGGATGGTGCCCAGCTATCAAAAGATATAGGGTCTGGGGTCTTAAAGATTTAAAGTTAAATAAGCGGCCTGGCCATCAAGCAGGAAAGCAACTAAACCCATATGGAAGAAGCACACCAACCTGTGCGGTCACAAGGTGTCGATGGATCAGGTATCAGGTATCAGAAGATCCAAAACAAACAATTATGTTGATGCAAATGAGAGAGGTAGAGTGGAGACCCAAAGCCCATCTGTAGACAATTGGACATCCTCTCACAGAAGGGTCACACAGAAGGGATAATTCAGCCAGGGTGCAATATAGCACCAATGAAACACACAACATTCCTCTAGTTCTTGAAGCCTCCACACCCCCACACCCCTACTATCATGACCCCAGTTCTACCTTAAAATCCTGCTGGACCAGAGTATGTATATTGGTACAGATAAGAGATCTTTAAACACGGAATCCTGGACAGATAAGCCCCTCAGGAACAGTAGTGGGAGTAACAATACTATGGCGGGAGCAGGGAAAGGGAGAGAAAGGGGAAACCAATCACAATGATGGATGTATAACACCCCTCCTCAAGGGGACAAATAACAGAAATGTGGGTAAAGGGAGACAGCAGCTATTTAAGTTACCAAAGATACAAGAATAAATAAATAAAAACATATAATTGATGAAGGATTCACGAGGGTGAGGGAGAGAGAGGGAAAAAGAGGAGCTGATACCAAGGGCTCAAGTAGAAATAAAATGTTTTGAAAATGATGATGGTAACCTATGTATAAGTGTGCTTGATACAATTGATTTATTGATTGTTTTAAGATCTGTAAGAGCCCCCAATAAAAGTATTAACATAATTTAAAAATTAGCGAATCAATGAATGATGAATGACTAAAATCAAACCCATACATAATGTATAAGACACATAAAGCACATAGCAAAGGTTTTATAAATGATAATACTGTAATAATTTGTTAGTTCTCTTAAGACTATAAAACATTTTACCTGTGTTTTCCTTGTGTCTTTGTTGATTATCTCTATATCTTATGTCCTAAGTCTCAAATGAGATGCTTAATAATAAAGATTTTAAGTTAATTCAAATTTTTCAATATGTTCATAACAAAGAAATAAATATGCCTCAGTGGAATAGAATCATATATATGTAGAACCATACAAGAATTTAGATTTAATCTAGTTCAATCATCTTGTTTTACTCAAAGAGTAAATACTCTTTTGTAAATACAGTGAACCCTCGTTTATCGCGGTTAATCAGTTCTAGACCCTATCGTGATAAATGAAATTCCGCGAAGTAGGATTCCTTATTTGTAAATCAAATATTTTCATAGTTAGAGCATAGAGGACATGAAAAAACACCCTTTAGTCACCATTACACTCGTATTACCCAATTTATTAAACGAAAAAGGGAAAATACAGTAAAACATTTTGGACATTACAATTATCATTTATTATTTATTATATTATTTATGGTATCAAGCATGTACAGTATGAGCCAATCAGTGGCAGTAATGACAGAGCATGTGCTGTTACGCAAAAACCGTGATAGAGTGAAGCCGTGGAAGTCGAAGCGCGAAGTGGCAAGGGTTCACTGTACTTCCTTATTTACAAATAGACCTAGAAAGTGAAACTAGCAATGAAATTTCATAGATGTAATTGAAGCATCCCGTGAAATGCTAAAGGAGAGGATTCTATTTAATATCTGCTTCCCTGTAAGCTCCATGAATGCAGAAGTCATGTAGTGCCTGCTGAATCTCAGCATCCAGCACATGGGCTGGCACGCTGTAGACAGTGCTCAGGAACTGAGCAAGCAAGGGCGCAGTCATGCAGAGAACCGTGCATCCCCGAGGGATCTTTCTTCCTTTGGTACTCAAATGAGTATCTTGATGGGATGGGGATGCTGTATGAGGAATTGTGTCATGCACATATGTTTCTATTGTAGAGCACTATAACACTATCTCTCTCTTTCATTGTTTGGTTTTAATGCTTATCATAGAATAAATTACATACATAGATTAGTCATCCCTTGCCTACAAACATGCAAAAGTAGTAATGCGGGGGGAGGGTTGTCACTAATTTTCTGATAGAAGCTTTATTAGGAGCTTCTATATCCTATATTCTCTTAAGCAAATCCACACACACCTCCGCTATTTGTTTCTGGGCCCGTGACAGCCACCACATTTTGTTGTTGTTATTGTTGGACTAGAATCAGTGTCTCAAAATAGTTTTTTTAAGACACCACTACAAATTAAAACCATCAGAGAAGCTAAAGCGGAGTTCTTTCCCTGAGCTCCCCCACTATGTTTTGGTGTATGGATGACTTGGATGCCTGTACCTCATGGTGAGAATTCATTGGCATTTAACTCAAAATGCATTTTCCACAGCCCTACTTCCACATAATGTTATTTATGTAAACATTTCCTGCAGCAGATAGATACGCGCACACACACACACACACACCCCTAATGGCTAAGATCCCCCAGGGCTGTTGATTCAACTGTAAAACAGAGACTCTCATCCATTCTGAGCATGTGTTTATTTTCTCTGATAATTGTTGTCTGAGTCCTCACCAATCTATTTGATGTAGGAATACCTTATAATTAAGACACTAATTATGTTTGCAGGAGATTAGAAAGAAGTTCCAGGGAACAAGTGGATCTGAAATAATGCTGCTGACTGACGGAGAGGACAACACTGTATCGTCATGTATGGATGAGGTGAAACAAAGTGAAGCGATTGTTCATGTGATTGCTTTGGGACCATCAGCTAATGAATTAATAATAGAGATGGCCTCAATGACAGGTAAAATATCAACTATAAATTCTAGCCCTTTGATAGCAATAAAGAAAGGAAGAGGGTGACAACAACTCTCCAACTCCTGCCTTGCCAGACACGGTGCCAGCAGCTGGGGACCAGAGCCCAGCCAGACACAATCACTTCATCAAAGTGATCCCAATGCAGCCAACTAGGGGACGATAAAACCGATGCTGAGATAAAGTGATCATGACACTCCCTCCCCTGGGAGTACGGATTTGCCTGAGTGGAAACCACTCGTTCTCCCAGGATTGGATGGAGCCAGGCAGAGAAGGCATCAAGGAAGGTGGCTTCAGAACTGCGCCTTGAGAAAAGTGTGGAATTTCTCTGGGAGGAAGAAGAAATAGAACAGAGAACAGGCCATGAGCAAGGTCATGTTGCAATGATGGTGCAGGACATGTATAGGAAATCCAGGGAGACCGGAATACAGACTGTGGATCGCAGGGCAGATAAATAAAAATTTGGGTTGAACAGCCCTAAATAACAGCTTCTGGATTAAACGTTAGCTATAGTGGCAATGTGGGTTACCCGAAGGTGATCTAAACACACCAGCTGCTCAGTGGAAGAAAAAGAAGTCTGTCTGCTTCAGTAAATATTTAGAGTTGTGTACATCCTATGTAAGGGAGCCTTGGTGGCACAGTAGGTTGTACACTGGCTGCTAACCCCAAGGTCAGCAATTCAAAACCATCAGTTGCACATGGAAAAAGACATGAGGCTTTCTGCTCCTGTAAAGACCTGCAGCCGTTGAAACCCCAAAGGGTAGTTTTCTTCTAACCTGCAGGGTCACTATGAGTCAAAATGAACTCAATGGCAGTGAGTTTGAGTTTCGGACATATGAGGTCCCTATGAGTTGGGATCAACTCACTGATAATGGGTTTGGTTTTTCAGGATAGGTAAGAAGTAGACCTGATGGCAGTGTGATTGAGCATTGTGTTCTAACCACAAGGTCAGTGGTTCAAATCCACCACTGTTCTGCAAGAGAAAATGGAAGCAGTCTGCTTCTGTACAAATTACAGCCTTACAAACCCTAGGGGACATTTTACTCCCTATTAATGTTGGGAGGAGTCAGAGTGGACTCAAAGGCAGTATGTTTGGTTTGGGAGTTTATTGTAGTTGTCACCTTGTTACACAAATGTGAAGAAAATGGATTACATGCTTCCAGTGTCTTCTTGAAACATTTATTTTCTTCTTGATGTTACTCTCCATCTGTATTCAAATATACTACACCCATTGCTATTGAGTCAAGGTTTTTATCAACTGTACTAAGCTAGCTTCTAAAGTAACCAAGCATATATTTGCTTTTTATTTAAATTTATTCTTTTTATAAGCTTCCATTGTTTGTAAAACACTTTCATAAGATTTCTTTCTCTCCCAAGTGAACCCCCATAAGTAGTACTTTTGTTGACCTATTTGTGTTGCTTACAATTTTTCATTTTCCTCCTTGCCAGCTGTTGTGAGGAAACCTCAATATAGCAGTTTTTTAACCTTTCTAATTTTTTCATAGTTAAATCGCTTTTTTAAATTTAATCATTTTACCGGGGACTCGTACAACTCTTATCACAATCCATGCATACATCCACTGTGTCAAGTGCATTTGCACATTTGTTGCCATCATCATTCTCAAAACATTTGCTTTCTACTTGAGCCCTTGGTATCAGCTCTTCATTATTTTTCCTTTCTAATTTTTTGATCCTGATGTAATATGGTTGGAAAATCTGGGAGCCAATATTGTTAGAATGCTATCTTAAATAAGGTCTTTGGGTAGCAAACGGTTTTCTTTTGGCCACTAACAATCAGGTTAGCGGTCACACCCACCTATGTGCAGCATACGAGAGTTGCTTATCTGCTTCCATAAACACCACAGCAAAGAAAACCCTATGGCCACATTGTATTAACAACACGTGGGGTCATCATGAGTCTGAAAGCAATAGAAATTATTTTTTTGGCTTCGTGTCATATAAAAATGAATAATCTTCCCAGATGGTTATGAGCTTTATTTAACACATGAAGTTGAACCATCTTTTGTTTAGTGTTCTATATGATATATTCTGGCTGTCTAACGTTTCAGATAACTGCTAAGATAGCTAATAGTTTCTAGGTGTGGCATTTTTCATGAACTTTTCAGTCTTTGCACCAGACTTCAGCCTATACTGAGACTGTGAATTGGTTAACGTTTTAATACTGCATTACATTTTGTTGCATTATTAATTACTAAAATATTATGAGTATTTATTCTAGAAAGTACTTTTACGAGTGTGTGTGCATTTTAGGAGGAATTCATCAATTTGCTTCAGACAATGCCCAGAGCAATGGCCTCATTGATGCTTTTGGAGCCCTTGCATCAGGAAACACGGATCTCTCTAAGAAGGCTCTCCAGGTGAGAATTCCCATTCTTGAGTTTGCATGCTTGCCCTTAGACATAATTAAGTAAGAGAAGTCCATGGTTATATGTTTTGACTTCTGTATTTTTCTTCCAGTTAAATTTTAATTAAATTAGAAGTTATTCTTTTAAATACATTACAATTATAGGACGAAATGAGAATTTGGCCCATGGCTATGACTTTAAGGAGTTTGAAAGTAGAACACAAATCACACAGACAAGTATGTGTAATAATCCTCCTAAACCCACTCCTTTTCTCGTCTTTTGTATCTCAACAGCGCCACCCACCATTTTAAGTCATTTACATTTAAAGTCCCTGAGTAAACTTACAATGTCTTGATTCATACGTAATGTCAGCCCAACATTTTAACTTTTCCCCTAAGTGATTTTACAAGAGTCTGTTAGTCTCCATATCCATTTCCACATATGGATACAAAGTCTATTAAAGTTGTTTCTTGCTAAACCACTCTTCTTCCCTCTCCCAATTCACCAAGTCTCTGCTATTAAAACATGCCATAACTACCTAATCCAACCTAATTCCTCATATCTTCCAGCAATGAGGATTATAGAGGAATATTTCGTATGGGTTAAGTTGTATGTTAGGGTACAAAAGAGACCCCAATATTGAAGACAATTTAAGGAGAACATCTATTAAGTCTTAAAAGAGACATGGACAGCACAAAGACACAGGCACATCATCTGGACGAGGGAGACCATTAGCACAAGGTCATGATGGCATCTGAGGATTCTCAGTCAGGCCACTAGTTAAATAAGTCAGGGAACAAAGGAAAGGGTCACAAATTGGTGACTGGTGGCAGAGCAATACAAGTTCCAGATGGAAATACAGAAACGGGAACAGGACCATGCCTGGTACACACAGGACCATGACTAGGTAGAAAACCTGACAAGATTGCTCAAAAGCCTTCCAACCATGGCAGTCCGGGCAAGACTGTCCATCAAGGCCACGCCAGGCAGGCCCCTCCAAGACTGCTCCTCCCCCGGCTGGAGGGAGAAAGGCGAAGGTAATCCGCTTTCCTTAGACTCTGCCTGTGGGCAAGAGTGATTAATGATAGAAAACAATTCAGTGAAACGTAATCTGTGCGAGCCGCAGAAAACCTCACCTTTCTCCCTCTGAGAGGCTAGTGGTGTTAAACTGATCACCTTGTGGTTAGCAGCCGAATACATAACCCACGAGGCCACAAGAGCGCCTTTCAAATACACTCACTCACTCTCTCACCCACTCACTCACTCACTCACTCACTCACCCACTCCACTCACTCACTGACATCGAGTCAATGCCAACTTATAGTGACCCTGTAGGACAGGTAGACTTGCCTTAGTGTGTTTTCAAGATTGTGAACTCTGCAGGGAGCAGAAAGTCCTACCTATCATTCTCCTGTGGCTTTGAACTGCTGACCGCTATGCCATCAGGGCTCCTTCAAATTCTCAAACCTCTACTAATTATTTTCTTTGGAATTTCATGAAGGTCCACAAGCTACACGTAGACTTCCAGTTCATTCCCTATTGGGCTCCCGCTCATTCTCCAGCCCCCAGCCGCCCGCCCCTTCCGTTCTGCCCTCCAGCCAGTTCTTCTCTGTGCCGAGCACTCTTCCGAGAGTGTGTGTCAGTAATCGTATGGCCATGTCTGAAACAGTAAAGCCTGTGTGTCTGCTCTAACACTTTTCTTACAGCGGTCTTTTCTGTCAGAACCGATAGTTCCACGTGTTCTGATTGAAACCCGATGTATCCCCGTCAGCTTTCAGAGTTCACACGTCTAAAATAGCACACCCTACATAAGCCTTTTCTCAGCCAGAAATGAAACACTGTCTTTAAAAGAAAGATGAAATTGTCATTTTCGCCAGTCACTAAGTTTTAAAATATGTTCAAACAGCTTGAAAGTAAAGGATTGTCCCTCACCAGTGACCTCTGGATGAATGGAACTGTAGTCATTGATAGCACCGTGGGAAAGGAGACGTTCTTTCTCGTCACTTGGAACCGAGCAGCGCCCCAAATTTCTCTCTGGGATCCCAAGGGAACACTGGTGGGAACATTCACAGAGGATACAAAATCCAAAATGGCATATTTCACGATTCCAGGAACTGCCACGGTGAGAAATCAGCTTTTAGACTTCCTCTTTACAATTTTTTAAGGTTTAGAGTAAATTGTTGGGAATATTGCACATACTATTTCTTAAATGCTTACTGTCAATAAAGTGTTATCTTCAAACTTAAGATCAAAATAGAATGTGCTTTTTATCATTGTATAAGCCAAATAATTCAATAGGAGAAAAAGGGAATTTATGTAACAGGGGGTGGAAGAAAAGGGCAAACTATAGTTTGGCCAAGAACTTTTGAGAGGCAGTGTGGGAGGAGGTGTTACAGCATGGTGTGCACATAGCTATAGCCTCTTTCCTTATTAGCTCATTTAGGATTATACAATCTGAGAACTGTGATGTTAAAACAAAGAAGGCAAACCAAAGCCAACTTATCAAAATTAATTTTATCAGGTGATGCTTTACCTGGTATATAAGCCATGCATGGCCCTAGTGTGGGTGTTTGTCTAAACGACCACTTTCTCATCTGTGGAATGTTGTACCAAAACCAAACCCATTGCCATCCAGTTAATGCCAACTTGCAGCAATCCTACATAGGATTTCTAATACTGTGTATCTTTCTGCGCAACTGGCAGCCTCATATGCCCAGCCCCGCCCCCTAGATGTTAGCAGCCCAAGGCTTATCCCATAGTGCATCTAGGGCTCCTTGTGGGAAAGAGAAAATTGATGGACTTTGAAAGCTTACTTACTATATTCCCATGAATTTTTAGGTGGGCACTTGGATTTACAGTCTTAAAGGCACAGCAAACCAAGAAGTATTAACTATCACAGTAACTTCCCAAGCATCAGATCCTTCTGTACCTCCAATCACAGTGACAACTAAAATGAATAAAGGCACAAACAGCTTCCCCAGCCCAATGATCGTTTATGCGGAAGTTCAACAGGGGTTCCTACCTGTTCTCGGAGCTACTGTGACTGCCTTCATTGAATCAGCAAAGGGGCATGTGGAAACTTTGGAACTTTTGGATAATGGTGCAGGTAATGACAGATTTCTTAAAAATAAGCCTATATTTTCATAAATAGTATTTTGTAGCAGTATATGAAGCAGCAGAATAAGCCTTAGAAAAATTGATGCAGATTACCAAAGAACAGAAACACAGCCAGAAAACTGTTCAGATTACATCTACAAAGTGCTTACCACAGTGTGTATCAGATGATAAGCACTCAGTAAAATTTAGCTACTGCTATCATTATTAGTTGTCTGGTTCGTCTAGTTGTCTTAGAGCAGTTTAGCAACCATATGAAATACTAGTTGGCCAAGAATTTACATTTTTAACAAGGTCAACAGCTATACAGATGTTGATGGTTCAAAGACCTCATTTTAAGAACTGCTGATATAAAAGAACATTACACTCCCTGCGAATTTTATTACCAAGGATGATGATACTTGGTCTCTTGACTAGTAAAATTGACCCATTGACATTCAGTGTTATTATTGAGACATGTGGGTATGTTACTATTATTTTGCTGTGTGTTTTTGTTTTTTGGTTTTGTTTGTTTATTTGTTCTGTCTCTAGTTCTGTTATTTTGAGTACAGTGTTCATTGTACTTATTTCTGGGTGTTGTAAGAGGAAGCAACACTATCCTCTTCTTGCTCAAAGGTTTATCCTAATAGATAGGTCTTGTTCTGCCAGAGAGGGAGCGAGTTAATGCATCGTAGAGCAAGAGCTGAATATTAAAAAATGAAAACAGAATGGTTGAAGGTACATCTAAAGAGGTACTTTCTAGCTGATGATGGTGAGAACTAAATCCTATGTAGAACACCTGCTCTTTAGTAAAGACTGTATGAAATAACAGAGGAATGACAATCCATGAGACAAAGCAAGTTCAAGTAGACCAATTTGCTGAGAGATCAGAAGAGTCCTATAAGAACCTGCATATAAACTAATAAGGGCCAGACAGGTGAGGTGTTTTATTATGCATAAATATAGATATACTTACACTAACTCAGTATCTGTATTTTATAATAATAATTAAGGGATATCAATTCAATTAGATAATGCCTTTTGGCAGAGCATAATTCAACTATTCTCCAAGGGGACAATATCAATGTTGGAATCCCAATGTTGTGCAAATACTTATAAAGGTCCGATGCATAACTTGGAAAATGTATGCGTCTCTTTGCCTTGCAGCAATGATGTATTCCTTCACTCCTATAACTAGGTGCTGATTCTTTGAAGAACGATGGGGTCTACTCCAGGTATTTTACAGCTTACACAGAGAGGGGCAGGTACAGCTTAAAAGTACGAGCTCATGGAGGAAAAAACACTGTCACGCGAAGCTTGGGGCATCCATCGAATAAAGCTCTCTATATACCAGGCTGGGTGGTGGATGGTGAGTAACTTGGGTCATGAAAGATCAAGTGCTAATGTAAATAATAGGCTTCAAACACTCTACTAATAAGAGTATAATCTTTCACTTTTATGGAATGAGGTTTTTAGCTGTTCTTGGAGTTCCTGTCTTGTTCAAATAGTAAATAAAATTGGCTGCTAACCAGAAGATTAGAGGTCTGACTATGCTGAGAGTCACTCAGAAAGAAGCCCTGGGGATCTACTTCCAAAAACCAAACCTGTACAGCCCTGTGAAACCCAGGGTATTCCCTGTGGCCGACCCTGGCCATTAATCATAATTGGCTGAATAGCAAGCACTTTGTTAGAATTATTAACAGTAGTTGGGAGCAACTTACCAAATCAAAACTCATAAAACTAATGTTCAGGTCAAGAGAAAAGAAACAAGGCAGTATACCATGAGCCTAAGTACAAGTTAGTTGCAAAATTTTTCCTAAATTCACATATGTTGTCAAAGATAAGTCAATGCGTAAGCATTTATTTGGAAAGTCAAAAGAAAAAAGGTGTGTAGATTAAAGTGATGAGAATGATTGAGGACAAATTATTTGATAGTTTTCCTTTGTTTTGTCCCTCATGTTGTGAGTTTAAAGGCCTTTCTGTTGGCAGTCGGAATGATCATCAGAAGTAGTGCTCCTTAGCAGGGCAAATGGAAAGGAACTGAGCAGGTGCTCGTGAGTGCAAAGGGCCTGGCAGGTTTCTACCCAGGATTGGTCTCACCTGGGAGATAATTTGGGAAGTTCAGCAATTCCTTAAAGAAGAGAGATATGAATTAATAATATTACTCAAATTCTATGCACCCTTAACACTAAGTAAATTTTCCATTCAATTCTATTCTGAAGATCCCAGTCTAGATGCTAAGGGGAGAATTCTTCCACCAGTGAGTTTGTCAGAGCAAAGACCAAGGCAATGACTCTCCTACAGGAACAGTGTCTTCATGCAGCTAGTAGGGTTTGGTTTATCAAACTGCTGAGAGATTTTCTGGGATAGAACAATGGCGAATGGAGAGTTAATAATATAAAATGAGAACAAAAATCCAAAGTTCTTCTTAGACTTTATAGGTTCACTAAAAATATTAAGAATATGAATGCTGTAGGACACAATTTATCAAAAACTGCCATTGAGTAAAGTTCATCATCTTTCAAAGATGACATCCTTGGGTTATAATTTCAACATACTATTTTTCTTGTAGAATTTTCTCTATGTATGACTTTGTTAACACAGTAGGGTGGGGGATGAGATTGTATAATAAGGAAAAAATCATTGGGATAAGGGAAATCAATAAATTGGGTTCTGAAAAGACTAACAAATTATAAACTAGGGGGTTTTTAATGCAGGGAAAATTGAAGGGAATCCACCAAGACCAGAAATAAATGAAGATAATCAGACCCCTCTGGAGAATTTCAGCAGAACTGCAACGGGAGATGCTTTTGTGATTTCAAATGCCCCACCTCCAAATTCACCTGATCAGTACCCACCAAATCAAATCACAGACCTGGATGCGAAGTCCAATGAGGATCAGATTACGCTCACGTGGACTGCGCCAGGAGATGATTTTGATGTTGGCAAAGGTAAGATGTGGTGTCATGTGGTACTTACTTACCTCGTGTTTGAGAGAATATATGCCGCAAACGGTTGAAAAGTAGATGAGACACAAAGCAATTTTCAACTGACAACTCAACATTCCTTTTGTAATCCTAACTTATATTCTAATTGTATAATGTAATATATTGTAATCAATCAAACATGGCACATTTACCTAATCTCAAGTTTTCATATCATGCAGATAACAATTGGCAGAGTTTTCAAAGTCAGAATCCGGCTTTTATTTTTTAAATGTGTAAGGCCTTTGTATATGAGTATAAATTTTGAATATCCAAAGAATCTTTTTGAGACTGAAAAACAGGAATTTAAAATAATATGCTTCGGTTTCTAAGTTACTTGTAATGTTTCCCCCTTAGTTGAACGGTATGTCATAAGAATAAGTGGAAGCATCCTGGATCTAAGGGACAACTTTGACAAGGCTCTTCAAGTGAACACCACTGAGCTACTGCCAAGTGAAGCCAACTCCAAGGAAACCTTTGTCTTTAAGCCAGGCAACGTCGCAGAAGAAAATGCAACATATATATACATTGCCATGCAGAGTGTGGACAAAAGCAATCTGACATCAAAAGTCTCTAATGTGGCTCAAGTCCCTTTGTTTGTTCCTCAAGCAGATCCAGGTCCTGATACTAACCCTGATAACCCTCAGAATCCCAGTGGGGACAATCACAATACTGGGGTTAACATTTCTACCGTGGTGTTGGCTGTGGTTGGGTCTGTGGCACTTGTTAGCATTATTTTAAGTTCCACCATCTGTGTTTTAAAGAAAAAGAAAAATGCAAATAGACCGAGGACTGGGTTTTAAGAAAGCCAAGAAAAATGAAGATTTGTGAATTTTGCCATTTCTTTTTGTTAATCATGAACTTGGAAAGTTCATTTTTATATGTCTTGAAAAGTATACTTTGGTTAAATATAAACAGCCAGGGATATTTGCAAAATTGTACATCAATACTAAAGTCTAATTATTTTATTTACCCTACCTATATAATGATGAATAAGGATCCTATTTCATATTGATACCTAGTTTGTGGTCTTTGAAACAAAAGTTTTTGAGAATATTTTGAACTTGATCAAGGAAAAACTCATGTAGTCAAAATACAAGCATAAGAAAGCAACTGAGCAATATTAGGAGGAAAATAAGTTGAGTCTTGCTCTTATTAAGCATAAATTTATGTCATAATATTTTCCAACTGCTCTAATTAATTGCTACAGTGACTGGGGCCTTGTTTATTGTGGTTTATGGAAATAGAGGTTACTAGTCACCACCTGAAGCCTATTTTTTCCTTATTTTCCCTAAATACAAGCATGTATCTACTCATTGTCCTTTAAATACCCATACTTCCTTGTGTACATTTTCTTTCATTATAGCAAACAATTACTACTGCTGCAATGTGTGGCCCTGTTTACAAAGAAAAATAAATGTTTTGAACAACAATATTTCAATTAAGTTCTTTTATTCACAATGTAAGCAACAGCTGTATTTTAAAACGCAGATGATGTCCAAGGTACAATACTATGCTTCGGCCTAAAGGGTCTTTCCACCATGAGAAAGAGTGAAAAATTCATTCTAGATGTTGAAAGAAACTGTTAAAGTTCTACACGTCTACTCTAGTTTACATTTCAAAGAACTTGCTCTGGTTGTTGCGTGGCAAAGATCTCTGAAGATATATGAAAAGAAATCGTGTTTATTTAGGAAGGTATGACAGTAAACCAGAGTGAGAGATGTTTGTGGCTTTATAAGAATGATGGGGGAAAGAATCTCCTCTAGTTTGTCAAGCCAGACTTCACACCACCCCTAATATTTCTTACCTTTTACAGTCAATCAGCCAACAAGCCATCACATCTTTTTAACTCTTCTGTGCCCCTCAATTCAGGCCATTAACCATATTCTTCTGAATAAAATGGTCTCTATCTGGCCTCTCGGTCTTCAATCTACACTTGCCAGTCCAGTTTTTGCCTTTTTCCTAAAGTATTCTAATCAAATACTTCTTTGTCTAAAGAAGTGACTGGGTCTTGTACTGCATGCAAAGGAACCCTGGTGGCTTAGTGGTTGCTAACTGAAAGGTCAGCAGTTTGAAATGACCAGCCACAAGAAAAAGGTAAGGATTTCTCTTCCCATTACGACGTACAGTCTTGGAAACCCACAGGGGCAGTTCGACCCTGTCCTGTAGGCTTGCAATGAGTCAGCATCGACTGGATGGCAGTGATTTGGGGTTTTGGTTTTATACTGTGCTCAAGAAAAAAAAAATCTAAATACCTTGAAGGCAGAGACTGTGCCTATTTTATTCCATAATGTAGATTAGGCACACAGCACAGTAAGCACGCAACGATTTGTCAAACGGATGAACACTGAGGCTACCATCATTGGCCTTTGTCTGCTCTTCCTCTTCCACCCCCATGCTGAATGGCCTTGCGCGTTAAAATCAGAAAACCAAAATACATTATGTTTTTGCAAAGTCTTCACTTTTTTATCTCTAGCCTTTTGTCAAAAACACCATACCCCCCTCATCCTTCTCCATTCTGAACCATATCGTCTTCAGTCCCATTTATGTGCCTTCTGCCAATGTTGTTCTTGTGAGTTGTGCTCTTGTAAGTTGCTATCAAGTCTGTTCCAAATCAGGAAGAGTCTGTGTGCAACAGAACGAAGTACTACCTGTCTTTCACCATTGTGATTGAT
Source organism: Echinops telfairi (assembly GCF_000313985.2). Classification (NCBI taxonomy): domain Eukaryota; kingdom Metazoa; phylum Chordata; class Mammalia; order Afrosoricida; family Tenrecidae; genus Echinops; species Echinops telfairi. Next base: position 33,756,676 of record NW_022104341.1, on the reverse strand, counting down.
GACATTGAGTTCATTTTTTGCAGCTAGCTATTGTATAGGGCCTTCCAAACTGGTGGGGGAGGGGGCCTCCTTCAGCACTATATAGAATAATATTCTGTTGTGATCCAATAGGTTTTCACTGGCTAATTTTCTGAAGTAGTTCTCCAGAACTTTCATTCTAGTCTATCTTACTCTGGAAGCTCCACTGAAATCCACCCACCATAGGTGACTCTGCTGGTATTTCACATATAGGTGGCATGTCTTCCAGTGATACATATACCACCATGGTGCAGCAAACTGATAAACAGGTGGTTGTCTGCCCACATAACTTTCTTTTAAAATTCACCTCCATCCTTTTCTGCTTCCTCCCCCTTTCTCAGGGAGCATGGACAACTCCCTCTTTGTGACTCTCTCTTTATACAGTATTTTAACACCCAGATGAACGTAATTCTTTACATTTCTTACAGAAGTCCAGTCTAGTCTCCCTAAGCTAGGTGGTTGAAAGCTTTGGAGAACAGGGCTGTTTCCTGAAAAGAATAAAATATCTTGAGTTAGGGAAGAATATGCGTGTTGAATATTCTAATACACATGCCATAATAATTTCTTTTAGAAGAGTTAGTACCAGGCTAGTATTAATGTCCAATTTTTCTCAGATGGTATTCTGTTCCCTTGAATATATTTCCTCATGTCAGCAACATCTCACAGAAACTCACAAAACATTAAGGAAATGTCACATGATTCTGTGAATTCTCAGACCAGGCTAGACAGAGGGAAGCCAAATGCAGGGTCTAGAACCAGAAGACAAAATGTGTTAGAAAGTCAAAGTAGGTCTTCTTGCTTCCACCAAAGTTCCATCAGGAAACAGAAGAATGGCTTTGATGGAGGTGTGATTTTCATCTTTTTAGCAGACCATACCCCAAGGAAGCAAAGGAGAATGTCGTTCGTCACACCATCCACAAAGTCTAAAGATGCCCCAAGGAAACAAAGGTGTGACTTAGTTCACACCCTCTACTAAAGACAAGTCTTAATGCCACTCTAATCCTGTCCATTCGTGAAATACAGAATGCATTACAAAATAGGATTATACCCACAGGCATAGAGTCCAGAATTACAATATATCACATAAGGAATTGTGGCTAGAAGGGCCATAGGAATTGACTATAATAATCCATCCCCATGAGGCCCTTGGGGATTCTCACATACAAGTTCAGGGGCATCATTAGGCTCTTGTTGAGGGATGACCATGGCCTCTGGCACTCACAGCTGCATTTCAGGTCCTGGGACATCAGCATCTGAGAGAGGGGGGAAAAATGTAGGTGATGTCCTTCCTGGGAAACGTAGGAATCTAACCAGGGGTGATCCTCCTTTTCCTCCCCTTCATGTTGAGTGGAAACACACATTCATGAAGGCATGGAAATCAGTTCCCCGTGCCTGTATCTCCCATGTTTTGGATAAAAAATGGTTCAACTGCCCATTCTAATTTTCTATCAAACCATTACTCTGAGGGCGGTGTGCAACAAGGTTTATTCATCTAATGCGATGCTTCTTGGCCCGTTGCTACACGCTGTGGGCTGTAAAGCTCCTTGGTCTGAGGATATGGAACTTGGTGACCCAAATGTGTACAGTATCTTTTGATGGTGTTATTAGCATCTGCATGTATTACTCAATATGCAAAACCTGGTCCAGAGTAAATGTCTATTCCTGTAAGGATCCTGGTACCACTAGTGTCAATGGTCCAATGTAATCCAAGTGCCAGTTACATGCAGCACCTTCCCACAGCCATCTGCAGCCTCTGTTTTTCTTGCTGGAATGCAGAGCAGTCCTGATTGGCATATGGGCCTTAGCAGTGGTTCTCCACCTTCCTAATGCCATGACCCTTTCATACACTCCTCATGTTGTGGTGACCCCCAACATAAAATTATTTTCATTGCGACTTCATAACTATAATTATGCTACTATTATGAATCATAATGTATATATGTGATATGCAGGCTGTATTTTCAATGTTACAAATTTAACATAAAGCATAGTGATTCATCACAAAAACAATGTGTAATTATATATTATGTAATATTTATTTCTAATTAAAATAAATGAAATTTTATCTTGAAGCATGGTGTAGCATGGGTAACAGTCTTCACACCAGGTACTCGTATATGGGCATATCTGCATGTGGGCGGACCCGCCTGGTGACAGACAGAGAAGTGGTGTCTCGGTTCCTAAGACCATTGGCAATATGTGTTTTCCGATGGTCGTAGGCACCCCCTGTGAAAGGGTCTTTCTACCCCCAAAGGGGTTGTGACCCACAAGTTGAGAACCGCTGCCTTAGAGAGTTTAAGAGGGATGTAGCTAAATTCAGCCCATCTTTGCATTGCTGCAGCACCCATGTCTACTCATCTCATGAACCCAATTGGCCATCTCAAGGGAGCATGCAAACATGTCCACCTACTGCTTCCACATACCTTCTGATCCAGGCAGGAGTCCTTCCGATGGTCATGAACATGTCCTCTTCGAACATCCCCTTTCAGGAACCATAGTGCTTTCCATAGGCCTTTGCCCACACAAGTGTTCCTTTAATTGTCCAGTTTTCCATTGCCCCAGTTACATGGTCATATAACCAGGCCATTGGTCACTGCCTGTGTATCAGTAAAAAATTCAAATATATAAGCTCTCACCATTGTCCAATTTTTTCACCACACCGAGGAAGACAGCCCGTAGGTCAGACTCCTGCTCTTCATTTCTTCAATTAAGATCTCTCCATCTGCTCGTCTTAATGCAGTGACTTTCCACATCAGTTGTTGTCAACATTCCTTGGACCTGCCACCAAGAAGCCCTTCTACGGGTCGGTAGAAAGTAGTTCATCAGGCACTGTCCACAGGACTTCCCCTAGTGACTTATTCTACATAAATCATTTCCGTTTTATTACATAAGTGTTGAGACACCACATTCCTTATTTGAGTGCTTCTCCAATATCACCCAGGGCATTATGGGTCTCATAGGTTTCATGATAATTTTTTTGTCCTTCTGTCATTGAGGCAGCCTCAGTAAATGCCCAGTGTGTCATGTTACAGTTTCTGGAAACTTCCTAGAACTGAATTTCAATGGTCGTCATAGGGCAGCATTCTCCGGGTTTGCCAATAGCTTCAGTCTGCCTGAGCACAGATGATAAAAACCTCCACAATCATGTCTGAGTGTTGATCAAAATGGCATAAAGGCAAGGAAAGTAACATTGCTTTCTGTAATTCAAACATAGCCTGATGGTGCTCAGGTCCCCACAAACAGTTTTCTTCTGAATGTTTCTATGGATGGAAGCAATATTTCAGGTGTGGACTCTGAGTCCTCCAAAATTCAAACAGACTAACCAAATTTTAGGCCTTCAGCTTAGTTGGGGGTAGGTAGTGACAGTAACTTGTTCTTGATCACTTGCAGAGTATTACAAGGGAATATAATTGCCAGCGTTATTTCCATGAATTTCACCATTTGGGTAGGGCTCTGGATTTTTGCTGAGTTTATTAACCACCCTCTAGGAGCCCTGGTGGCAGCAGTCTGAATCCGCCAGTCATTCAGCGGGAGAAAGATGAAGCTTTTTAATCCCATAATGAGTTACGGTCTCAGAAACCCACAGGGTTATACCATGGAATAAGTTTGAGGTTATTACTCCCGTGAGCCACTACTGTTTGCAAATCTGCCTTGGCTTTCCTTCTGTGCTTGATATTAATATAACATGATCAATGTAATCTCTCACTACAGTTGCAATCTGCAAAGCCCAAGTCTCTTTTAAGCAAACTATGCCAAGAAGGCTGGCGAGTTTAAGTAATCTGAGATAAATTGGAGAAAGTATATTGTGATCTTCTCACATGAAAGCAAACTGTGGTTGATCCTTTTCTGAGATTGGGTTGGAAAAAAGACATTTGCAAGTTCAATCAGTGAATACCAGTCTCCTTTAGCCTGCAGTAGTCCCTGCATTGATGTGTCTGGACCAGCTGAAGCCGCAGGTGGCATGACTTTACTTAGGCCTCAATAATCAACTGTCAACCTCCATGAGCAAATTTGCCTTTTGCTCGGGCCATGCAGGACTGTTATACAGAGAATTTGTTGACACCACCACTCCAGCCTTTAGCATGTCTTTAATCAAAGCAGTAATCTCCTTTTGTCCACCTGGTTTCAGATGAACAATCTGAGTAGATTCAAGTAATCATAATGGTTCCATTTAGCATGTCCAATCAATAATACCAGCCTAAAGGCAGACTTACACACCTTCAATTTTACAATACCCTGCAGAGGGAATATTCCCCAATTAGAAGACATACTATCCATGCCAATAATAAATACATTCAGGTAAGGGAGAGGCAAATACTTCACACAAGATCTATTTGAATCTTCCAATTATCATGCAAATGTTCACCTTAGTTCCATCAACTGTTTCATCTCCATATTCCACCAAGTCTAGCCTTGCAAAACCAAACCAAACTCACTGCATCCGGATGGTGCCGACTTATAACAACCATATTGGACAGAGTAGAATTGCCCTGGTGAGCTTCTGAGACTGCAATTCTTTATTTTTTAAATCATTTTATTGGAGGTTCATACAACTCTTATCACAATCCATATATACATCCATTGCGTCAAGCACATTTGTACATTTGCTGCCATCATCATTCTCAAAACATTTGCTTTCTATTTGAGCCCTTGGTATCAGCTCCTCATTTTTCCCCTCCC
>NW_022104341.1:33749437-33751250 GCF_000313985.2 Echinops telfairi | reverse complement strand
CCATCTTTCTCCAAGGGAGTGGCTGGTACTAAACTTGAAATTAATGCCCCAGTGCATAACCACTATGCTACCAGGGTTCCTAGTTTAAACTTAGGCCTCTCCAATACTTTATTGGCAGGTTTGAGGATTACATTATATTAAGTCCCTGTGTCTAGAAGCCCCAAGAAGTCTTCTTCCCAACCCCAGGCCATTTTAACCACACATATGCATATGACCTTGGGTCCCCTGTTAGGGACTGGACCAGAAGACCCTGGTCTCCTCTTCAATTTTTTTTATCTTCATCAACTAGCTGAGTTTCCACTTTACATAGTCCCAGCTGGGAATTCTCCTGTTTAAATACCTCCTACTTGGGGTACATAGAACAAACTTGTTTGTGTCTCCTTAACATTGGAGGGAAAAGTTCCATTTGTCCACCCATCCTCCTATGTGCTATATTGGAACCTTTGTGTCACCACATCCATGTCCACTCTATTCATCTCATTGAATGTAGCCTTCTGAAAATCTCTTTCCTCATGGAATAAGTTCTTTCTCAATTGCCCCTTCCCTTTCTCCTCTTAATTGCCCATTGTTTCTTGCATCCCACATGGGGAATCTGTGCCAACAAATCTGACACTGCTTCTGAGATTGCTGCTTTAATCCACAGTAGGAACATGGGGCTGCCCACATAGAGGGGGCTATCTTGATTACCATATCTTTCATGACCTGTATGTGGAACACACGCATTAGATAAATGCCGTGATCCCCATAAAGCCAACTTGGCACTCTTCTGGGGTGCTCCAGTGAGTATTTAAGGAGAGAGTAAACAAGTCTCACTGCAAGTTTTATCCAGCTAGCAGGCTTGCTGCTTCCGTGGGGGGTCAACCTTCCTTGTGCCTGGCTCTAGGATTACTATTTGTGACTGCTCCAGAGTGAGATATGGGTCTTGCATCCATCGAAATATATACTCTTCCATTCAGTGGCATTCAGAACTTATGCCATTGCCCCTAAATCCATCATTATTGCAGTCATCTTAGGGTCAGAAGTAGGGTCTAAAATACAGTCCAAACTCAGCTTCCAAGATCAGGGTGGAACTTATAATCCTTTATCACTTGTCGTCCCAAAGGTAGTGCATTTTTTTTCAATTCACAAATTGCTTTTCTAATTCATGCAAACATACATTCTAGTGATGTAGTCTTTTGTGATCACTGTTCACTGTATAACAAGTCTGGGGGTGCAGTGGTGAAGCACAGCTGCTAATTGAAAGGGTGGTGGGGTGAGCCTACCAGCAAGGCTACAGGAGAAAGATGTGGGCGTCAACTTCAGTGAGAACTACAGCCTCCTTGAGGGCCTTCTTCTTCACCACCCCTCTACGTTATTCACCAAACATGACGTCCTTCTCCAGGCACTGGTCTCTCCTGACAACATGCCCAAGGTATGCAAGAAGTCGCTCCGTCCTTGCCGTTCTTCTTCTGAGGCAAATTTGTTTGATAGTAGCCCATGGTACTTTCAATATTCTTTTCCAGCACCACAATCCAAATACATCAATTCTTCTTATGTCTTCCTTATTCACTGTCCAACTTTCACATGCATATGAGGTGATGGAAAATACTATGGCTTGGGTCAGGCACTGTATTAGTCTAGGTACTTTGGAGAAACAAATCCACAGCGACTCATGTATAAGAGAGAGTTTTATACAAAGAAAATGTGCATCAAGAAAGCATCCCAACCCAATGCTCTCCAAGCCCACAAGTCCAACATTAACCCATACCCAACACCAGTCCACAAAGTCCTCCACCTCACAAAACAGAGGCAATAATGCCGACTGCAGGAGGAA
>NW_022104341.1:33745715-33747459 GCF_000313985.2 Echinops telfairi | reverse complement strand
TATAAATGCCTTTTGCCTCCCAGCTCTTTCCTCTATTTCCCTTGATTCTCCTCCTGTTCCACTATCATGCTCAGTCCCCACCAGGGTTTCAGCACTTCCTCTTTGTTACATTCCCCTTGATTATGCCCTACCAGGCCTCCCACACCCACCTCACCACCAATTCTTTTCAAGGTCGTCCACAGTTTGATATGATCCACACTTTCAAGTGCTTTGGCACAGTAAATAAAATACAAGTAAACTTCTTTCTGGTATTTTCTGTTTTCAACCAAGAGTCATCTGATATCAGCAAAGACATCCCTTGTTTCACGTCCTTTTCTGAATCTGGCCTGAACCTCTGATAGTTCCTTGTCAATGTACTGCTGCAACTGTTGTTGGATGATCTTCAGCAAAAATTTAATTGCAGGTTATAGCAGTGAAATTGTTCTAGAATTGGAATATTCTGTTGGGTCACCTTTCATTGGAATGGGTACAAAGAGAGTCTCTTCCAGTCAGTTGGCCACGCAACTGTCTTCCAAATTGCCTGACATAGCTGAGTGCCTGGTATTCAGTGCTTTTTCGGCTTGCTGAAACATTTCAATGAGTATTCCATCAATTCTTGGAGCCTTGTTTTAGGCTAATGCTTTCCATGCAACTTGAACTTCTTTCTTCAGTGCCGTTGGTTCTTGCTCATATGCTGCCTCCTGAAGTGGTGGAATGTTGACTAGTTCTTTCTGGTATTCTTTCCATCTTCTTTTGGTGATTCCTAAATCATCCGATATTTCACCCTTAAATTGTTTCAGTATTGCAATGTCAGGCTTGAATATTTTGTCTTGAATTGTTTCAGTGTAAGATATGCTGAGTATGTTCTTCCTTTTTGGTTTTCTAACTCAGGTTCTTTGCACATTTCATTATAATATTTGACTTTGTCTTCTTGAGGTACTCTTTGAAATTCCTATGCAGCTGTTTAACTTCATCATTCCTTCCGTTTGCTTTAACTAGTCTATGATGAAGAGCAAGTTTCAGAGCCTCTTCTGACATCCACTTGGATCTTTTCTTTCTTTCCTTTCTTTTTAATGACCTTTTGCTTTCTTCGTGCGTGATGTCCTCGATGTTTCCCCACAGCTCAGCAGGTCTTCTGTCACTAGTATTCAATGCACCAAATCTGTTCTTCAGATGGTCTTATGTGGGATAGACTCAAAATTGTACTTTGGCTCCTGTAAATTTGTTTTCATTTTCTTCACTTAATCCTGAACTTGTAAAGGAGCAGGAGCTGGTCTGTTCCTTAGCCTCCAGAGTGGCTTTTGCTGCTGACATTAAGCTTCCTCACTGTGTCTTCCACACAGGTAGTCAGTCTGATTTCTGTGTTTTCCATCTAGAGAAGTCCACATGTATTGTCACTTTTTGTGTTGTTGAATAAAAGGTATTTCTAAACAAAAATGTTGCATTTTCAAGATTCTACAATGCAATCTCCAGCTTCCTATCTATCACCAAGTCCATATTTTCAAACTCCTCTTCCTCTGTTTCCATGTTTGCATTTCAATCACCAACAGTTAATCCGTGCATCTTGATTGCATGTTTTATCTATTTCCAACTGAAGTAATTGGTAAAATATTTTAATTTCTTCATCACTAGCTTTGGTAGTTGGGACATAAATTTGGATAATTATATTTATTGGACTTCCTTGGAGGGGGACATATATACTCCTATTACAGACAGCACTATACTTCAAGATTGATTTTGCAATGTCCTTTTTGACAATGAATGC
>NW_022104341.1:33730485-33744362 GCF_000313985.2 Echinops telfairi | reverse complement strand
TAATGATGCCATTCAGGTTAGACTTGACTTTGAGGAGGCAGCTCTTCCTCAGTCGTCTTTTCAGTGCCTTCCCACCGAGGGGCTCATCTTCTGGCAGTATATTAGAAAGTGATCCACTGCTTTTTATAAGATTTTCGATGGGTAATCCCACAGAAACGGACAGTCGATGGCGTCTTCTTATTCTGTTCTTAATGTGGAAGCTCTGCTGAAACCTATTCACCATTGGTAACCCTGGTGGCATTTTAAATAGTAACGGTGCTGTTTCCAGCATCACAGCAACATGGAAGTCACCACAGTACAACACTGGCAGAGAAGTGCGGATCTATCTATCTATACATATATGTGTGTGTGTGTTTGTTCTATGTACCATGTTTTATTTATTCATTCTTCTGTTGATTTATATTTAGGGTTTCCCCTTATTTTGTTATTATGAATTGTACTGCAATGAGCATTGGTAAATATACTTTTACAAATTTAAACCATTTCTTCTTTCAACACCTTTCAGTATATACCTAGCACTGAGTTGTTGGATCATACGGTAGTTCTATGTTTAACTTTTTGAAGAACTGCCAAACTTTTCCACAGCGACCGTATCATTTTATCAAATCATCAGCAATTGGTGAGGGTTCCAATTTGTTCACATCCTTGTCATTTTTTTCTTCAGTTTTTGATGGTAGCCATTTCTTAGTTTGGGTGAAATGCCATCACATTGTAATTTTAATTTACATCTCCCCAATGACTAATAATAATGCATCATTTGGTAAAGTGATGATTCGTTACCCATTAAACTTGAGAACTTAAGAACAACAAAAAAGTTTTATGCAGCAGACTTACCTAATGCAACTCATCTTTTGACTGCTGCTTCCATGAGCATTGATTTTGGATCCAAGAAATAAAATCCTTGACAACTTCAACCTTTCTCCACTTATCATGATATAACCTATTGGTCCAATTCTGAGGATTTTGGTCTTCTTAACACGGAGTCATAGTCCATACTGACACTGTAATCCTTGATCTTCATCAGTAAGTGCTTCAAGTCCTCCTCACTTTCAGCAAGAAAAAAAGGTGTCATCTGTATATCTCAGGTTGTAAGTAAAGCTTCCCAGTCATTCTGATGCTGCATTCTTCTTCATATAATCCAGTTTTTATGATTATTTGTTCAGCATAAAGGTTAAATAAATATGATGAAAGGATACAACTCTAATGGACCCCTTTCCTGATTTAAAACCATCTCATATCCCCTTGTTCTCTTCCCACAAATGCCTCTTGATCCATGTACAGATTCCACATGAGCACATGAAGTGTTCTGGAATTCCCATTCTTCTCAAGGTTATAATAGTTTGCTATGATCCATACCTTATACATAGCTTTGAAGCATTTTGAAAATAGACCAGGATGTTATTTTTAATTAACTTATTTTGCTATTCCAGAAATGACAGATTCAAAGGAATGACATTGCATTCATCATCAAAAAGAACATTCCATGTTCTATCTTGAGGTACAATGCCATATATAATAGGATACTCTATATACTATACCTACAAGGAAAATCAGTTAATACAATTATTATTCAACTTTACACCCCAACCACCAAATCCAATAATGAAGAAATAAAGAATGAAAAGCATAATATTCCACGAAACAAATCAGAATGAAAAGACAACCTACTGAAACCTTTGGGACACAGAAAAAGTGAACTCAGCAGGCAATTTAGAGCAACAAATGCATACATCAAAAGAGAGAGAAACAGAGAGAAAACAAACCAAAATCAACACCTTAACCCAACATCTCCAGCAATTAGAAAAATACTTCCAATATACCTACAGTCACTAGAAGAAAATAAATTATAAAGATGTGAGCAGGAATAAATGCATTAGAAAACAACCCAAACCACGATATTTTCAATGGCCCACAGGCGTGTGAAAATTGGATAATGAGGAAGGAGAAAGAATTGATGCATTGGAATTATGATGTTGGTGATGAATATTGGAAATACTGTGGACTTCTAGCAGAAGAAAGCAATCTGTTTCAGGAGAAGTACAGCCAGAATGCTCCTTAGAAGCAAGGACAGCAGGACTTCATTATTCGGAAGGACCAGTCCCTAGAAAATGGCATCATGCGAATGATGTACAAATGCGCTTTACACGATTGATGTGTGTATGGATTGCGATAACAGTTGTATGAGCCCCTAATAAAATGTTTTTAAAAAAATGGCATCATGCTTAGCAAAGCAGAGGGTCGGTGAAAAGGGGGAAGACTCTGGATGAAATGACACAGAAGCTTTCAGCTATGGGCTCAAACATAACAGTTATGAGAACAGTGAAAGACCTGGAAGTGTTTGTTTTGTTGCACACAGTGTCGCTGTGAATCAGAGCCAACCAGACAGCACCACCACCAACAATCATATTTCCAACTCATTATTTAATTGACTTAAGAAGGACTGGTGGCATAGTGGTTAGGAACTGGGCTACTCATTTGAAGGTCATCAATTCAAAACCACAAGCCGCTCCTCAGGAGACAGCAGGCTTTCTACTCCATAAAGAGTTACAGTCTCAGAACTCACAGGAGCAGTTCTACCCTGTCCAAAAAGTTGCTATGAGTTGACTCAATGGCAGTTAATTATTTGATTGACTTAATTTTGGGATATAATAAAGATGTTTTTTACTTGAAAATCAGGTATTAGATAACAGTTCCTCATCTTTAATTAAGTCCTTTTTCAAAATTCTTTATTAGGAACTGCCTGTGATATTTTCACGATACTCATCCTCATGAAAGTAATAATAAAAAAGGAAGATCAAAACATGGACACAAATTACTCCATTTCAAAGGAGGAGACAATGTGAGCAGAAGAAAAAACATGGAAGAAAAGGCATTATTATAGGATAGCAGGTATTCAATGTGAATTATTTAGAATAATGTATATCTCTTAATAGTCCTTGTTTTAAATATATATTTATACTAAGAAATAAAACATTAGACTGATAAAAGCATGACAGGAAAAAGAAGCAAATGTGTTCTTGGGCTAATCAACCAAACAAAACCCACTGCTATTGAGTCAATTCTGACTCAATTCTGATACATATGAATGACTTAGAAGTTGCAAATCTTTAAGAAAGCAGACAGCCTCATCTTTCACTCTCAGAACCACTGATGGTTTTGAACTGCTGTTCTTGCAGTTAACAGTCTAATGCTTAGCTGAAGGCACCACTAGGTCTCAATTAAACCACAGATGCTAAAAAAGAAAAAGAAAGTTCATAGTATATAGTATGACCTAAAACAAAGAAAGAGATTTCCTTAACTAAACCCCAAACCAAGCCAAACTCACTGTCTGTGAGTTGATGCCACCTCCCAGCCACCCCATAGAACAGGGTGGCCTTGCCCCTGTGGATCTCTGAGCCTGTGACTCTTGACAGCTGTAGAGAGCCCTGCCTTTCTCCCTCAGACCAGCTGGTGGCTTCCCACCGCTGCCCTTGCTGTTAGTAGCCCATCATGTAACCACTACGTCACCAGAGCTCCCAACTATACAAACCCCAGGCAGTAATTATTTGTGATGATTGCTAAAATGAGCTTCCAATGCAGTTCTCATTGCTACCTTCAAGGGCAGATACTGATCCCCACAGTTACGAACCCTGACCTGACCGAAGTACCAGAGGACGGCGATGAGAACGGAGGGGAGGTATTCCAGACCACCTAGGCGAGGTTTCCTAATCCCAGTCATGCATGTACCAACTTCAGAAGTTTTACTGGCTATACACCCTGCTTGACTGCTTTCTTATTCAGTAAGGAACTCAATTTTTAACTAACCTCATTACTTATCTATGACATCATAAGTTTAATGTGTGAAAATACTTTTTCTTTTACAAACTAAAATGAATGAAGAAAAACTAAAAAAGTTTTCAAATCTCCTCTGTCCCCCAGTAACAGACAAGAGTAACTCAACCCTCATAATGGGCATTGGTAACCCTATTTGTCTGAGTTGGATTCAGTCCAGACCCACTCAACACAGTCCTTTCTGATTGGCACCCCCAGGCCCTGCCCAGAATGTCCGCATGAGGCTGGGCTGGAGGCAGTGGTCCTTGAGCTGGACAAGCCAACCTGGACTCACTAAGACGTTGACTAATTATGAGGAAAGACGGCTTGAGGATGTCAGAGCCGCTCTCTATTTTCTTCTTTATGATGAGTGCTGAAAATCCAGCAAGAAATATAGATGGAAAATTAATCAAAGACATACATTTGACTCAAAGAAAGGTCCTATTTCAACTCCATTCAGCATTGTCTCCTTTTGTGCCCAAGGAACAAGTTTATATAAAAACTGCTGTAAAGACTCATCTATATTCACCAGACCACACCAGCCCAGTGCTTGAAAGGGAGTCTTTTCCCAACTCCCTTGTTAAAGAGGAAGTCTCTCCCCTCCAACACTATAACCAAGACTTTCCTAGTGAGCAGTAGGACTCTCCTTTCGAGGGAGTAATAGCGCCTCCTCAAAATAGCTTAGGTATTCCTCCAAGTGCTGGAAACTGGAATTCCCTCCATTTTCTCAATTCAAAGGCCGAAGTGTAGGCTTCAAAAAAATTAAATATTATTATCAGTTAAAATGATGATCGTCTTTCATTAGTTTAATCATTCCACCAGTCCAGACGCTTTTCTAAGCACATACTCTATGATCATAGGAGCTTGCTTGGTTTGCTTGAAGCCACTGAGCTGAAGTTCAGGGAGAGATAGTGAAAAGAGAATGAGAAGTCAGTAGGACAAAAGGAGGAAACTGCATGTTATGTACACATTCATGCCGAAATCGCCTACCCTCTTCAGGCAATACTGATTTCCATAGGATTGCTAGGAAGATAGCTCTGTCTGCGATCATCTACAAGGTATTAATTTCATGAATGGCCAAGTATCCCACAGCATTCCGGAAGGGTGGCAGGAGAGTGTGAAGTGCTGCCTAAAATGGCATCACCTTGGTACATAAGAGAAGGCCCAGTGATGGGATTCTAATAGTGTACCTGGTAAAAATGCCCTGATGACCATTTTTCAAGCATAAAAAATATATATAGCAGAAGGTAGTTTACTACTTCATCCCATTCATTTAGAGGTAGGCCAATTAGACAATAGTTACTGTGTTTGATGTGTTAGAAAAAGGTGACTTCTCTTCTATGAGCAGATTATGTTCATCTTTGAGAAACCTTTCTTCCACTTCTGCTAAACTTACAGCAATTGTTCTGACGATATGTTTAGGTCTTTGAACACTTTCAGGAATTGCACAATTCGCTCATGATAGCTCATGGGAATTTGAGGCATGACCCAAAGCTGAGATGAATGACTACATGTCTTCCTCTTATTTAGCATGTTTTCTCTTTAAGTCATGCCTTTGTTTACTGAAGTAGCAAATGCAAGGGGATAAAAAGGTAGTGTTTCATCAAAAGTATAATGAGTTTTATAAAATGAATAAATAAGTATTACAAGCATAATTCCATGTAACTTTTTATGCCCATAGATGGAACGATGGTTGCAGCAGTATATTGACAGGGAGCTGCCAGAAGTTCAGGCCAGAGTTGAAGAGGCTGTGGAACAAGGGGTATCATTGCTGACGTCAGACGGATCTTGGCTCACAGCAGAAATTATGAGAAAGATATTTACTTGTGATTGATTGACTATGCCAAGACATTCGACTATGTAGATCATAACAAACTATGGATAACCTTGAAAAAAAAAAGGAACTCCAGAACACTTCATTGTGCTCATGTGGAACTTGTACATGGAGCAAGAAGCAGCTGTGTGAACAGAAAAAGAATGCTGCCTGGCTTAAAATCAGGAAAGGTGTTCATCAGGATTGTATCCTTTCACCATACTTATTCCATTGGTATGCTGAGTGGATCTTCAAAGAAGTGGCTTATATGAATAAGGATGCAGCATCAAGATTGGAGGAAGACTTATTAACAACCTGAGATATGTAGATGACCTGCTGAAAGTGAGGAGGACTTGAAGCACTTACTGATGAAGATCAAAGTTCACAGCCTTCGGTAGGGATTACTGACTCCATGTGAACATGGTCAAAATCCTCAGAACTGGACCAATAGGAAACATCATGATCAGTGGAGAAGAGGTTGAAGGTATCACGGAGTTTTTCTTGGATCCACAATTAATGCTTATGGAAGCTGCGTCAAGAGATCAAAAGACAAGATGCATTAGGTAAATCTGCTGTAAAGACCTCTTTAGTGTATTGTAAAGCAAGGATGTGACTTTGAGGACTACTGTGGCCTGACCCAAGCCATAGTAGTCTCCCTTGCCTCATATAAATGTGAAAGGTATACATCGACTAAGGAAGAACGAAGAAGAATTTACACATTTGAATCGTGGTGCTAGCGAAGAGAATGGAAAGTACCATGAACTGCTAGAAGTCAGGAGAGACCAGTCCCTGGGAAGGGCCTCATGTTTGGTAAAGTAGAGGGGCATCTAAACAGAGGAAGGCCCTCAGGAGATGGATTGACACGGTGGCTGCAGCAATGAGCTCAGGCATGCGAACAGTTGTGAGGACGATGCAGGACCGGGCAGTGTTTCTTTCTGTTGTGCACAAGGTCACTATCGGTCAGAAGCAACTGGATGGCACCTAACAATGACTGCAGGTGCTTAGAATAGCTATTTTGCAGACGGATGTTAAAAAAAAGAATGAGGAAAATAAATTTGTGATTTCCACATTGGGCGGCTGTCCAGCTGCCCTCCTTTGAGAGAACCCTGATTACAAGTGCCATTTGGATAATGAGTTTGCTGAACTCATCAGAAAATGAGGCATCATTTCTGCTGAACCGGTGCAAACTGGCTGAATCCCACGTTCAGAAGTCAACACTGTCGCTCCCTATGTGAGGAGCCCTGCCCGGGCAGTGGTCTGAGGTGGGCTGTCACCGCAATGTCACCAGTGGGCAACCACCAGTTGCTCTTTGGACGTCCTGTCTGGTGGGCACCTTCCACTCTAGAACTACACATTCCTGATTCACCGCCACAACTCTCAACCTGACTCCTTTCTTCTTTTTAAAATTTACATTATTTGCCTTATAAAACATCATTGCCTTCATGTGGAGAACTTTAAAATCCATAGGCTCTAAGGGCTAGAATGCTAAATTCAAGCCCCAACTCTGCCATTTCTTAGCTGAATTATCTTGGCAAGTTCCTAAATCACCATGCCCCTCACTTTCTCCACGCAAAAATTGAGTCATTTTATACGTTTATTCTAATAATTTGACCCAATCACAGCATCATTAATTTGCTAAATTTTAATCAAAATTATTTCTTTTTTGTCTCAATGCCAAATTGCTCACCTGTTGTTATTTACAATTAATGACCTTACATTCTCTGGCATTTTTATTTTAAGTAAATAATTTAAGCAACTAATAAGTGCTTCCTAAAATGGAAGAATACTACTGGCATTCTTGTTTCTATTTATTTTGTATTTATCAATCTACATTACTATCTATATAAAAAACTAATTATATGTCTATATTTAGTAAATTAACCAGAATCAGAAAGCATAGGAAAAGTTTCCCAGTGGAAAATGTACAATTAATGTGATAAAACTGTCTGATTTCTACTATGCGTCTTAATCACTTTTAAAACATACAGTGATTTTGTTGAACTCAAGGGGGGAACAAACTTTCCCCACAGTTTATAAAATTGACCTTTATACACTTAGTTTCTCATAATCAGCCAACACTGATCATGTTTAGGAGTGAGGACTGTAAGAGGGAAGGCAAAAGCAAACCTCTGGAACAAACTAATGTTCATTTCAAGAGCAACTAGAGAGGAACAAGGGGCTTATTCAGAAGTTATCTTTGCCTCTTAGTCTTCTATATGTTTCAAGGATCAAATGCCTCCCTGGTTCAACTGACTAACGATGGCTATGGAGACATTATCGTTGCTATAAACCCTCTTGTGTTAGAAGATGAGAAACTAATTCAACAAATAAAGGTAAGATAGATTTGGGGTCATAATAAGGCTTTGTTTAAATTGTAGAGAAGAAAACAAATAGCTAATTATTATTATGGAATATTCTGAAAGGTTTGGGAATGTGAAAAGCAATGAGCACAGTGCTGGATGAGGAGCTGGATATGGAAGTTCTAGAATGGAGCCTACCCAGTCTCACAAACAAGACTGAAGACCAGACAGAGGACCTCCCTGTGCCTCAGTCCTTTCATCGACAAATCAGTGTTTAGACTCATTTGGTTTTTAAGTGATGCAGTCAAAGCTAAGGTTTGAAAATTGTCTGAATATATTCAGAACACAAATGAGCTTTCATGACCAACAGACCTGGGTTTAAATAGCAGGCTCTAATAGGATGTCAAAAATTACTCATTTGTGTAAAAATGGTGAATTAACTTGTGATCATAGCTCAACTCCTGGGAATACTATCTGATCAGATGAAAATTAATGAAGATTCGGCTTAATTTCCTACCTGATCATTATCTTTACTTTTTGTGTTCCTATTTCCTGTTTGAGAGTATTTGCTTTTGAAAACACTCATATGAATCTTTGATCTAAGTGGAATGTTGAATCTGAGAATTTAGAAGGAATATCACATAGGAATTCTCCTTACCGAGTCTCTGGAAAACCTTAGTCACCTTGGGTGCCTCAGGAGGTTCTGATCATCGGAGGAGGTCTCTGAAATCTTTCTACACATAAGACCATCCCATTACCCAAGACAGTCACATCAAGACCGCAAGCCCACAAAGTCAAAAGTCTACTTTGGGGCTGTACAATGCACAACACAGAGGCAAACCATATGCAGGGGGCAAACTTACTTTCCCACCCCATGCCTCATTGATACAGGGATAGCCTTTATGTCAAGCAGAATAAGATGATATGTTGAGAACAAAAGGCCCATCAACAAACAAAAAGAACAGAGACATCTTTAGGGAGCAAATAGAGAATTCTTCATCTGCTACAGGCTAATACGGAAGTAATCTCCAACCTCCTCTGGCAGCTCTGTGAATCCCTTTTCCCAACTTCAAATCAGTGCTGTACATTTGTATTTATTGAACCCCGCCTCTCACTTATTCTGTGGCTTTGAAGCTTGTGTGTTGACCTCATTCAGGACATAGGAGTTAGTACCTTGGCTTCTCTTCAAAAGAATAAGGAAAAGGTTCCAGAATTCCTGGAGAATCGCTTTGTGGTTCCCTTGTGTTGTCAGCGAGCTTCATGAAAAGGAGCATTGTATACTGGAATGCTATCAGCGAGATAAGGAGCCCGGTAGTACAGTGGTTACACATTGGGCTGCGATCTTCAAGGGCAGAATTTCAAAATTCCCACCGCTCACTCCAAGAGAGCAAGGCTGGGCTTGCCACTCCAATAAACAGCTACAGTGTCAGAAACTCATCGGGGCAGTTCTACTCTGTCCTATAGGGCAGTGGTTCTCAACCTTCCTAACACCACGACCCTTTCATACAGTTCCTCATGTTGTGGTGACCCCCCCAACCATAAAATTGTTTTCCTTGTGACCTCGTAACTGTAATTTTGCTACTGTATGAATCAGGCAACCCCTGTGAAAGGGTCGTTCGACCCCCCCAAAGGGGTGGCGACCCACAGGTTGAGAACCACTGCCAAAGGGTCACATGAGTTAGCATCAAGTCGATGTCACCAAGTGATCAGCAAGATAAAAGGGGTTCCATCATATTCCAATACATAGCATCTGTCAGTTATTCAATGACTTTGGCTATATAGATCCCTACAAACGTCTCTACCCATTCCTTAGATAGGAAAACATGGAGAACCTACTTATCTCCTTAATCATTGAATAAGTGGACTTCAGAGTACTATATAAAATAACGTGCTATTGGCTTTGGTGATTGAAAACCTCACCTTGAAGGATTCCTACAGACTGCTGCTTTCCTCAGCTTAAAGGACCTAAGACTGCTCTCCACTGAGACTTTTTATAAACTATAACGCCATCAACCAGTTTAGTGTCCTTGTATAGAGCTTTCCTTCTTTATGACACCCTTAAAGATAGGGTGAACGAGTTCATTTGAGATTGAGGAAACAGGACTAGAGTGGCTCCCTAAGTCAATCAGTATCTAAAAACGGGAAATCTTACGTCCAGATGGCTGCCAAGTCCAGAGACGCCAAAGTCCGTGCACTTTTAAAATATTAAGCAATTCCTGTAATATCAAGAAGAATCATTTGCCTTCTGAGATGAAATTATAGAATGAAAATTGGACCGACACCCCTCAATACAAGAGGCCAAGACATGAGAGCTACCAGCATGTCAGAGTTAAAATTTTCTCCCAAACACTTATATTTTTTGGTATTTTCCAATGTTGCCCCCACTTTAGTATTTCAAATGCTTTCAGACTCAATGTTGTCGATTCTATTTCTGATGCGTTGACCATCTTTTTCGACCTTGTCAGGCTGATATTTTAGTCGCCCCACCTACCCGCCCAGGTAGAGATGACCCATACACGAGGCACTTCATGGACTGTGGAGAGAAGAGAGAGTTCATTCACCTCACCCCTGACTTTGTACTGGGGAAAAAAGCAGCCGAGTCTGGACCATCAGGTAGGAATATGGGTTAAAAACACATAGTTTACAATGTTTGCAAGAAGCAGCTTGGTACCCAGGTTAAGTGTGCAAGGGTTGGAGCTAGGCTATGAAGGTTTAAACCCTGGCTCCCCTACATGCATATGCTCTGTGTGGCATTAGACAAGTGACTTTGCTGTGTTTATCTTCTGTAAAATGGTGACTATAAGAGTTCCTACCATGTAGAAGTGTTATGAACATTATATTATACCATCTGGGTAAATGCATTTAGCATGGTGTGTGGCACATTCTAATTGAGAGATGATTTGAGCATCAGGCAACAATAATAAAGATTTTGTTATTTCTTTTCTTAAGGCATACCTTTTCACTTCTAGTCCTCCAGTTCTTCACAGCTGAAAAGCATACAGATTCGTGAAGTCATGTCCATGACAAGCTAAAAAAAGCCATGGGACCTGTTTCTGGCCAAGAGAAAACACTCATCGGCTGTCGGTTGTTTGTGTCACTTTTGAATCTCATGGGTTGGAGCATCTGAAATTGTCTGTAGTTCTCCATTGCTGACTTACAAAAATGGCATTTTAATCAGGTTCCATCAAAGAGTTACTTATAATTTGAGTCTAAGTGAACTCAAAGTCTATTATTTTTTCAGATAAAAATGTAAGAGATTTTAAAGAAGGGTCCAACTCAAATTTTGTCTACTCAAACGCTTCTTGAATACTTTTTATCCAGAATTTCTCCTCCCTCTTCCATTGCCCATTCAATAAGCATTCATTCATTCAGTTTCTTTTCTCTGGTCAAAAAAATCAGCTCACCTGACTTTCATCATTATTTGCACCTGTTCTACACCCAAACTTGAAAGCTACATCATTATATCCTACCCCAATACCTGCATCTTACACCTCCTCTTATTTTACCCTGATCACGTTTGTTCTAGTTGACACAACTAGTCCTTTATGCCAAGCATTTTCTTAGTCGACCGTACCCTTCTACTATTCTTTCTTTCTAACCTGACACTTCTTACCTGGCATGTCTACTATAAATATCTCAATCACTTCATCACCCTTATCCTTGTATTCCGTTTAACTCACTGGCTCCCTAGTACTGGATCGTTCAGCCTCTTTCTTTTTCACTGTTATGTTTCCAAGATTGACAAAGAAAACTAAAAAGTAAATTAGAATCATTATAAAAACACATTTTTTCAAGCTCTCTAATGCCCTTGAAGTTACTTGAAAATATTCTAACTTGCCTCTTCCTAGTTCTCATTCCTCATAACAATGTTTCTTAGAAATGTCCTACTTTCTCAAGATCTTTACCTACTGTTCTCACTCCTACACATCGGCAGAGGTCTCTCTGTCTCTAAATGTATGTCTACCCTCACCTGTTCTCACCTCCACCTATGAAAGAAGAAAGACCTCTGTCCATTTTCAAGGCCAACTTCTCTGCCTGAGTTCCTGAGCTTCTCCATGGGTTCTAGCTCACTCCTTCCCTTCCTGTGCAAAGATTTCTGGCATAAAGTGATATGTGTTCATGAGGAATCTAGCTTTCTGCAAAATTATGTGCATTGTGTCTCTTAGAAGACTATCGACTCCTCTAGGTGTCCCACAGTACTCTACTTCTTCTAGGTTCTCTACGCACTGCAGTGGGCACACACAACACAAGACCAATAAGCATGATTAAACGGGTATTAAGGAAGTGAACAGGTTACAATGCAGATGAGAAATGCTCAGGATATAGCTATTCAATCAATACACATTACAAAGGTCTCTCAAGGCTGCTAATAAATGGCCAAAGGGCAGGCAGAACACACTTAAGTAAGTCACAGTCCAACATACGCAGCTCCATTGGCTCTGTGGGTCAATGAACACAACACAACTCCCCAAATTCAATGGACAGAGGCGTCCCATGCCATAAGCCTCAAGCGGTAAGCATTCAACTCCAGCTCCGTAAGTTAGCATGCTCAACTCCTCCAATTAAGCGCCCAGAAGAGCCTAACCCCACGAGCCAGCCTCCTGCCCAAAGGCACCCGGCTGCATTTGTTCTGCGGACTCGGGAGTCCACTACTTTGTCTCATGCTCTGGCTCCTGGTTCGGCTGCTGCTGCTCCTCTGTCACTCCTCTACTGTCACATCTGAGCAAGGAGGTTCACTGTACAGGGATCTCACTGGTGTTTTCTGGTATTGAAATCCCCCATCCAGCTTCTGAGAGGGCTCACTTTATATGCAGCAGGATGAGAATCACAACGAATCCGGTTAATAAGCACTCACAGCTCCATCCCATCCGTTCCATGCCCTGCCTCCTTCTCTAGCCTAGACTCAGCAGGAAAACAGAGTTACAGAGACTATGGCTAGAGGAGGCCCACTAAATAATCCATTGGCATGCACTATGCCTTAAAAGTATAAAGCTTTGGGGTAAATAAGAATACAAAAATAACCCTCAAGACCGACGCAATGTTTAAGTAATAATGATAAGAGCAAAAGAGCAAATATTAACAGATGTATAAAAAGATGGCTTGGACCACCCAAACAGCCATTCAATGTGAGTGGAGGCTGCCACAGAAGACAATAAAAACACACGTGTATGCAGACAAAGAGTGAAAATTCTATTAGAAACTCTCAGCTGTTCTGCAGGAGAATGATGAGGCTCTGTACTCCCATAATCCCTTTATAGAAAACCTTCTGGGGACCTACACGGAAATGGACTCTGTGGCAATGGATTTGGCTTTGTTGTTGACGTAGCTGCTGTTCTTGTCGTTCTGGGTGTTTGTGTGTGGATTTTCTCTTCTAGGTCAGAGGGGTTGTTGTCAGGGCAGATATGGAAGATGAGGCAACCTGTCGCAATCTGAAACTACAGTTAAAACTGAGAACAGACTTCACCAGAAAAGGAATAAAGGGTGTAGGTAGTTTTAAATTTTCTTAAAATACACCAAATTCTATCGTAGAACTTTATCCGAGGGATTTATTCTTCCTTACTCAAGGTTATAATTCCACTCTCTAATCTGGTTTCCCTTGTTTGGGAAACTTTAGAGCAGTGTTTCTAAACTTTCATGTGTTTGGGAATAATATGGGAATCTTCTAAATATACAGATTTGACCCAGTCTGTCTGGAGGGTGAATTGGTCTAAGATTCCAAACTTCTAGCAAACTTCTAAGGAATACTGACACTACTAGTGAAAGACTTCATTTTGTATTGCAGGACTAAAAGACCAAATTTCTTTCAGCATAGTACTGGCATTATTTCACCCACTTTCTGAAATCATAAGTAAGTTGTCACTACAGGCCCACACATCAAAGCAGAACAGACTGCATTTCACCTTCATTTCCTTTAAAGCTTATTCCTGTCAGTCAAGCTCACATGCACACGAGTG
>NW_022104341.1:33709299-33728846 GCF_000313985.2 Echinops telfairi | reverse complement strand
ACATGCACAAAAACAAGACAGAGCAAAACCAAGCAACAATGTACAACAAAACAGCAACAACAACAAAACACTGACAAAGAACAAATTAAAACACAACAAGAAAGAAGGAGACCATGGTTTATAACTCTGACTTGCTAGCTGTAAGGAAGCTTTGGTGCCCTAGCGGTTATACATTGGGCTTCAAACTGCAAGGTCAGCAGTTTAAAAGCACCAGCACCTCTCCAGGAGAAAGGTGAGGCTACAGAGTTAAAGTCTCAGAAACCTAAAGGGGTAGTCCTCTTCTATAGCGTCACTTGAGAGTCAGAATTAACTTGACAAAATGAGTTTGGTTTTCAGTTTCTTTTACTATACTCTTCTCCAAATCAAACTACATATTTTTCATCTTGTATTTCCTTGAACTTAGTGTGGTGTTCATAATACATAGTCAATAATAAGAAGTTATATAACTAATGGTTTTCTGTTGTGGTGGTGGTGATGGTTTTGTTGTTGTTGTTAGATGCCATCGGGATGGTTCCGGCTCAGAGAGACCCTGCGTACAACAAAACAAAACATTGCCCAGTTCGGCACCTCCTCACAATAGTTGTGTCTGACCCTGTTGTTGCAGCCAGTGTCATCCGTGTTGTGGGGAGCCTTCCTCTTTATCACTGCCCCTCTACTGTAGCAAGCATGGCATCCTTTTCCAGGGACTGGTCTCTCCTAATACCTTGTCCAAAGGATGTGAGTCAAAGTCTCACTGTTATTGCCTCTGAGGAGCATTCTGGCTGTACTTCTTCCAAGACATGCTTTTTGTTGTTATTTTGGCAGTCCATAGCACTTTGAATATTCTTCCCTGACACCGTAATTCAAATCATTGATTCATCTCTGGTCTTCCTTATTCAATGTTGTTTTCACATATATATGAGGCTAGTAATGCCTACTATATGCTGAGAAATTTGATTGAATCACTTCATGTTTCCTTGGTCCCAATTACATCTGGTCCGTGTAAGGAGCCCTAGTGGTATAGTGGGCTACGTGTTGGGCTGTTAAGAAAAAGGTCAGCAGTTTGAATCCAGTAGCTGCCCTGTGGGAGAAAGACAGGGGCAGGTCTGTTCTTTCCGGGTCGCTTGAGTCAGAATCAACTTGATGGCAGTTTGAAGTTTGTATATATAGTCTATAGCAGTTTGTCTCAATATTTGTCTCACTGTCATTCTTCCGATGAGTCTTTTGTAGCTTTTGAAACTAATATCTCCTATAGCACTTTATTCTACAAATACACTGTGTAGTTGTTTATATTATTGAGTAGGGTTAAGCTCTGTGGGACCATAAAGAACTGTAATATCTAATATTATATCTGTTGAGAATGCTTTTCACAGTTGAGAATCTAAGGTATAAATAGGTTAACAGCATAGCAAGAGAAAAACACATGATAAAGTGTGAATTAATAAAATGATAAATGAATAATAACTAAAAAGAGGGAGGATTGAATTATGAAAGAATAATAGTATGCTTCATGTTTTAAAGAAGAATCACAACTAAACTATATTGTGTATGCCAGTCTCTCCAATGATTCAGCTTTAAAATTCCAATGCTCAATTTATTTGAACCATGGTAAGTACTCTATACATGTTTTATTTATTTAAAATATGGGATTAATAGGTAACACAGGCATAGTAAGTGTCTTACGAGCAAAAATATACATGTACAGATTTAAAATCTAAATGTTTGTCTTAAAACCGTACCTTCAGTTATGACTATGTATTTGAAATCTTTTCCACAGGTAGAATGCTTGTCCACGAGTGGGCCCACCTCCGGTGGGGCGTGTTTGATGAGTACAATGAGGATGAGCCTTTCTATGCTGCTGCCTCGTCAAAAAAAGTGGAAGCAACAAGGCATGTCCATTTACATTTCATAAGCAACTACAGGCCATATTGATCTCATTTTCTTTGATTTACTTTTTCCTAAACACCAATCATACATTTTCCCCATGTATAACAGATGCTCTACCATGAAACAGGGCATTTCTTTTAATTTAGAAAATACATCTGGAAGTAGCTGGCTTTCATTTTAAGTATACATAACTCTCAGAGTATTTGGTAGTTAATTTGCCATATTTTGCGCCTGTTCTCCATAGCTACAATACTCATTGGTGCTGAAAATGTGCCGTGTGAAGATTGTCCACAGGTTAGAAGATCAAAACTACTGAAATAAGACAAGAATGAACAAAATTGATTAACAAGTAATGCTAAAGATGGCTGACAATACAATTAACCAATTAAAGTGGCCAGACAGGTACTTCTGGGAGATAAATAATGACCATATTAAATACTAATCAGAATGAATAATAGGCAATCTTCTTGGGTATGAAATCAAGAGAGCAGAATTGTTGAGAAATTTTGTTTAAAGTTAAGGAAAAAGCAAAACTCTGTACCATCCATGAAATTCCAACTCAGACAGACCCTATAGGACACGGTACCAGCAGGGCTCCCTAGTTGAAGCTTAGATACTGTCAATTAAGTCACTGGGAAAGGGACTTGTCAGAAATTTGCAAGTTGAAATGTGTATCATATCGATGAAGAACGTTCACCATTATTTAAGACGTGGATTTTTTAAAGTATTACGTATATCTATATCACATTTGTTTATATCATGCCCTTCTACAGATCTAGCCTCTGTTCCAGAATGTTCATCACGGCTCTTCATATAGCTACATTCATTGGGTCCCAATGGCTTCGGGCCAAAATAAACATAAGTAAACATAGGCAAAATACTCCCCAAATATCTGGATAAGTCTAATAATTACTTCCTGAATATGTACTGGAAGTATGTTTTTAATGGGACGTATTAAAATCTCAGCATATTTGTAGTAATTACTATCACCAAAGGACAATTCCAGTGGGCAGGGGTCACAGTGTGAGGTGGGAAATGGAATTTGAAGCAAGCTACGCTGAAGGAGAAAGATGCGGCGTCTGCTCTGTAAAATTACAGCCTTGGAGATCCAGTGCGGTGCTTCCATTCTGTCTATGGGGCTGAATGAAATGCACTCGTAGCAGTGGTTTGTTCTCGCTTCTTTTTCTAAAAAGGACAAGTCCATGGAATAAAACAAGCAAAGGGCTTCCAAACGTTCTTAGGAAAACTCCACTATCTTTTAATTTCATTTTTCTCATAAACTCTTTGAAACCTCTCATATCTAAATTCTCTCTATCATTCGTTACTATCATCTTTTGGACAGCATATCATTCTTGCTTCCTATTGATTGGATTTCCTTGTAC
The DNA here is from genome assembly GCF_000313985.2 of Echinops telfairi. Taxonomy (NCBI): domain Eukaryota; kingdom Metazoa; phylum Chordata; class Mammalia; order Afrosoricida; family Tenrecidae; genus Echinops; species Echinops telfairi. The sequence continues at coordinate 33,725,598 of NW_022104341.1, read as the reverse complement.
ATAGATAGGTATTATTCTCTCATGGACAGCTTTGTCCTTACTGATAGGTCTTGGAAAGTCCTTTTTGATGATGAATGTGAAAACCTTCCTCTTCAGTCTGTCATTCTTAGCACAGTCAACCATGTGAGCACCTGATTCGAAATAGCCAATACATTCCACTTCAGCTCATTAACACCTGGGATAGTGATCTTTGTAGATTCCATTTCATTTTTGAAGACTCCTAATTTTCCTATATTCATACTTTATCCATTCCAAGCTCTAGTTATGAACAGAAGTTTACAGCTGTTTCTTCTCATTGGGGCTCATGACCCACTATCAAATGAAACTCCAAAAGGCTCCCTGAAAACCTTACTCAGTCCCCATCACATGAACAATTCTACTTTGAGAAGGAAGCTCTGCTCAGTCATATTTTGAGTGCTTTACAACCCGAGGGGCTCATCTTCTGGTATAACTCTGACCCCATTCCACAGCTATTCATGAAATGTCCAGCATCTGACAATGTCCTCCTGCTATCCATCAGGTTTCCAGGGGCCAGTCCCTCTGAAGTGGACAGTCCATTCCTTCTGCATAGTCTGTTCTAGTCTGGAAGCTTTGCTGAAACCTGTTCACTTGTAGTGATACTGTGTGTTTGAAATGTCAGTGACGTAGCTTCCAGCAAAGGAGCACACACACCTCCACAGTACAACAAACTGACAGCTAAGTGGTCAGATAAGAATACAGCAATAAAATATTGATGAAACTATATAAGGATAAGATATTAAAGGTTTCCTAAAATGATAACAGTGAATGGAAATACTTAAGATGTTTAAAAATGACACTGACCAGGCTGCCTCAAAGACTAACTGTCAAATATTTTCAGGTGTTCCTCAGGTATCACTGACCAGAATGGAATTCAGCACTGTGTAAGAGGCAGCTGTGTAACAAAACGATGCAGAGTTGATCCTCAGACAAAACTGTACGAAAAAGGTTGTCAATATTTCCCTAATAAGGTGCAAACTGAAAAGGCATCTATAATGTTTATGCAAAATATTGATTCTGTAAGTATGTCAATTATTTCCAGAATTTCTGACCAAAGGACATATTATCATGTTTTTTTAAATATCTGTCCATATGACCCAGGGGAGGAGGAACATTAATATAGAGTTCTTTGAACATTGTTAAGCACATGACTAGCATTCAACTAGAATAAGCTGCTGGTGCTATCAGTGTTATTATGAAAAATCCACCTTAACATACTATTTACCTTTATTAAATCAAATATAATTCAATAAGAAACATTTATAGAACAGTGATTCATTTTCTCAAATTGTATAGATAGATTTTAAAATACATACTAAATAAAATTATTTTTTCAATGTATTAACATTGTAGATTAGTGAATTCTGTAATGCAAAAAACCATAATCAAGAAGCTCCAAATCTTCAAAACAAAAAATGCGATTTCAGAAGTACATGGGAGGTGATTAGCAATTCTGAGGATTTTTAAAAGACCACACCTATGATAGTGTCACCCCCTGCAACTGCCCTCTATCTGCTGAAGATCAGTCAAAGAATTGTGTGCTTAGTTCTTGATACGTCTGAAAACATGGCGGTAAGCTTCATGGCCCATTTTTTCTGGATGTAGAGGATCGGCAGGTGATCAAATAGCTAACAAAACACTGAACTCTGTATAGAAGGAAATTTGACCAAGAAGGAGAGGCGCAAGAGTGGGGTTTGTATAAAAAGCACAGATCAGTGGAATGAGAAGGAGGAGGACAAGTGTGTGAAGAGACTTACATTCTGGCAAAGACTTAGAGTCCATGGCAATCAGTCCCTACATTGGGAGGGAAGTGGTGGGTGGGTTATCAAGAAAAGAGGAAAGCACATAAGAATTCTAGCCTTGAGAATTAAAACGCACCACAGTCTGGATGGGTTTTGAGAGCTCCGGGGGTGGTTCACCTTAGAACAACTAACACAGATGTCCTCAGAAGAAATCAGAGTTTCAACTATTAGAGTCATCATCCCACATTCCAAACCAGCCCTCACCTCTACCTCTAATATCTTAGCAGAAAAGATCTTGTTTTAGTTAAAAATCCCCGTTCTTTACTACACTACCATGTGTCCCATACCACCCATGACTACAGTTTTGAACTTAAAAATGGAAAATTGTGATCATTGTTTACTTTCAAAACACCATACTGTGTATAAGAAAATTCTTACTGATAAATTCTATTCACTCATTTCATGTACTCTGCTTTTATCTTTTATTAGAAAACCCCTTATTCTTTTTTATTCAGATTCATAACCGCCTACTTAGAATGAATCCAGCAGCCAAATATTTCCTGCTGCAGACTATTGAAAATGGATCCTGGGTTGGCATGGTTGCCTTTGACAGCATGGCCTACATCAAAAGTAAGCTAATCCAAATCATAAGCAGCAATGAAAGACGCAAGCTCGTAGAGAGCTTACCGACAGAAGCCTCAAGAGGAATTTCCATCTGCTCTGGAATCAAATCAGCATTTCAGGTGAAATTGCTCTGCAAATACAGTGTCCTTCTTTGTTTTTCTATTTCTAGGTTAAGTGCTGCTGTACCTACTTACTAACAACATAATTAATCGTAGGCAATGCAGTTCTAAAAGCACGTAGGAAAATACATATTTTTTCTTAATATATATTTTTAATGGATCAGTGAATCGACTATTAAATTGATGGGAAAATAAATGGCAATAATAGTGTTGCTAAAGTCATAAACACATTAAGAGCAAACTTTTTTGTGTGTTACCAGGCAAAAGTAGGAACTCTATTTATGACCACAACTGAGTCAGTCCTCCATTCAGTTTCTCTGGCAGTCAGTAAGGGAAACCTGATAGTTTATATATTAATATAAATACTGCAAGGACCTAGAGTCCATGCCAGTCAATGCCTACATTGGGAGGGAAGTGGTGGGTGGGTTATCAAGAAAAGAGGAAAGCAGAGAGGTGAGGCACACTTGTTAAAGCATAAGACTTGTCGTCAACTCCTTATCAGAATCCTGGAGCTGAAACTTAGTAGCTACGTAATCCTAGACAAGTCCAGCCTCTTGATACTCTTGATGCTTTCTCTATAAAATATAGAAAAATTAAAATGTCTACCTCTTAGCAGGTTTATAAAGATTAAATGAAATGCTATATTTAACATTCTTAAAACAATATTTTCTACAATCTAACATCATTCCTTTTGAATTTGTCATTTTTGACTTAGAAAAACCATATGCCTGTCTGACTTCTAATGCTCAATAAAAATCCACTTCAGCTCATTTATGCCTATAATTGCAACGATGGGCTCAAGCACGAGAGCGATTGTGAAAATGGCGCATCACTGGCAGTGTTTCATCCTGTTGTTCACAGAGTTGCTATGAGGGAGAACTGACTCAGCAGTGCCTGACAAAATAATGCAAATGCCTGAACTATCGATCTTTATAGGGTCCGTTTCATTTTGATGGCTTCCAATATGCCTAGATTCATACTTTGTACATTCCATGTTTCAACTATTAATGGATGCTTGTAGCTGTTTCTCCTCATTTGCAGTAGTGCCCCACCAGCAAATGAAGGTCCTCAAAGTTTTACCGCATCCACTCTTTAGGTCAACTCTACGTAGAGGAGGCTGCTCTTTCCTGGTCATCGGTTGAGTGCCTTTCGACCTAAGGCCATTGTATCAGACAGTGTTTCAGTGACTGACCCTTTAGACAGGCCAGCCTGATCCTTTTTCATTGTCTGTTCTCTGTCTGAAAACTGCACGAGACTCTGTACCTCAAGGGTAACCTGCTGGTATTTGAAAAACCAATGGCATGACTTCTAGTATCACAGCAACACACACAAGCCACCAGCTTGACAAACTGACGGGTGAGCAGTGGCAATTCTTCCTAGTGTTTTGTCCTTACCCTTTTCACATACGTTTTTCTGTTGTGGCATTGCCTGTTTCTTTTCTTATTCGTGTAATTTGCATCTTCTTCTGTTAAATTTCCCAGTGACTTGTCAATTTTATTAATTCTTTCAAAGAACCAATGTCTCATCTTTCTATCAATGTTCTGGTTCATTTATTCTGCTCTGATATTTATTACTTCTTTTCTTGTGGTAATGGTCAGCTTATTTTGCTGCTTTTTTGCTAGTTTAGGAAATATTGGGTTAATGTGCTGATTTTGATTCTTTCTGCGTTTTTGATGTGGGAATTGATTGCATAAAATGGCCCTCTGAGCACTACTTTTTCTGTATTTTCAAGGGATGAGTATGTAGTATTTTTACTTATATTTGATTCTAGGAATTTTTATTTCATTTTTCATTTCTTCTATTACCCAATAGTTTTTAAGCAGAGTTTTGTTCAGTTTCCATATATATGCTTTTTCTCCTTGAGCTTCCTTTTCTTGATTTCTAGTGGAATAATGTTGTGATCTAAAAAGATGCTTTGTAATAGTTCAAAAATTTTAAATCTATTGGGACTTGTTTTGTGGTTGACAAATGACATGGGAGTCACATCTGACCTCCTCTGACTACACAAAGGGGAAGGAGAATCCAAATCAACATCTGCCCAAAGATGAGTTCTGAGACAGAAATCAGATACGCTTCCACCACCCATCCTTAATTACATATATTCTAACACCAACCATCCCTCCCACAACACTCTACTTCTATCAGGTTTGAAAATCTATTGCAATGACCAAACAGAACTCACAGACAACGCTCTCAATTAAGGGGGTTTATTAGGGAAGTTACCTAGTCAAGATCCAAAAATATTAAGGATAGAGTCTGTATGTTCACAGCATCTATTCTTAGAGATGCCACAAGCCAGTCTCTTTGGTCCTCGGCCTCTCAACTATATAGTCATTTACCTCTGCCCTGTTACAAACCTCTGTTAGCACAGATTAATTCCCAAAAGACAGCCTACTCTTCAAGCTTCCTGTCTAAAGGCACTAAGATTTACTCATTCTGTGGATGGACCTGGAAGCCCACTGCTCAGCCTTGAGGGCTCTGTGCTGCTCTTCTACTCTGTCTCATGTTCTTGATGTTATCACCTCTGGTGCCTCTAGTGCTTCTGCCACTGCAGGCAGGGATCTCATATACCTTCGGCTAGTGGTTCTTCTTTCTTTGTGATTGGGGAACGCTCTATCCCTGCTTCTCAGATAGTCCACTTTTATACTAAGCAGAATGGCACAAACGATGACTCCTCAAATTAGAGTCCTCTGTACCTATTTACATACTCCCATCTGGTGAATAAGTGAGAGTTACAAAAACAGAAGAGCTGTACAATGCAATTTCACCTCACTGTGGTGGCATAACATATGGTCTATTCTGGAGAATGTTTCACATGCACTGGAAAAGATATATTTTGTTGCTGAGCGAGGTGCTCTGTATATGTCTATGAGGTCAAGTTGGTTGATGATAATTAGCTTTGTGTCTTTTCTGAGAGTTTCTCAAGTTGTTCTGCCTTTCATCCAAAGTTTTGTATTAAATTCTCCTGCTACTTTTGTGGAGTTGTCTGTTTCTCCTACAAACCTGTTAGTGTTTAATAGTGTGTTTGGGTCTCTTTCATTGGGTGCATTAATAGTTTCTATAGTTATATACTCTTGTTCAATGTATCCATGAATCATTATATAATGTCCTACCTTGTTTATCATAGTGATATGTGTCTTATTTTTATTGCTGATAGGTGTCTTTAAAATGGCTCTGACTCATAGTGATAGTGACACTGTGTGCAACAGAACAAAATACTGCCCATTTCTCGGCCCTCCTCACAATTGTGTTTGAGCCCATTGTTGCAGCCACTGTGTCAATCCATCTCTTATGGATATCCTCCCTTTTTTGTTGACCCTCTATTTTACCTAGCATGATGTCACTCTCCATGGGATTGGTTTCTCCTGATAGCATACCCAAAGTCTCACCATCATCACTTCTAAAGAAAATTCTGGCAATAGTTTTTCCAAGGCAAATTTGTTGATTTTCTAGTTGTCAAGGTACTTCAAATATTTTTCATGAACATCATAATCAAATACATTGATTCTTCTTTCTTCACTGTCCTAGTTTCACATGCACACAATGCAATTGAAAATATCATGGCCTAGTACATTCTTCTCTAGTGCACATGGAACATTCGCCAATCCACAAAGCGACTTGCTCTTCAACAGTTTAAAGAAGTCTTATGCTGCTGATTTGACCAGTGAAATATATCATTTAAGGTTTTTGCCTCAAAATTTACTTCATTGGATATAGATATTGTCATCCCCATTCTTTTTTGATTGCTATTTTCTTTATGTCTGGTTTATATGAAAGAGAATAAGTATCCAGATTGAAGAAAGGCTTGCTAACAATCTGCGACATGCAGATGACATCACATTGCTTGCTGAAAGTGAGAAGGCCTTGAAGCACCAGCTGATGATCAAGGATTGCAGCCCTCAGTATGTAAAGCAAGCCAGAATCCTCACAACTCTCAATAGGAAACATCATAGGAAGTGGAGAAAAGATTCAAGTTTGAAAGGATTTTATTTTGCCTGGATCCATAATCAGTGTAGTAGTCAATAGATCAAATTACACAGTTCATTGGGTAAATGTGTTATACATGATCTCTTCAAAGTGCTGGGAAGCAGTGATGTCACCTGGAGGACGAAGTTGTGTTATTTCCAATGACCTCACGTGCATGTGGACGTTGGACACTGACTAAGGAAGACCATAGAGGAACAGATGCATTTGAACTGTGGGGTGGGAGAAGATCGACAGTGCCACGGACTGCAAAAAGGACAAGCTGATCTGTACGGGAAGTAAGGCCAGAGTGCTCCTTAGAGCCAAGGATGGCCAGATGTCATCGTACATACTTTGGAAATATTGTGAGTAGAAAGCAGTCCCTGGAAAAGGGCATCATGTTTGGTAAAGTGAAAAGGTGGTTAAAAAAAAAAAAAAGACTCCGGCCCTTAAAGAAGTGGACTAACACAGTGCCTCAGGAAGAGGAATACAGGTGAGGCCGGCACGGGACCGTGCTGTGTTTTGCTCTGTTGTGCACAGGGTGTTATGAGTTGGAGCTGACTTGATGGCACCTCAAACAACAATTGGTTATTTCAAAATAAGCAAGCATTATAGTGAATGTGATGAGTTTGTTCTGTGATACGAGCTTTAATAAAGATTCTACATTCCAGTCCTCTCCCACAAATCTACCCACACCTCCAGTCTTCCCTTTTATGTTCACAAAAGCCACTGCTAATCCATCGTGGCATTTTAACCTGGATTTTCTCACAATTTTCTCACAATTGTTTTCCAAGAATCTACTACTATTTAAAGCAGTCCGGGAAAACAAAATAGAGTTGCTAGCTGAGACTAAGTTTTTTCCATCCTTTTCTTCTACCGGGTATTCAGGTGTAGACATTTTCAAACTATTTGGTTTTATAGGTTGATATACCACTAATCTATCTCCTTGTCATACTGCAATGCTTTGCATGTTGTTGTGAAGTTATGCCACCAATTGGAAGCTATGCCACCAATATTTCAAATACCAGCAGGATCCACCATGAAGAAGAGGTTTCAATTGAACTTCCAGACTAAGATGGACTAGTGGGGGAAATGCCTAGAGATCTACTTACAAAACTTACTCAATAAAATACTTAATGATCACAACAAAATATTGCCCAACTAGGATCAACCCCTAGTTTGGAAGGCACTAAAAAATATACACCGCTGCAGCAATGGGTTCAAGCATACCGACGCTCTATGGTGATGACAGCGCAGGGCCCAACATTTTGTTCGGTTTTGCAGGAGATCACCATGAGTTGGAGAAATTGATCATCTTAGCAATCCTCAAGATGCTTTGAACTTTCAGTATCATTTATTAAACATGTTTCTGATTCCCTACGAACGTCGTGATTAGCAAAGTGGGACAGGAAGAGGGAGATCTTCCTAAAGATGGATTGAGAGGGTGGCTGCAACGCTGGGCTCAAACATGCCGATTGGGCAATGTTGGGTTCTGTTGTGCACCGGTCACAGGATTGCACCAAACGACAGCAGCAGTCAGGACTTACTTCCATTTGCCATTCTAAAAGGCTATGCATTGATTTCTTTATTTTCAAATTTCAATCCATTTAAGTTTCTACATACTGAAGACTTAGAAGAACGTAATCTGATCAAGAAAGAAAAAGATGTAATGTCTCTTTCCCCATTTTTTTTGGTGTCTTGTCTTCCTAAATTCCTTAGACTGAGATGCCCTTAATATTATTTAGCCAAGACAGGATTTTTCTCAGCCTTCCCCACCCCCCACCCCCACACACACACATAATTTCATTTGAATAATCATTCACTGTAGTATGAGAACAAAAATGTCATAGTTCCTCCAGAAGTTATGGACACAGATCCCGTGATTTCAAAGTATAAATTACATCAGCTATTCTACGCACTTTCATTTCCTCTGGTTTTTCCCCCTAACTCCCCTTCAGTCCATTTGTCCTAGGAACATCTGGAAATGAATGCCTTGAATTATGTTTGCAGGTGCTTAGAGAGAGATTTTCCCAGATAGATGGATCTGAAATAGTGCTGCTGGTAGCAGGAAAAGACAGCACTGTGAGGAATTGTATGGATGAAGTGATACAAAGTGGGGTGATCGTTCATTTGATTGCCATTGGACCAGATGCTGAAGGAGCAGTCATTGAGATGTGCGCCAAAACAGGTAAAACATGGTGTTAATTCTGTAGACCGCTGCTACATGCTACATGCTACAGCCTAATGAAGAGGCTGACCTCAACGGCTTCTTTCAAACTCCTCTTTGGAAGATACTGGGCCAGGAGCTGGGGACCAAAGTTGAGCCAGATACAATCACTGTGGTTAAATGTCCACAGTCAAGGTAGTCTGGGAGACAAATACTAATGCTAATCAGATAGTATAAGCAGGTAGCATTCCCTCACGACAGGAAAAAGAAATAGTAAGAACTGTCTATGCGAGGAGAGGAAGCTATGAATACTGCCAGCATTAGATGCTTTTGGGAAAGAAGACTTGAGAGTTAGGCCTTAAATAAGATGTTGCATTTCTCTGAGAGTAGGACCAGATAAGAGAAAAAGATCAGACTCTCCGTTAAAAAGAAAGAGGGTGCACATTGGAAGACACTGCAAAGTACATACAGGGAACGGTAGAATATTCAGTGAGACTAGAACATAGATAGCATAGTGGGTGGGAAAATGGCCCTAACAGAAACTCTAGCAGGATAGAATTAAAATACCAACACAGTTGCTAGATAAAACATTTACAACAGGTGCTGCTATCTTTGAAATGCAAACATGGGAGAAAATATGGATCACATTTTTTCCAATGACTTCTTAAACATAGTAAAGAATATATCATTTTAAATCTCAGGATGCTTTAAGCATAACAATTATTAGTATCAATTATTGAATTGAGTGCACTTCAAACGTAATTCTTTCTTAATACCTTCATTGTATAAACATCTATCATATTCAAAATGCTTCCACAGTCATTGTAAAAGTCATTCCTGTCCAACTAACCCTCCACTTACCCAAGTGATACCTTGTGATGTTGTCTCCGTTGGTTACAGTTTCTCAGTCTGTGCTTTGGTCGGTTGTTGTCAGAATACTTCAGAATAGCAGGTCTTTTTTCCTCATTTTCTGATTCTGATCTACTTTGGTTAGAAACACTGTATCTAAATAACCCTGAATAATCCCCCTGGAAGGATATATAAAACAAAGTCTTTGAACTTTAGTGCTGTGGAATTAGAATATCTTTTTTAGTATTCTTTGGCTATCGGATGTTTCCTAGGTAGCTAATGTTTCTGGATAAGTGAGATGTTAAGTTAGTTTACAGTTGCTACGTATGATATTCTTTATTTGAGAGTTAATCTTTATACCTGTATGATTTCAGTCTGTTCTAAACTTGATTTTGTTCAAATTGTTACCTTATTAGGAGAAAGATGGAACTGTCTCTTCCATAAAAAATTACAGTCTCAGAAACCCTAAGGGGCAGTTCTACTCTGTCCTATAGGGTCACTGTAACTTTAGTAATGTGTGTGCATTTTAGGAGGAAGTTATCAATTTGCTTCAGACAATGCCCAGAGCAATGGCCTCGTCAATGCTTTTGGCGCCCTTGCATCAGGAAACACGGATCTCTCCCAGCAGGCTTTTCAGGTCAGCATTCCCATCCTTAAGTTCCCGGTTTTGAACTTAGCCATAAGCAAGAATGATAGTTTGATGGTTGCGTGTTTTGAGTTCGATATTTTTCTCATAATACATTTCTAATTGAAATTAAATCTTCCGTTCTTAACTATGCTTTACGTGAAACACTAATTAATTATGTAGTGAAATGAGAGTTTATGTGTAGGATTACAATTCTAAGTGTCTAAAATTAGAAAGTAGATGATACAAAAAGCGTGCCCAATAATGCTTGAAGAATGATAATGTTAATAATTATTCAGTATTATTAAGTCATTGCATGAAGTTGATTCACTATTTTTTCCTAGACATTACCTTTAATTTTCATATTTTTCTGAATGATCGATTCAAGGATTAATTTATCTATTTTACTGTTGATGCCAAAACCTGATTGTAATGTTATAAAAGTAGCAGTACTAAGGTGGAGTATGACTCAAGCGATAAGTGCAAATCCCTTAAATTTTGAAGACTCTCATTTTTCTCATGCAGAAAATGAAACCATGTATCTCTGCTAAAAATTCCTTGAGAACCACTCTGGATTTTAAGCTTTAAAACAGTTAAATTTTGAAATAGTAATATTTTCAGAATTTTGAATATCTAGTTGCATTTATGAGGTAAATCAATTTGAAAGACAGTAAACACATAGCAATAGCAGATATAGCACATGGTTGCTTTTCCCTTTGGGATTTGATTAAGAGATAACATAAAAACCCAATAATGGTCACATTTTTCACCAAAAATAGATCATTAGTCCAGTAACATAACAGTCGTTTGTCTAAAAATTCATTTTTAAAGTTTATGTATCATGTCTACCTGCCCATCACTGGAAGAAGTATTGCCATTGGTCCTTGTCTGACTGCAAACCCTCCATGAAAACCCATCTAGCTCTTCTGCACAAAAAAGGTGTGGCAGACTATTTATGTAAAGATTACAGCTTGGAAACCCTATGAGGTTGATCTATTCTGTCCTATAGGGTCACTCTAAATTGGAATTGGCTTAAAGACAATAGATCTTATCTAGGAGTGAAGTGGGGCAGCAGTAGTCTGGACATTTACCCTGCAAACTAGTCTTGAAATTAGTTTGAAGATACTTTAGCAGTGTTCAACCTTGGTAACTTGAAGTGAATGGTGAAACAGGGAAATGGAAGGCTTCAAAGGGCATTTAAAAATATAAGAGCAGAATATAGAAAATCAGTTTTAAGAAGGAGATATTTGCAAACCAAAAGATCTCTGTTTTTAATTGACGTTCTTAAAAAAGAGATGAAGGAGCAAAAAGAACGTCTTGTTTTCCTCCCTTGAAGTGTCTGTGGTCAGTTCTTGAACAGCTAAATATCGAAAAGGAAAGAATTTTTATATTACTCTAAATTCCTCTGTATCATTGTTTCCTGAAATGAGCAATACCATCCCATGGGACCACTGTAATGATCCAGGGGACCTGAAAAGGTGAAGCCTACACTTTATCCTGGCGTATGGGCTATAGTACAAAAATCTTTAAGTGCCAGGAAGGAGGGTAGCTGAATCATTTTTGTTCTCTAAAAATAAGGCAGCAAGCCAACTATGTTTGGGAACCTATGCTCTATATCATGGATAGAACTTGAGATGTGCTATGGCCAACTAGAAGCTCATTACAATAATCTAAGATGAGTTGGTAGGAATGTGGACCTGGTGGCAGTTGAAATAAAACAGCTCCCTTTGGACTCAATTATCTTTCACTAGAAGTCTTCTATAACCCAAATCCTCTTCCTTTCTTAACTGATTCTGACAGGCTCTATAAAATCATTCACATTCAGATTGAACTTGATAATAATACTTTGTTCACTCAAAGACATGCACATTAAACAGAACACTGAGATTTTTGTCAAAGCAATGATATTTCTTTTTTGTTTAATCATTTTATTGGGGGCTCGTACAACTCTTATCACAATCCATACATACATCCATTGTGTCAAACACATTTGTACATTTGCTGCCGTCATCATTCTCAAAACATTTTCTTTCTACTTGAGCCCTTGGTATTAGCTCCTCATTTACCCCTTTCTCCCCCACCCTCCCTCCCTCATGAACCCTTGATAATTTATAAATTTTTTCATGTCTTACACTGAACAGAAAAGTAGGTAAAGGGAGACATCTAAGCAGTGATAATCTAATGGTAGAATTCACTCCCTTCCTTTGGGACTGGGGCGAAGGTGTGTACAGCTTAGAATAAATCATGAGTGAAACTGATCAGTGTTGTTGAAATGATACTCCTCAGAAGGCATCCTTTTGGTCAAAGTTGCCTCTTCTTAATGAAGAATTTTCAACATAGACTTTGAAAAAAAATTTCTACAAAAAGCGTCTCAAAAAGAGATCCTATCTTTGACTTCTTTCCACAACAGAAAGACAAACTAGGGGATATACACTATCATGTCCAGAAATTAATTCAAGACCTATCAGAAAAGACCTTAGAAAGGATTGTCTCGAAATCTGCTAGTCCTCATTTGCTTTTTAAAGTCACCCTCACCCTGTCACTGCTCAAATAATCAGTCCACTTTTAGAGCTCACAATCCTAAAGTGGGATACCAGATATGTTTGTTTTCAATGAAGAAATAAAAAATTATCTTTAAAAGAAATATGAAATTATTATTTTTGCTAATCATTAAGTTTAAAAATATGTTCAAACAGCGTGAAAGTAAGGGATTAACCCTCACCAGTGACCCTGGATGAATGGAACTGTAGTCATTGATAAAAGGAGACATTCTTTCTCGTCACGTGGAGCCAACATGTTCCCAGAATTGCTCTCTGGGATCCCAATGGAACATTGGTGGGAAAATTCACAGTGGACATAAATTCCAAAATGGCTCATCTCACTATTCCAGGAATGGCAAAGGTGAGAAATCAGCTTTTAGTTTCCCTCTCTGACTTTTTTTTTTCAAAAAATAATGGAAATGTATGATAACATAAATATATTTTAATGTCTTCATGTCAATAGTTACATCAACTTCAAAATTAAGATAAAATGTATTACTATTTTTTCATCCTTTCATTATCATCTAATGATTTGATGGGTGGAAAAAAGAACGAGTTTACGTATCAGGAGAAAGAGACTATTCCTGTTTCCGAAATTTCCACAGTGATTTTGAAGAGGAACTGTAGCGAAAATCTTTACAAGATAGTATGCACATAGCTGTAGCCTTTATTAGCACCACCTAGGACGAGACGGGAGTTCGTGTGTGGTGCCAACAGTATGCTTGAGTGGAAGATTGGAGGTTTGCGTCCACCAGAGGTGGAACTTGTTATGCAGCCCTGCGAAGTAGGAGAGGCACCGAAGGATTCATGCAGATGATCAAGGAACCAACAGCAGGACCAACAGGAAACTCTGCCTCACTACAAAGTGCTTAGCAGCGTCCTGTGGATGGAAAGCCTTCAATGCCTTTTAAATGGTAGTTATTGTTATTTTTGGAGATAGTGGTATATACAAAAGATAAGGTACTCAGAGATTCAAGCCACTAAACACACCCTGGAAGAAAGACCTAAAAACACATGCAATGATGCCGAAGGCAGGACGATCACAGGCCAGTGGGTGGGAAGTCTTGTGGATCCAGTGGGTTGTAGCCATCTCAGTGGTGACAGGGGTCTCCTGTGGATTCTCTGGCTCAGGGCACTAGCATATTTCCATGTGTCTTCTGGACAGGGACATCTCACAAGGAGTCAGCTGAAAGGGGTGGAGTCTCCCACCCAGAATCCTCAGGAGAAGGCTATGCCCACACAGAGGCCTCATTGGCTCTGACCTGATTGACAGGATAGAGTCCACCCTTCCACATATTGATACCAGATTATGTAACTACCACATCAACCACTGAAGACTGCTCTGTATAGTTCAGCTTTTGTTTAAATTATACGATCGGTGGCCTCTCAGGCCAAAAAACAAGGTTTTGTACAGCACTTGTAGGGGTGCCTGTCTGAAATGCTCACTTGTCCTCTGTGGGTTCTTGTACACCCCTCAAAGACCTTTTGTCTTCTACATCACATTTGTAAGATGTACTTTTAGAAGTGGGTAGTAGAGATACAGAAATATCTTGACTTTGACTGCTTATGATATTATCCGTGAAATATTTTAGGTGGGCATTTGGACTTACAGTCTTCAAGCCGAAACAACTCCAGAAGTATTAACTATGAGAGTAACTTCTCACGTGTCAAATTCTGCACCTCCAATCACAGTGAGAGCTAAAATGAATAAAGAGAAAAGCCGCTTCCCTGGTCCAATAATTGCTTACGCGGAAATTCAACATGGGTTCCTACCGCTTCTTGGAGCTAATGTAACTGCCTTCATTGAATCAATACATGGGCAAGTGGAAGTTTTGGAACTTCTGGATAATGGTGCAGGTAATCCATACTTTTTAAAAACAATTGACATGTGATTCACAAATCATACAGTAGTTTCAACATATTAAAACGAGTTTTGTAATCATCACCAAAATCAATTTTAGAACACTTTCTTCATTTTTGTACTCATTAGTATTAGCTCCTCATTTCCCACCAACATCCCCTGCCATAATCCAAAGAAACTCTTAGCCCTATAGATTGACCTATCCTGGATTTCATATAAAGAAAAATACAAAAACAACATTTTTTAAAGATAAAAATAATAAAACTAGAACAAATTTAAAATAAGTCAAATAGGAGATCAAAATGATAAACCTGACTGGAACGGATAAAACTTTGTCAGGTGGTCCTCCATACACATTGGGCCTGATCTGTTTTTCAACATTTTCTGTGATTTGTGGTTTGTTTTTTTTTTTTTTTTACTGGGGGTTAACCCTGATGCATTTTGTCATTCAGGATAGCCCTCTTGAATTTTTATTATAGGTTTGTCTGTTTTTCTGTTCATGAAGCCCATGATTGATGGATCTATGGAGACAGCACGTAGAATAAGGGTTCCTGAAGGTGCAGTGGAGAAGGTGGGGGAGGGGGGAGGGGGGGGAGCTGATATCAAGGAGTTCAAGAAGAAAGAGAATGTTTTGAAACTGATCATGGTAACAATTGTACAATGCTGCTTGATGCGATTGAACTATGAAACAATATGATACCTGTTTCAGCTCCCAATAAAATGGTTTTGAAAATAAATAAATAAAATAAGTCAAAAGGAAAAACAAATGGTAAGGTGTCAAATTTTAACCTAACAAATTTTAAGCGTCCCAATGCACTCTGTCTGTTAGGAAGGCTAGTTACATCCCTGATCAGTGGTCATAGGGGATTCACTGAGGTCTTATTCCAAGTGAATATCCTGAAAATGGATTTGGGACTTTCACTGTGATCCATAGTCTTCTACTGAGTGCTCAGAACGGGTAAGCTCTAATACCATTCCCTCTTCCAGTCTTGGATTTTATTATTTACAATCCCTGAATCACACAGTCTGATGTGCTTCATCCGTGTAGACATAACGGGCACATCATTTAAACAGCTGTCTGTTTTAAGACAATGCTTTAAGACCCCAGATGCTGTTCTTTCTGCCAGCCAGCCACTATGTAATTTGTTCATCACACTTTGGATAGCACCCCTCTCTTCAATGATCTCTTCATGAGGGCAAGTATCATGATACTTGTTTAGTTTATAGCTATGGTTAAGTGCAATCTCAAAATCCATTAAATTAAAGGATTTAAAAGTAAGCCTATATTTTCACAAAATGTCATTCTGTGTGGTGCCCTGTGACAATGTAGACCAAAAGGACGAGAATCAGAGAAACGGGTGCAGATGATTAAAGAACATCAAGGCAGGCAGAAAACTCTGCCCAGGTAATGCTACAAAGTGCTTAGAAAATAATCATTGGTATCATCGGCGTCTCTGGGATGTACAAACAGTCATGTGCTCAGTTGATAACCAAAAGGTTCGCAGTTCAAATCCACCCAAAAAAATAAGTCCTAAAAGCCCTATGGAACACACATTTACGCCGGCACACGTGAGATCACAACGAGGTACAGTGGACATAATAGGCATTGTTGTTATTATTGCTTACGACTTAGACAGCCAGTACCTGTCATCACTAGGTAGGAAATTCTTAGTCAAGAAATAAATGACAGAGTGAAAAGTTGGGGGTGGGAGTTCCTCTGGTGGGCGTCATCAGAAAGTCTATGCAGAGAGTGAAGCCCATGTAGCCAAATGGTACTGAGAAGCAGAACCC
>NW_022104341.1:33702487-33707598 GCF_000313985.2 Echinops telfairi | reverse complement strand
CAAAACATGCATTCTTTGATTATGACTTTGTATGCTCTTTGAAGAATGTATATCTGAAAAAAAAAAAAAAAAAAAAAGAATGTATATCTGAGTAGTGATCTAGTGTGTCCATGCGATCTTGCCTTATGACTTTGTCAGCACCCTTAGTAATAACTGTGACTGTGTATATGAAAAAAAAAGACAGTGGGATGGGGGGATTCAATTCATTGAATTCTGGAAATACCGGTTCTGCTGTGCCCATTAAAAACCAGGAAGTTTTCAGTGCAGGAAAAAATGAAGGGAGGCCACCGCAACCTGAAGTTAATGAAGAGACTCAGACAGTCTTGGAGAGTTTCAGCAGAACAGTATCTGGAGGTGTATTTGTGGTTTCAAATGTTCCAAAACTTTCCTCGCTTGACATGTACCCCTGATGGTCAGAGCCTCAATCAGTTACAGCAATATTTTTCACAAGTATGCCCTCTTTCTTTCTCCCCTTCCATTCTATATTAAAATTTCCTTCCATCTTGCATCATGTCTCAACATTCTACCAGAGAACTATTTCGCTAAATTGGGTTGTCTTGACCTAAAGAAGACCTTGGTGAGTAGCAATGACTTGGTGCGGTGGTTCTCAAACGTCATGTTCGTAGGAAGCACCAGAGAGCTTGTTAAAGCACAGATTGCTGAACGCTCTGCTTAAGAGGAGAGTTCTGGTAGTATACTGGGTTGTACATTGGGCTTGTAACCTCAAGGTCAGCCATCTGAACCCACCAGCCACTCGAGGGAGAAAGAGGAGGTTTTTTGCTCCCTTAAATTTTTACAGCCTCAGAAACCCAAAAAGCCAGTTTTGACTCTGTCCTCTAGGATCATTATAAGTCATAAACCACTGGATCGTAGATAGTTTGGTTTGGGCTTATGCCTAAGAAGTTGAGTTCTGAAAACTCGCTGCCATCACCTCATTTCTGACTCATTGTGACCTTACAGACAGAGCAGAGCTGCCCTTGTGGGTTTCTGAGGTGGTAAATATTTACAGGAGAAAAAGCCTCACCATTCCCCCATGGAGGGGCTGGTGAGTTTGAACTGCTGATCTTGTGGTTAGTAGCCCAACATGCAACCCACTATGTCACCAGGCTTCATTAAGAGGCTGTGCTGGGTCCAAAAAATGTACTGATCCAAAGTAAGGCAGATGCTGCTGGCCCAAGAATCTCTAAGAATTTTTGATAGGCAGTGCCCCTTGGGAAATGTGTTTGCAATTTATCAGCTAACCCTAATGCTGGTGATATCGAGAAGTACATCGATGATACAGTATTCCCCTGCCCCCATAAACATGCTTGCTAATAATAGGAATGGTTCCCACTGTCAGACCAGGAAGTTAGTGGATCAGCAGAGAAAGAGAGCTGGTGCAGCTGCTCATAGTTCAAATCTATGAGCCACTTTCCTAGAGAAAGATGAGGCTTTCCGTTCCTGTAAAGATCACAGCTTCAGAAAACCCAACATCAGTTCACTGTGAGTTTGAATAAACCCCATGGCAAGGGTGGGGGGGAGGGTGTTAAAGTAGGAAATGAAAGTATTATTTTTTTAATAGAAAAGGACTAATTGGCAATAAATCTAAATAGTTATTTTGTAGTTGACTAAGGAGAATTAAATTTTTTTTTCAAATTCTCAAATCTTATCATTGTTTCAAAATGTTTCACAAAAATTCACTTTCATATTTCATAATTTTACTTTTACCTCACTGGTGTATGCGGCCTGCCCTTGTGAGCACAGTGTGTGCCTTCATGTGTGTGTGTGTGTGTGTGTGTGTGTGTGTACTGTACAGAGGTTTTTGTCCTTTTGTTTGGGCCAGCCATTTCAGCGGGTGACCAGAGATCCTCTTCGGGCCAAAGAGTCTGATGCAGTCGCCCTGTGTGTATGTGAGAATTAAATTCTAAGCAAAGGCATTTGTTCCTTAATAATGACTCTTCGGATGTACACAAGGAATTATTTAATTAGATAATTATAATTTAATTAGATAATCATTTGATAAGTTTAGATAAAGTCAGCAAATTACTTGCCTGTGAAATAAATATGAAGTGTTCTATAATAATCTACATATAATAAAAGCCAGAAAGTGGAGAGAAAATCCATTATTTTTTCACTTAACTTTTCCCTGAAGTTTTTGAAGTATATAAACATATATCAGTTCAACAAATATATCATGATACTAGAAATATTCTTCATGGGGTCAACCCAAAGCTTTGAGCCCAATCTAAAGTATGTTATTTTAAAGAGCATCTGTTTTTAATTTTAATTTCTAATTTCTTTGCAATAATGAATTATGCCTTCTTTCCCATAACAAGGTGCTGATTCTTTCAAAAACGATGGAGTATACTTCAGTTATTTTACAGCTTATAAAGAAAATGGCAGATACAGCTTAAAAATAAGGGCTCATGGAGAAGCAAGCCTTGTCACCCGAAGCTCAAGGCATCCCCTGAACAGAGCTCTTTATATGCCAGCCTGGGTGGTAGATGGTGAGTAGTGCATGATATCAGAAATTCAGTGTTGGCTTTAACAGGTCTCAGTACTTGTAGCTGGGTATGATTAAGGCTGGAACTGTATTTTCCCATTTCTGGAATAAAGTTCTAGTCAAACTGCAGTTTGTCTCCAAATTCATCTGAGCTTGGGAACAGTGCATAAAAGCACACCTAGCAAACACACAGTAAATGCAAGTTGCTGTTCTTATTAGTCGAGAACACCTCACCAATATCAATAATGAAATGCCTGAACAGGGTCTAGGATGAAGGAAACAGGACAGATGTGATGAGGCCACATGCAACTGAGTGACAGAATTTATCTTTCAAATACCATTTGCTGTAAAATATAGCTAAGCAAGGAAGCATCTCTTTGGGATTTTTTTTATAGAGTCTAAAGAAAGAATGAGTGTGAAGTATGGTAATGACAAGGATTAAGAACCACTTCTTTGCTTTAGTCTTTACTGTGTCAAAGTGGTTAATGAGAGAATTATTCCTTTAGTCTACTGATCAGGATATTTTCAGGATAGAATAATTAACACACTGTTTGAGTATCAAGGGTGCACAGTATGAGAAGAATGTTATATAATTCAACACCTGCCTTTATAAAATTAATTACTTTACTTTCCAAATTATATCCAAGGTAAGAATGAAACTAGATAGATTGCTTTATATCCACTAGTAGCGTAACAGCTCCCTCCCATTCTACTGCAAGCAGTAAAGAACAGTAATCCAGATGGAATTCCAATTCACAACAGAAAAACCCTTAAAAGTCACAAGAGGAGTGACTCAAAACATGCATTCTTTGATTATGACTTTGTATGCTCTTTGAAGAATGTATATCTGAGTAGTGATCTAGTGTGTCCATGCGATCTTGCCTTATGACTTTGTCAGCACCCTTAGTAATAACTGTGACTGTGTATATGGAAAAAAAAGGGTAAGACAGTGGGATGGGGGGATTCAATTCATTGAATTCTGGAAATACCGGTTCTGCTGTGCCCATTAAAAACCAGGAAGTTTTCAGTGCAGGAAAAAATGAAGGGAGGCCACCGCAACCTGAAGTTAATGAAGAGACTCAGACAGTCTTGGAGAGTTTCAGCAGAACAGTATCTGGAGGTGTATTTGTGGTTTCAAATGTTCCAAAACTTTCCTCGCTTGACATGTACCCACCAAGTCAGATCACTGACCTTGCTGCTGAAGCGGATGGGGACCAGATCACCCTAACATGGACAGCTCCGGGGGACGATTTTGATGCTGGGAAAGGTAAGGGGATGTCCCCTGGAGATTTCTCAACTGAAGTGAAAAGTGCTCATTGTAAAAGAAAGACTGAATAAGGAGCTGGTGGAGCGACTTTTCACTGATAGCTGAATAAAGGATCAATTTAATCGTCTGATGCTCTTCAATCCATCAAACATGTCGCATCTTAATCTGGTATCAAGTCTTTCTGTAATGCAGGTAATAATAGTTGACAGTTTTAAGTTTGAGAAGTCCCCTCTTACTGAAAAATGAGCTAGGATTTGGATTTGAATTTAAGCTTTGAACAGTATTTTTGAGGAGGCTTAATACAAAGCCATTAAAATAGTATGCTGTAGTTCCTAAATTATTTTTAAATTTTTTTATTTGTTAGTTGAACGGTATGTCATAAGAATAAGTGGAAGCATCCTGGATCTAAGGGACAACTTTGATGATGCTCTTCAAGTAAACACCACTGATCTACTACCAAGTGAAGCCAACTCCAAGGAAAGCTTTGCTTTTAAGCCGGGCAACGTCGCAGAAGAAAATCCAACACACATATTCATTGCCATTCAGAATGTGGACAAAAGCAATTTGACATCAAAAGTCTCTAATGTGGCTCAAATCCCTTTGTTCCTCAAGCAGATCCAGGTCCCGATGAAAGCCATCATAATACTAAACTTAGCGTTTCTACCTTAGTGTTATCAGTGGTAGGATCTGTTGCAGTTGCTACTATTATTCTAAGTACCACTATTTATATTTTAAAGAAGAAAAAATATGCAAGTGAGTCTGAGACTGAGTTTTAACAAAGCCAACACAAATGAAAGATGTTTATTAATTAATTAAATAGTATCTTTAATTCACGTTATTTAATAGCGAACTCATAAAATGATTTTAAGAAGTTTGGAGAGGATATTTTGATTGACTATAAAGACGCAGTAATATTTGGAAAATTGTAAGTCAATATTAAATTTTTAATCATTTTATTTGCTTACTATTTTATTTATAATACATTGTGTAGAATAAAGCGTCTTCTCCATATAACTAGTTGTGGATTATTTAATTCAACATTTTCTAGAATATTTCACATTGTATCAAGAAATTCAAATAGATACTGTGACAGAGGACAATACTGGGGACACACGGCGGGAATTAGTCCAGTCTGAGCCCCCTGCAGAAAGGAAACCAAGAAAGGAACATAACAGATCCGTAACGGGGCAAAGTCAAGCCACAGAGCCCCTAAAGAGCCCCCAAAATAGACTTACGGCTATGAGGGGCAGCTCCTGGAATTTCTGCAGGACCAGTGGGGAGGTAGTCATAAAGGTCAGCAGACAGACTAGGAATTACATACATTTTTTTGCCTCTCTCTCTCTCTTTCCCTCCCCCCCCTCA
>NW_022104341.1:33695576-33698285 GCF_000313985.2 Echinops telfairi | reverse complement strand
CAAAAGAAAAAAAATAATAAAAATCAAGGCTGAGATTCAGGAGACGGAAAATAAGAAAACTATGGAAAAAAGTAATGCTGCTAAAAGTTGGTTCTTTGAAAGGATAAACAGAATCGACAGAACGCTGGCAAACCTAACCAAAGAAAGGAGAGAACAAATTTCAATAGCAAAAATGAGGGATGAAAGAGGGGACATTACAAAAGACCCTACTGAAGTCAAAAGGATAATTACAGAGTAGTAAGAAGGATTGTACTCCAATAAATTCAACAACTTGGAAGACATGGACAACTTCTTTGAGAAAAAGTCCCTCCATAGACTATCCCCAAAGGACGTCAAGAATCTCAACAGAGCCATAGCAATAGAAGAAATAGACAAGG
Organism: Echinops telfairi; assembly: GCF_000313985.2. Lineage (NCBI taxonomy): Eukaryota > Metazoa > Chordata > Mammalia > Afrosoricida > Tenrecidae > Echinops > Echinops telfairi. The sequence goes on along the minus strand of NW_022104341.1, from coordinate 33,697,908 downwards.
TTATCAAGGGATTACCAACAAAAAAATTCCCTGGAGCAGATGGCTTCACAGGAGACTTCTACCAAGTATTTAGCTCCTTCTAACTCTGATACCAAAACCAGGAAAGGATCCCACAAGAATCAAGAACTAAAAACTAATATCCCTAATGAACATCGATGCAAAAATCCTTAACAAAATACTGGCCAATAGACTACAAAAGTACATAAAACAAATAATTCACCATGGCCAACTGAGATTCACACCAGGGATGCAGGGATGGTTCAGCACACGAAAGACCATTAGTATAATTCGCCACATTGGCATGAGAAACTATAAGAACCACATGATAATATCAATAGATGCAGAAAAATCATTCAACAACATCCAAACCAATTCCTGTTTCAAATACTTGAGAAGATAGGAATGGAAGGAAAATTCCTCAAGACAATATAAGCTATATATGAAAAACAAACAGCCAAGGTGGTAGTCAATGGAGAAAAGACTAACACAATCCCACTGAAACAGGGGACTAGCTAAGGATGCCCCTTGTTCCCACTCTTATTTAATATCGTACTGGAAGTTTTAGCTAACAGCATAAGGCAAAGAAAAGACATCAAAGGTATTCATCTGGGGAAGGAAGAGGTGAAACTATCATTATTTGCAGATGATATGGTTTTATATATGGAAAATCCCAAAAGCTACACAGCGGAAGTACTAGAAGCAATAAAGGAGTTTGGCAGAGTGGCAGGATACAAGATCAACAAACAGTTCCATTGGACTGCTAACACACATCAAATAAGACCACAGAAGAGGAGATCAAAAAGGTGGTACCCTTCACAGTAGTCAAGCACAAATTGAAATATCTAGGGATATACCTAACTAAAAGACAAAATATCTATATGAGGAAAATTACAGAACATTATTACAAGAAACCAAGAGTGACCTCAATAAATGGAAGAATATCCCATGCTAGTTGATTGGAATACTCAATATAGTAAAGTTGACATTTCTGCCCAAGGCACTATATAGGTTTAATGCAATCCCGACACAATTACCCCTCATCTTTCTTCAAAGAAATGGAAAAAACTAATTACCAACCTCATAGGAAGCGGGAAGAACCCCAGAACTAGCAGAGAACTCCCCAAGGAGAAGGACACAGTCGGAGGACTTGATTTACCTGACTTTAGCACATACGATACAGCCACAGTTGTCAAAACCGCATTGTATTGGTACAATAACAGATACTCAGACCAATGGAAAAGTGCTGAAAACCCAGAAATAGAATCATCAGCATACAGAAAACTGATCTTTGATATGGGCCCAAAATATATCCTATGAGAAGCAAGTGGTCCTGGAGAAAATGGTTATCTACCAGCAGAAAAATGAAGCAAGACCCTAATCTCACTCCATGCACAAGAATAAACTCAAAGTGGATCACAGACCTTGAAGTTAAACGCCAAATATTAGGACCATCAATGAGGTAATTGGAACCAACTTGAGAACTTTGGGACAGGGAATGCATAGACTATCATAAATAAGGAAGGACACAAATACAGAAGAGGTACAAATTGGCAAATGGGATATACTGAAAATAAAATACCTGCGTACTGCAAAAGAATGCACCAAGAGAGTACACATCAGACATAGGCCTTAATACAAAAATCTAAAATACTCTTCTAGTTTCCAAAAAGAAAAAAATAATAATTTCCCACTGAGGAGGTGGGCAAACGATCTGAACAGAAGTTTCACAGGGGCAGAAATGTGAATGGCCAATAAACATATGAGGAAATGTTCCCAATCTTTAGCCATAAGAGAAATGCAAATTAAAACAACAATGAGGTACCACCTAACACCCTCAAAGATAGCCCAATTAAAAAAATCCAAAAGCAACAAGTGTTGGAGGGGCTGTGGGGAGACAGGAATTCTCATCCACTGCTGGTGGACCTGTAAGTATGTACAGCCACTGTGGAAATCGATCTGGCGATATCTAAAACAGATGGAAATCGAGTTACCATACAACCCAGCAATCCCCCTACTAGGCATATACCCAGAAGAGGCAAGAAGCAAACCAAGGCCAGACATCCGTGCTCCAATGTTCATTGCAGCACAGTTCACAATTTCAAGGAGTTGGAAACAACCCAAATTTCCATCAACTGACGAGTGGATTTAAAAACTGTGGTATCATGAGTTGCAGTGGATTTGTTTCTCTAAAGTACCTAGACTAATACATTATGGTACCGAGAGTGGAGTACTAGAAAAACAAATCATAAGATAGAGAGTAGATGCTTGTTTGACCTCTCCCTCCTGGAAGTTTTCCATCTTTGTCTAGCCAGAGGTCAGATAAAGCCACACT
>NW_022104341.1:33684520-33694252 GCF_000313985.2 Echinops telfairi | reverse complement strand
TTGGGCAGCATTGGGTTGGGATGTTTTCATGATGCACACTTGCTTTACATAAAACTCTCTTATATATGAGTTGCTGTGGATTTGTTTCTCTAGAGTACCTAGACTAATACACATACTTATAATGGAGTACTACGCATCGCTAAAAAGCAGTGATGAACGTATGAAGCATGGGAAGAACTGGAGGAAATTATACTAAGCAAAGTAAGCCAAGCACAAAAGGACAAGTACAAAATGGGTCCACTGAGGTAAGCTTTAAAAATAATGCAAAGGGAACATAGGGAAAAAGCTAATGTATACAAATAGTCCTGGGGTGAAGACCAGGTAGTATGGCAGGGCCAGACCAAATCCAGGGATACATATGGTAGCCAACTAAAAAGGAGAGGGGGGAAAGGAAAAAAAGTAAAAAATAAATTTGAAGCGGGGGCTCAGGGCACTAACCCACCCAAGGGGAGGATATTGTTTATATCTCCACAGGGAAAGAGGGACCAGACTTCAACCCAGTGCTACAAGATGTGAATGCAACATGCCGGCATGGAGTAGGGAACCAGTACAGAGGTCTGAGGGGCCGACCCCAATCCCAACTACTACGTGGACACCTGCCCCTCCCCTCCCCAAAGAATTTATTTCAGAGGACAGCACTGAATCTGCAGTTCCAGGAGAGGGACATGTCTAATCAGAGCACATGGGACAAAATGAATGGGGAGTAAGAGAGGGTGGAGCACATCCTGGCCCATGCCAAGATTTGACAACGATGTTCCCACTCAGAGCAGCCAATCCACAGAGAACACCACATGGCTGGCCCCACTATGAGACACGATATCCCTCACTGACCCATAGCCCTACAAGGGACAACACTGGAGACACAGTGTGGGAATTTCGGCGGATCAGATACCACCACACCGAGGCAAAACAATAAGGATGTGGAACAGAACAGCAAGGGGAACAGAGCAACGAAGTCCCCAGGGAATACCGACTGGAAAACACTCCTAAAGGCCAATAAACAGTCCTTGAACTAACTACAAGTTTTTATTTCTTGTGTTTTGTTTTGTTCTTTGTCATTGGCTTGTTGGTTTTATTTTGTTTTGTTGCTTGGTTTTGCTCTGTCTTGTTTTTGTGCCTGTTATTATCTCTGCAGGTCTGTCTAAATAAGATTGGCTGGATGAACAATCTGGAGGAGAAAACAACGGGACCGACAGTTCCGGGGGGACATGGGAGAAGGGGTGGTGGTGAGAAAGGTAGTGTTGTTAACAAACCCAGGGACAAGGGAACAACAAGTGATCCAAATCAGTGGTGAGGAGTGTGTAGGACGCCTGCTAGGGCATGATCAAGGGTAATGTAACCAAGAGGAATTACTGAAACCCAAATGAAGACTGAGCATGATAGTGGGACAAGGGGAAAGTCAAAGGAAATAGAGGAAAGAGCTAAGAACCAAAGGACATTTATAGAAGTCAAAATACAGGCATGTACATATGTAAATATATGTATATATAAGAATGTGGAAATAGTTCTATGTGCACATATTTATAGGTTTAGTATTAAGGTAGAAAATGGACATTGGGCCTCCACTCAAGTACTCCCTCAATGCAAGAACACTTTGTTCTGTTAAACTGGCATTCCATGATGCTCACCTTCCTGACACAATCCCTGAAGACAAAGCAAGTGCATAAGCAAATGTGGTGAAGAAAGCTGATGGGGCCCAGCTATCAAAAGGTATAGCGTCTGTGGTCTTAAAGGCTTGAAGGTAAACAAGTGGCCATCTAGCTCAGAAGCAACAAAGACCACATGGAAGAAGCACACCAGCCTGTGCGATCACGAGGTGTCGAAGGTATTAGGTATCAGGCATCATCAGAACAAAAAATCTTATCATTGTGAATGAGGGGGAGTGCAGAGTGGAGACCCAAAGCCCATCTGTAGGCTCAGTGAACATATGAGACTTCACAGTGGAGAGAGGCCTTATGAATGTGAGGAATGTAAGAAGTCTTTTTCTGACTCTAGTACAGTGGTTCTCAACCTGTGGGTTGTGACCCTGTATTAGTCTGGGTACTTTGGAGAAACAAATCCATGGCGACTCATGTATAAGAGAGAGTTTTATGCAAAGAAAATGTGCATCACGAAAACATCCCAACCCAATGCTGCCCAAGCCCACAAGTCCAACATCAACCCATCTACCCAACACCAGTCCACAAAGTCCTTCACCTCACAAAACAGAGGCAATGATGCCGACTGCAGGAGGAAAGCTGAGTCAGTGAACGTGTAAGCATCTCAGCACTGGCAGGGGTCTCCACACGGCTGCTCCAACACCCAGGTCTGCATCGGGATAGGTCCATGCGGCTTCTCCTTGGGGATGTCTTGTAGGAAGTCCATCTTGCAAGCTGAAGCAGGGAACTGCTAAGGCAGCTGCACCTGATGCAACCATCACAAAACAAGAGACCCGAGAACTAGAAAGGCGAGGCTTCACCACCCATTTATCCCTCCGCCTTTCAACCAGCACCACATGTGATTATCGGCCAGGCTGGCACAATTAACTAACTCAGACCCCTTTGGGGGTTGAACAATCCTTTCACAGGGGTCACCTGATTCATAACAGTATCAAAATCACAGTTATGAAGTAGCAATGAAAATAATTTTATGGTTGGGGTGTCACCACAACATGAGGAACTGTATTAAAGGGTCGCGGCATTAGGAATGTAGAGAACCACTGCTCTAGTAGCTTCAGTCGACAAAGGAGAATTCACAGTGGAGAGAGGCCTTATGAATGTGAGGAATGTGGAAAAGCATTTAATCAATCCTCAAAACTCAATCAACATATGAGAATTCACAGTAGAGAGAATATTTATGAATGTAACAACTATGAAAGAACTTTTACTCAATTTAATAGCCTCAATCAACATATGAGAATTCACAGTGGAGACAAATTTTTAAGTAAGGAATACATCTAAGAACTCACAATGAAAGGAGGACTCATGAATGTAGGGTATTTAATGAGAATAAATCCTCAAATTCACTGTGCATATGAGATCCACAGTGCTGAGAAACCAGAAATTATTTTTTTAAAGCAATATAACTCTTAAGTAATGTACTACTTTCTTTAATTTCCACTAAAATTTCTGATGTGAAACAATTTTACTACCTCATCAATATATAGGAATTTTGAAATGTTTTATCCATTATTTTCTAAAATGTTTAACTAAGATGATATTTAAAAATCTGAAGGGAAAAAATGGGGTGGGGTGCATATGTGGTAGGTTATGGCCAGGGCAGCCAAAGACCCTAGTCATACAGGGAAAATTTGAACACAGAACTTGTGACTGTGGCATACCATGGGGCCAAAAGAATTTCACTTCATGGGAATAGGCAAATCTTTGGGTCAAAGTTTGCAAGCACATGGCTGTCTTGCTCTTCCAATAGCCATTTTCTCATTTTACACGGAGCTTGACCACCAAAGTTTAGCTCCTGCGGAACTGTAAGGGCACTGGAAGAAATAGATTTACTCATTTGTATGCTTTAATGTAGCCTTGGCAGGAATCACTTGCTGATTTGGGAAAAAACTAAAACAAAACCAAAATCAATGCTAGTTTGGAAAGATACTGAGTCCGGGGGTCATCCTTAAAACCCTTCCAATGTAGACATTTTTCCTGCTCTAGTTAATTCAGTAGAATTCACAGTTTTGGTTAAAGGGTCTTGTTTAAAATGGTAAGTGGAGAAGAAACAACAGAACCAAAAATAAATGGGAGAACCCTATTGCAGCTTTTCAAAAGTTAATAGGATATTTTCCTGAGTACAAGAAGCAGACAGTATATTACAAGTATTATTATTTCTACTAAAATTAGCCCTTAAAAGTCTAGTTTTTAAAAGTCTAGATTTAATAGAATAACTTTGAGCATAGACTACAATCCCATTTTATAAACTAGAGACAACCAAAAAAATCTACTGTCATTGATTATATTTCTACATTAAAAAAAGAAGGATAATAGTTTTCCCTGAGGACATATTTACTGAAAATGAGGCTTCTTTGGTACTGGAATACACTATTTACCAATCTTAAGAATTTTCTTTGATTATGCTTAAAAATTTTTGTCTAAAATAATTTAAATATGATACAGGTTTTAAGTTGAGGCTGAAGTTAGTTTGAAAGAGGTTCTTTATTTTCTCAGGTGAAAACAATGCTGAAGTCCTTTTTTAGCATAAGTACTACTGAAAGGTACATTCTCATAAGAGGGCTATAAATAAACAGGTATCTGTGAATTGAAATGAATTATTAAGAACATTGTTTCATTAATTCATTCAAGGAACATTTCCTTATTTTTGCTTAATTTGGAATTAGAAAATATGGCTTTATATCATAGTTATATGCCAGTTTCTTTTTCTGTAAATTTGAAAAGTAAGGAGAAAAGCACCCACTGACTGGTAGATTGAAGATTTGCATATTAATATCTATGCACTTCCTGGCACAGAACACAGCATTACATATTAATATCTATGCACTTCCTGGCATAGGACACAGCAATACATAGATACTTGACCAAGTAAGTTGTCCTTCTCAATATTTTAACTGCAAAATTAGAATAGTAAAATATTTCTTCCAGAGTTATCACAGGTAGTAAGAATGAGCTATTTTAATACATAAGCAAAATCATTATTTTATTCTTTTTACAATCAATATTGCTGATGTGGAGTCATTGTTGAAAGTGTTGATCCAAGGGCCATTCAGCTTGGTCTTGTCTACTCTCATTATGGAGGATCCAGTGTACATAGTAAATAATCAATATTGTGGAAATAAAATGATAGGCAGTCAGGAGAGAATAAAAGAAGTTGCAAGTCAGGAGTTTGAACTCATCAGCTGCTCTTAGCGAGAAAGCTAAGACTTTCTGCCCCATAAAAATCTACAGCTTCCGAAACCCACAGTGGAAGTTTTGCTCTGTCCTATAGGATCATTATGAGTCAGCATCTATTCAATTACAATGAACTGAGTTGAGCTGCCCTCACAGAACGGGTAATATTGGATAGAGGGTGAAGGCAAATTAAGTCATTACAATTGAATCATAGGAGGAAATAGAGAAGGCCTTCAATGATAAATTCAGCTAGCTTTTAATTCTGCTAATGTAGTGCTAGGCTCTGGGAGAGCAACGGCTTTTCATATTTACTTTAATTTACTTTAAGGCATTAATTAGGGAAGCTCAATTTACAGCACACATTCAAAGGTAACTCAGTGAAGTCCTAAACACCTCTTACCCCCAACTGTCATTTGACTGCTCTATTGTCATCGTGTTGTTTTTAAACCTTCTTGGCTCAGAAAGAAGTGACTGTCTGCCCGTGACTATTTGGCTGTGGTCACATTGGCATATCCAAAGACTGGGTGGTAAGCAGGGTTTGCTATAGTTGAAGAACAAGGGTAGCATTAGCCTTCTTGGCAAACCAAATGCGACCCAGCGAGGGAGACATTTAATATAGCCTTTATCCGCTTATTGTCATAGAAAATCCATTGCGGGCCAAGTTTGAGTAAAACAACCATCTGCTGGCAGTAATGTTTCAATAACTGTTCTCATGTTTACCTGTCTTTGAAAGTGCCTTGGACTCCGTCTTCTTCTTCAACCTTATTTAATTCTGTCAGGAGAGTGATTTTTTCAGGTTCAATTCAGCATGCTGGGTATCTATTTAATATCTATCTTGTGTTAAGTCCTTCAATGTTTAGTGTTTCAAATGTTCCTACTATGGGGGCAAAGTTCTTCACATTCTCACATTAGTCTATGAACAAAGACTAATTTATCAGAGGAAGAATGAATACTAGATAACTGTATGTGATAGAGTAGAGTAGGAAGAGTAAGGAAGAATCTTCTAAGACTGGGAATACACGAGGATAGAGTAGATACACAATAGAGGGTGAGGTGTGGAGCCTCGGCAGAGGCTTGGTAGAGTCATTACACTAAGCCACACAGTGTGGGTTGAGCAGAAAGGAAAGGCTCAGCAAGGATGGGCTCAATTGAGCCCTAAGGATCATGGCATTGTCCATCAGTATAATTTGTCTTTTAATCTTTACTTCATAGCTTTAAAATAAAAAGTAGTAAAATACCGCAAGAGACCCATGGGAAATTTAGATGACTAACCAGAGTGCTGCCTAAATGACCTCTGGTTTACCTCCTGGTCATGGTGATTCACTCCAGTGTCTTTAAAACCACATCTGCTTCCCCATTCTTCATTGACTCCTGTAACTAATGAGTGCTTTGCAACCATGACGCTATCTATGGTGGACACATAACTTTGGATGGGTAAGTCACAAAATGCTAACACGCTGGCCATTAAATTGGTTCAGAGTGGGGGCATATAGTGTGATAGTCCAGGTTGACTAGAGAAACAAATCCATTGTCACTCATGTATGTATATGAAAGCACTTTATATCAAAGATCAACTGTATATTGAGGAAACATGCCAGCCAAGTTCAGATCAAGCCCATAAACCCAATATTAGCCCATCTGTCTGATACTAGTCCATAAATTCCTTTTCAGACTCACACAGCACATGCAATGATGCTGAATGCATGGAGATCACAGGCCGGTGGGTGCAAAGTCATATGGATCCAATGACTGATATAGGATCACTCCTCCAACTCTATAAGTGTGGCTTCTCTACAGGAAGGGGAAGCATAGAGAGTGTGTGTCTGCCTCCAGGGAGAGAGAGAGAGAGAGAGAGAGGAAGTTCCCAGAATCCTCATTACAAGGCCATGACCACACGGAGGTATCAGCAGGCTAAACTCTGCCCCTTCACTCTCAATATCCTCAAGTTGACACCAGATTATATAACTGCCACATATGGCCTCACCAGACTTGTTTTGTGAAGTAGGAGACAAAAACAAAATGCCAAATTCATTGCCAGCAAATCAATGCCAACTAATATACATCCTATAGAACACAGTAGAAGCGTCCCTTTGAGTTTCTGTAAATCTTTATGAGAGCAGAATGTCTCACCTTTGTCCCCCAGAGCAAGTGGTGAGTTTGGACCCCTGACTTTGGGCTAGCAGCCCAAGGAGTAGCAGGACTTGTCTTTCCTCAGAGAGAAAACTAGGATGGATGTGAATCCAAAACTGTCAGGGGCCACGGTTCCAGGTTTGCAGGGAAACTCAACGAGAGGGCTGGACACGGACACAATTAAAGAAATAAAGGCAAGAAACATTCTTGATCATTCTGTGGTTCTCTAAGCCAGCAATTATCCTTTGTTATGCAGAATCAAGCTTGGCACCTTCAGAAAATGGAAGCCAGTGCGTGAGGAGTGTGGGAGCAGAGGAGACCTGAGAAACTGAAAATGTGTCAGCCAATGGATGTGAATTCTGGCTAACCATTGGAATTACCTGGAAGGGTTCTGAAAACATCATTCTGGAGTTTCACTTGGAGTACTATCCTATTTCTAAATCAAGCCTCCACCCCTTGGCTGTCAGTTTGTCGTTCTGTAGACGCTTGTGTGTTCAAAACTGCCAACTGCTCAGAGGGAGATAATTCAGGCTACTTGCTCCCATAAAGATTTATAGCCTTGAAAATCTTACATGGGGTCACTACGAGTCAGAACTGACTAGATGGCCGTGAGTGGGTGGGTGAGCGAGTGAGCGAGTGAGCGAGTGAGTGAACTTGAACTTCCAATCTTTAAATTAGCAACTTGAGCACATCAATTATTTGCATGTCCGAGATACTCTAGAGTAGCTAAATATGATGATTTTATTTTAATAAAGGCCTTTATTTACACATTACTCTCCAAGTATTACTACATCTCTATGTCGGATTCTCAAGCCACCCGTTTCTAAATTGAAGTCATTTTATAACTTTATGATCAAGATTGTTAAATAAATCTTGCCAACTAACCATAATAATTAAGTCACCAACTATCCCCGTAGGCTAGTTTTGTTGTTGTTGTTGTTGTTGTTTACATGATTCCAGTGATCACTACATACCTAATATGAGTAACTAGATCTGTCTATAAGACTGGAGCAAGACCCTTGGTGGCACACTGGTTAAGCACTTGGTTGCTAGTGGAACGTCAATTGTTCGAACCCATACACCACTCTGTGGGGGGAAGATGTGGGAGTCTGCTTTTATAAAGACTGACAGCCTGAAAGCACCACGGGCAGTTCTACTGAGTTCTATAGGGTTGCTATGAGTCAGTATCAATCCCATGGCAGTGAGTTATAAAACTGGTGCGATATAACAACAATGAGAAATACAACTTTGCTCTAGTTCCTAAATGTTTCCTCCCCGCTCCCACTACCATGACTTGAATTCAATCTTGCAAGTCTGGCTAGACCAGAGGATATACACTGGTACAGATAGGAATTGAAAATACAAGGAATCCAGGGCGGATGAGCCCTATAGGACCAGTGGTGTGAGTGGCGAAACAGGGAGGGTAGAGGGAGAGTGGGTAGGAAAGAGGGAACCGATTACAAGGAACTATATGTGACCTCCTCCCTGGGGGACAGACAACTGAAAAGTAGGTGAAGGGAGACGTCGGACAGGGCAAGATATGACAAAATACCCATTTATAAACTATCAAGGGTTCATGAGGGAGAGGGGAGTGGGGACGGAGGGGGAAAATGAGGACCTAATGTCGGGGGTTTAAGTGGAGAGAAAATGTTTTGAGAATGATGTACAAATGCGCTTTACACAATTGATGTGTGTATGGATTGGGATAACAGTTGTATGAGCCCCTAATAAAATGTTTAAAAAAAACTGACAATCTTTTCAAACTTTCTATTAAAAATAAAAATGATAAGCTTCACTTGATCAAAATAAGTCCCACTGGAATCTTAAAAAGGCACATATGGTTGTAGTGGTTAGATTTATGTCAGCTTGTACCTGAAAGGTAATGTAGATGGGGAATCCAACCTTTCAATCGGGTGCCTGATGGTGCCTCCTTGGGGGAGTGGCCTTTTTATGAGGCAGACACTGGGAACCTCTCTCTCTTGCACTTTGCCCATGTGCTTCTTGGATTCGGTGTTTGCCTCCAGGGATGGTACCCTGGAGGCAGCAGACTCTGGGAGCTGTCGGCCCCCTGCAGTGTTACCACCAGCCTTGGACCCACAGCCTATGAATCTCCCGGCTTCACTCTTCACCTGTGTCGTCTGCCTGCTGCCACATGAGTCTGAAGAGGGCTCAGGTTGGCATTGAACCCATGGACTAGCATAGTGTGGCGCTAGGATGCCTTCTTGATATGAAATGATTTCCTGACATAAAGTTCCTTTTGGTACATATACAAGTGTCACCAATTTTGCTTCTCTAGACAACCCAGCTGACAACAATTATATCTAAATAAGCTCTTCACTATGCAAATCAGTTACTTAGTATTTTGTATAACAAAGGCTAATAATATCATTGCTTTCTGTGTGCTTATTTAGCCTTCCGAAAAGATCTCCCAGATCTCTTTCTTTCCTTTCTGAACACTAAGTCGGTGTTCTGCAAACATTTTTTTTCTTTAGAATTTTTAAAAAATTTTTATTAATCATTTTATTGGGGGTTCATACAACTCTTATCACAATCCATACATACATCCATAGTGTCGAGCATATTTGTACATTTGTTGCCATCATCATTCTCAAAACATTTTCTTTGTATTTCAGCCCTTGGTATCAGCTCCTCATTTTTCTCCTCCCTCACCGGCCCTCCCTCCCTCATGAACCCTTGATAATTTGTAATTTTTTTCATGTCTCACACTGTCCAATGTCTCCTTTCACCCACTTTTCTGTTGTCCATCCCC
>NW_022104341.1:33681182-33682914 GCF_000313985.2 Echinops telfairi | reverse complement strand
TGAAAGAGCCAATCCTGTCCCTCACAAAAATTCAAGAGCCATAAATATATTTTTAAAAACAAATGAAATCAGTGTTACATGAATAATATCCTTAAAATTTTTCAATATTACTTCAGAGCCACATGTGGCTTGAGAGCCACAATTTGCCAATCCGGCTCTAGTTAGTTCACATCTAATAACTGCTGTTTCCTTATTGACATGCCATATCTAGGCAGAGTTCTATGACTCAAACCAAACCCACTGCAGTGAGTTGATTCCAATGTATAGCTATCTTGTAGGGCAGAATAGAACTGTCCCTTCCGTTTGTGAGGCTACAAATCTTTAAAGGAGAAGAAAGCCTCCTCTTTCTCCTGTGGAGTAGCAGGTGGAATTGAACTATTGACTGTGTGGTTAGCAGCCCAACTTGAACCCCACTGCACCACCAGGACCCCTTCCAGAGCTCTGTAGAGTCCGTATATCTCTCCTAAAACAAAGTTTCTATTGTTGTTTGTTAAAATCACTTTAGACAGCTTAAGGCAGCAAATGGCTCTTCTCTACATAGGTAAAATTCAAATTCCTTACTTTAGCACTTAAGCCCTACCACTGCATGCTCATCTTCTCTCTTCCTTATGTTATTATCAGAGCATAAAATGCCCTCCCTCCCTTTTATGATCTTAGCTGTCCATCTTTCCAGCCCTATCTTCCTGTCTTCTCCAACACCAGATGATTCTCTCCTTCCCTGGACACGCATTCTGAATCACTCATGTTAGCTTTTAAATATAGGTTTTCATTCAGTTATCTATGGGTATAAAGAAACGTAAAGGAATTAAAACTAAAAATGGATAAACTCTTCTTAATAGCATGGTAGAAGGATGGGGGTGGGTAGACAATTTTAAGCAGAGGGACTCTGCTGGAGTAAAATGAAGGCAGCAGAGTTTTTAATCACCAGAAATGATGGTGTAACAGACTGATGTAATAGGCACGAAAGATTCCAAACTCCAGATTAAAGGAGAATTCTCCCTACCTGCCAATTCTTCCCGTGTAGCTTTTGGAGTGTGTAGAGGCTGGTAGCTAGATTAGAAAGCAAAAAGTTCCACAGTACTTAGATCCCCAAATCCTTTTAGAGAGAGAGGACTTATAGAGATAGAAAACAGATCTTTCTCAAGTTATTTACAAGCACCCACGAACCAGCAGGACCAGAAGCTGCAGTGGAGGAGCCCTGGGGCTGTAACGGTTACCACATGGGCTGCGATCTCCGGGTTGGTAGTTCCAAACCACCAGCGCTCCTGGGAGACAGCCTGAGCTTTCTACTCCTGTAAACAGGCTTCTGCTCCAAAACCCCAGGGGGTCGCTATGAGCCAGCAATCACTCCGTGGCAGTGAGTTTTTAAAGCTGCAACCTAACCCTTGTCTCAGCCCGACTCCTGACAAAGGGAGGGCACGCCCTCTCCGGGGAAAAGAATACTCTCCCAGGCTCCATGGTTCTTTTCCACACAACGCCAAGCATACATTTAAAAATTATACGTGACATATACAAAGAACCAGGATAATGTGAGCCATAATTAAGTAGGACGGGCCGGGCGGGGGCTATTGTAAATATACTAAGGAAACAAATGGGACAATGGAGAATTTCAATAGAAAATGGAATCTGAAAAAGTGTTCAAGGCACAATCGTACTTTCATCACCAGAAGAGAGGTGGGGCTAGGCCAGAGCTGGACGTTAGCCTCTGCCTACTACGAATTCCCCATAGCTG
>NW_022104341.1:33676866-33681044 GCF_000313985.2 Echinops telfairi | reverse complement strand
GAGCATCAGTTAGCTGCTACCATCCTGGATCTGCCCCTGCGATGAAAAATGGTGCCATTTTCAGAAAGCCTGGAAGATTCTCGCTGCTCTTCGGGACTAGCTGTTACTGCGTTTGAGAATTCCCAGGATCTCCGTTCACTGCCACATCTTTGGAAGAAGGCAATGCTTCCTGGGAGGTCTCTGTTTGGACACGGATGAGCAGCCTTAGGAAGACCTCGTCAGCATCTTCGGGTCTGTCTCTGAGGAGGCCGTGGTCAAGCATCTGAAATCTCGACCCTGGTGGGCATTTCGCTTTATCACCTCCACCAACCCGAACATGCTTCAGACGCCACGCGGGCCCTAACCCGAGAGTCCCTGGTGGTCACCAGATTCCTATGGGGCCCTCGGGCAAGTCGCCCAGGGAACCAGAGGGGGTGCCATGGGTGCTCATGGGCGTGGTGAGGATCCGGGCTGTGGGGGCAGCAGGTGTGACAGTCGACGCATATGATTCGGAAAGGTCCAGAGATTATGGTGGCAGAAGCCAAGGTGGTGTTGACGGCAATTCTGGAAGAAAATTACAGACACCATTACAGCCACTGAGACAGACATGCGCACAATGCAGATACACAAGGAATCACGAGTCTTCTGAGCCAGGATTGTCCTTCCAGATGACTGTATTATGGAAGATTTTGGAGCTGCACTGAAACATATTAATTCAAAAATAGAAGTTCATGCCCTAAAACAAAGACTTCTGTAAACTCCATGTTTTTAAAACTTTTCTCCCATTTAAAGACAAATTCTGCCATATTTGTAGAGTCTGGGTGTTTTTCCTTTTAACTGTTTTTTAGTTTGGCCACTCAGGTTATTATTCCAGCAAAAAAGTTCAACCTGGGTGGGGTCTTTTGGTTGGTTGATTGGTTGGTTGGTTGGTTTGAGGGGTTTTTTGTGTTTTTGTTTTTTTAAAAGATTATTGAGTATCTGAAAACATGTAAAAGTTTTGCACACAATGTTTCTTTATCATGGTTAGAAAATTCCAAATGTACCTACAAGAAATATCCATCAAGAATATTGATTACGCAGAGGGTTGTTGTTGGTTTTTTTTAACTCTTCATCGAAGTCACCACCCTGATTACATAGACGAGCTTAAAAGTAGTTGTGAGTGTCAAGTTTTAAATACTAGAGAAAAAGATGTTCTGTTGTGTTTCATGTCGTGGTTAGCTTGTCTTTGCTGAAGTGGATTAAAAAGATGAAATCGGAATAAAGGGGACAAATAGAAAGCCTGGCAGTCAAGTTGAGACAAACTATCTTTAAATAGGATTTATTGCCATTCATGTAATCTCATTTGCCTATAGAATATAGTGATACATTCTATAAATCTGTGTTTATAGAACGTAATTCTTTATAAATCAGTTTCTAGAACACAGTGAGGCAAAAGAAAGCTTTAAAAACCAATTTTTAAGAGATAAACGAGGGTTTCACCTTATAGTAGGAAACTCCTTGATATCTGCTTCCCGATGGCAGCATACATGCCTTCTTTCCTGCCATGGATTTCATCAACCAGCTTCCATATGTATCAATATACTTTGTCTGCTCACCTGCTCCAAATATTCTACGTTCACTCTCATAAGGACCCTTTCTTTGTCCTATATCACCGAGAATTGTCTTTTTACTAAATCATTCCCATCACTATATAAAACAACCCGACAATAATTCCTGTCTTAAACTGTCTCTCAGTCACTGTCCATTTCTCTTCTCCTTCACAGTAAAACTTTTTTAAAATAATTTTATTGGGGGCTCTTACAGTTATCACATTCCATACATACATCCATCGTGTCAAGCACATTTTTACATTTGTTGCCATCATCATTCTCAAAATATTTGCTTTCTACTTGAGTCCTCGATATCAATTCCTCATTTTCCCCCTCCCTCCCCCGCCTTCCCTCCCTTATGAACCCTTGATAATTTATAAATTATTATTATTTTTCCATGTCTTACACTGTCTGATGTTTCCCTATTATCTTCCCCCCCCCCAGGGAGGGGGTTATATGTAGATCATTATGATCGGTTCCCCTTTCTCCCTCACCTTCCTCTTCCCCTCCTGGTATCTCTACTCTCATTATTGGTCCTGAGGGGTTTATCTGTCCTGGATTCCCTGTGTTTTCAGTTCCTATCTGTACCAGTGTACATCTGGTCTAGCTGGATTTGTAGAATTAGGAATTGGGATCATGGGAATTGGGAATTTGTAGAATTGTAGAATTGGGATCATGATAGTGGGGATGGGGAGAGGGGGAGAAAGCATTAAAGAACTAGAGGAAAGCTGTATGTTTCATCGACGCTATACTGCACCCTTGACTGGCTCATCTCTTCGCTGCAACCCTTCTGTAAGGGGATGTCTAGTTGCCTACAGATGGGCTTTGGGTCCCCATTTGTACTCCCACTCATTCACAATGATATGATTGTTTTGTCCTTTGATGCCTGATACCTGATCCCATTGACACCTCGTGATCACACAGGCTGGTGTGCTTCTTCCATGTGGGCTTTGTTGCTTCTCAGCTAGATGGTGGCTTGTTTATTAATTAACATTTTTTCTATATGTAAAATTCAGGATAGGTAAATCTGTAGAGACAGTAACTGGATTGAGAGTTCCTTATGGTTATGGCTGGGCAGGTTGGTGGGAAATGGGGAACGAACAATGATGAGTGGAAACATGAATAAAATGTTCTCAAACTGATTGTGGGGGTCATTGCACAGCTCCTCTCGAGGCGACTGGACTAGTGAATTGTCTGATGTGTGAGTTATATGCCAATAAAACTATTGAGAAATCTAGCTTTTCCTTTCAAGTAAATGATGAACATGAAAAAATGTAGCTAGTTCATTTTTTGAATACAAATCACCGAAGTGATTTTCTTTGAGATCACCTTCTGTACCCTGAGATGCAGCAGACATGCTCTTTCATCACAGAGAAAATGAAAAATGTGTGTCCTCAAAGTTTTTGCTGTTGGTTTGGGGTTTCATGTTTCATGTAGGGCGGTGGGTTTGGGGTTTGGGCCGGGGGATTATGTAGGGCAGTGGGTTTAGGGTTTGGGGCGGGGGATTATGTAGGGCAGTGATGCTCAAGTTAGATAGGGCAGTTAGTTGCCATCAAGTTGGCTCCAACTCATGGCAAACTCGTGTCTAAGGCTGCTCAGTCCTGTGCCATCTTCATGACCAGTCGTATGTTTGAGCCCACTCTTTTGGCTATTGTGTCAATCCATCTCATTGAGGGATTTCCCCCTTTTAAGTAATCTTTTACAATACTAACTATGACGTCCTTTTCTAGAGAGTAGTCTTTCCTGATAAGATGTGCAACAGAACAAAGGTTCACCAGCTTCTTCTCCGTGGAGCTTTCTGCTTGCATTGCTTCTAAAGCTCATTTGTTCATTCATATGTCAGTGCTTGAGCCACATTAATAGATCATCATTCATTTATTCGATAGTCTTCAATACCACCATACTCTGGGTTAGATATTTAATCAAGTTAATAATGTTACTGCTTCCTCAAGATCAATCTTAAATGAAATAGACATTATACTGAAAATGTATGTCAGTGAAGAATTCAATGACTGTATACAATTTAGTATTCTGTATTGTTTTTGTGTTAAGGTGCCAGCAGCTTTATCCACTATAGCTTTTGTATCACAGCAAATGATAACACATTTTTAAAAGGCAAATACGCATCATAGTATTATCATCAAAATAATCTTTACAGACTATATAAAAGGATCTCAGCAAGATCATCATGGATTTAGATCATCGGTTCTCAACCTATGGTTCGTGACCCCTTTCACAGGGGGTCGCCAGATTCATAACAGTAGCAAAATTACAGTTATGAAGTAACAATGAAAATAATTTTATGGTTGAGGGGAGTCACCACAACATGAGGAACTGTATTAGGAAAGTTGAGAACCACTGAGTTTGGCATGGAAGTTGCCTTCATTTCAGCCACATGAGAATTGCTAATACCTAAACAAAACTGAAGTTCTGTTAGGAAGGAGAAAAAGGGTCATGCTATTGAGGCAACTTACAAGGCATGCTATAGGAATTTAAGAGAGCCAGCTAATGTGGAGTTCACAAAGTGTGAGGTGCACACTAGTCAAAGCGTTCTCTAACTTGACGTTCTCCTCAATACTGTTTAAAGAACAATAGGTGGGTGAAGGGAGA
>NW_022104341.1:33662317-33676676 GCF_000313985.2 Echinops telfairi | reverse complement strand
ATTTACAAAAAAAGAACAATAGGAAATCCATCCAAAAATTACTCGCACCCAATATCCACACTGAACCATCGATGCCTTGAAGGTGGGCGCTATAACTTAATCAAGATCTACACCCCTTGGTTGGCAGAGTGTTTGACACACAGTGTTCCCTAAATAGGTTGAGAGAATGAATAAAAAGACAGATACGTGTATGAAAAAGAAGTTTACACTGCGAAGTTTACGTGTATGTAGAGAAGTTTACATTGCGAAAATAATAAAGAGAATATTCACAAATGTCAGGCATGAATATGGATCACAAACAATGAAATTTCAAAGATGATGACATAAAGGAGTCTGAGAAAGAGAATTGTGAGGGAGTATCTACTTGGAAATTATGCTACCAATTCGTCCTATTCTTCAGTGCTTCAAGTTTTTAAAACAGTCAATATGTGGCCTAATTCCACTTAATCTCTACAGGAATTCACTATGATTGAATAATTGAAATGGAGTATCAACTGGTGTGCAGAGGTGTGATGTTTCAGAAACCTCAGAGTCAGTGTACCATATCCAAAAATGAGCTCTTGTGAACTTCCTTCTATATATCATTTTACAAAAATGACATTTGCTTTTAGGAGCAAAATAATATAAAAAGTAATAATTTTGCCCATATACCCTTATAAGCTTACACTCTTTCCATGAGGTATCTGTAAAATATTTTTCAGGAAGTAGGAAAAGAAACCAGATGTCAGTTCACAGAATATATCATAGATATTGTCTATATATCAACCAATAATAATAATAGGTCATATTTTGAATGCCCGTTAGGTGTCAGAAGCTTTATGTGAAGTTCTTTTCATATTATCTCATTTAATTCTTCCAATAACCCATATTTATTATTATATTGCAGAAGAGAAATGAAAAACAAGCAAAAATCATAATCTCACTGCCATAGAGTTTATTCAGACTCCGGAAGAGTGGCTGATGGTTTCAAACTGCTGACCTTGTAGTTAGCAGCCCAACTGTGCTAAGGACTCCCTTAAATAAATAAATAAATGTGTGTGTGTGTGTGTGTGTGTGTGTGTGTGTGTATGAATGCCACTAGGCTTGAAAAAAAAGATTTTAAAAGTCACATAACTCTTGTAAAAATCACACATTGTTTAATAACCAAAGCAAGTCTTAGATTTAGATTCATCTGACTCTAGAACCGAAGTCACAATGCTACACATGCAATTATTTCCAGCTAAAGCACACTGACAAGTTTGGGTTCAATCGAAGGCAACACAAATATATAAAAGTATCTTATTTGATAACCAAAATACTCTATAGCTGTCACAAAAGGTAATCATAAACCCCATTTTCCCCTTGACCTAATAGCTAACCCTGAGCCCTAGGCTCATACTGCTGTCATCTAAAGGGAGAATGTAACCCCTTCTTGTTGCCACTCCCTCTCCAGTTCTTTCTCTCTGCCTTTCAGGAGCCTTTTGTTATGGCCCATTTCCTGGTCCTTTTCACTCCAGTTCCTCAACCACCCACAGGGTGTTTTTCTGCAAACAGATCTCTAATACTATTTGAAAGTTATAACAACAATGCAACTACAGTCAAAACATAATGACGATTATTTTTAAAAATCCAAAGGAATTGTTTGATTCAATGAATAATTAATACCTTAGCTGTCATGAAAATATGATAAATGTGTTTAGCAAAATCCCCATTGCTAGTCAACCACTAAATCTTTAGAATGAGTAAATTAAGGAAGCTGTTCAAGATATTTTAGCAATTTATTATATTATATTTATGCAAATATTTTGGTTTACATACAAATTCCTAAGTTAAGGAAACACATAAATACTCTATTCCCAAAGGTTTGCTTTACCAGATGCCAAAATGGTGTTCAGTCTGTACATTGTGCTATGCCTGGCTCCACAACTCTTGCTTGGAGTGAAAAGCTCAATGGTAACTTTAAGTGATAATGGATATGATGGCATTGTAATTGCAATTAATCCCAGTGTACCAGAAGATGAAAAACTCATTCAAAATATAAAGGTAAGAAAGGAAAATTTTTTATACACATACACTGATTTCATGTTGCCTAGGCACATACACGGGCACGTACTTAAACATAATTATCAGAACTCCCAAAAAATGACTTTGACAAAAACTATTATTTATGCAATATGTATCTAATCTATCATGATCAATTTCTACTTAATTTTAAAGTGTTTCTATTATATGTATCAATAGTGTTACTCAGTTTCTTAGCAAACTATTATAAAACTGGATTATTAATATTTTTAAATAGCTGAGCTACAGATTATTCTCAAATTTTATCTTGAAAAAAAAAATCACTTCTTGATTTAATCACCTAGATTTAATCCCCAGATGTTTATCATCTTCTACAGTCATTTTTTTCTTCTGTTTTTTATATTTATTCACCATTGAAAAAAATACAAAAGATTTTATGATTGGTCCTAAAGAAAGCATTATGTGTTTTTTAGGTTAATTTATCTTCCAAATTTCATTTGTATAAATCAAAACCATAAAATACTTCATGTAGTACTTTAGTATACACTATCTTCTTTAATTTCCTCAGTAGCCCTGGGAGATGGCCAAGAACAGGAGTTAAAATCTTTGTTGTATAAAAGAGCAAAATTAAGTAATTTATGTCATCATATGTTGTTATTTTCATTAGTCCTTGGTAAAATTTTGCCCTATATGAACATTGTCCATATGAGAAGATAATCCAAAAAAAATGCATCAAACTGTTGGGGTTTTTCAAGTCACACTATGAATAATAAGTTACTTTTATAAAATAATAAAAAGCTTACTTTCACAACTTCATTACAAATCTTTAAGTAAGCAATGTGCCAGCACAGGATCCTAATCTTCATCTTCTCTATATTTCACCGGACATATTTACTCTTATCCCCAAGCCTTTATGCTGAAAGCTGGTCTGACAGGATGTAAAAACAGAAAATGTTGAGTTTCAAACCTATAAGAATGTGGAGGTAGAACAAAGCAAATTTTATATAGTCACTTCCAACTAAGATTACATTCTCTTTCTCTCTGAACCTTAAAATTTATAGGAATCACTTAGAGACTCCATCTAACAGCATGGAGAGCTTGTAAGCATTAAAAGCCTGAGGTGTTTAATAACCTGGTGTTGGGTCAAACCAGGATGTAAGGTCCGCAGCTTTGAACTTTCCCTCTCCTTGCATTCAACCGCTCATCCGTGAGAGAAAACTCAAAGCTGTGGACTTACATCCTAGTTTAATACAACGCAAGATCATTTTAAGACTCAGGCTCAGATGGAATAACATATTGCCTGTTTTTTCATTATCTTACATTTTAGTGGGAGTTATTTACAGAATGCAGAGCTACAATCAAACTCGACTTATTTTTCAGTTTAAAAAAAAATTCTCACTGCCATCCAATCAATTCTGATTCATAGTAACCCACTAGGACAGGCTAGAACTTCCCCGTTGGGTTTCTGAGACTATAACTCCTTTTTAAAAAAAATAATTTATTGGCATATAATGTACACATACTATATATAATTCAATAATTAGCCATATTAAGAAGGGTTGTAGAATCATCACCACAATCAATTTTAAAATATTTTCTTCTTTCTTTTACTCATTGTTATTAGCTCCCGATTTCCCCCGAACCTCTCTTACCATACCCCTAAGAAACCATTAATCGAGTTACTGTCTCTGCAGATTTATCTATCCTGGATTTCATATACAGAAAAACATATGAGTGAAAATACTAACAACAACAACAACTTTTGACGAAAGTAGGAAGACTCATGTCTCCCCCGCAGAGCGGCCTGCAGTTTCAAACTGCCCAACCCATAACCCACTGCACCACCAGGGCTCCTCTTTAATTCGTCTTGGCCCAAATGTTTGAGGAAAGAGACCTTATATTTGCAGCCTCTGGCATGTATGTTCTCTTTCATGCTCATTTCATTGCAAAATTGGTATCTTAAACTGTTTAAATTTTAACAGGAAATGGTTCTTGACGCTTCCACCTATCTGTTTAATGCCACCAAACGAAGAGTGTATTTCAGGAATGTAAGCATTTTAATTCCAATGACCTGGAAGTCAAAACCTGAGTATTTAATGCCAAAGCAAGAATCCTATGAGCAGGTAGGCTTTTTCAACTGGCTCCTACAGTCTTGCTGTCTTCCTAGGTCTTTTTAAAAATAACTACTTGCAATTGCTTAGTTAATTGGTAATTACTGTCAGTACTTTAGTTAATAATATAATTTTTTAAAATTTAAGTGAAAGAATCTATATTTCTAACGCTTTGGGGATCTGTTCTGACTGCCGACTGCGCTGCTGTTTCAGGCAGACGTCGTGGTTGCTGAGCCGTATCTGAAGTTTGGAGATGACCCGTATACACTTCAGTATGGACAATGTGGACAAAAAGGACAATATATACATTTGACGCCAAAATTCCTGCTGACTGATCCTTTGCCTATTTATGGGCCCCGAGGTAGGCAGGTCTAATTTACACTTATGTTTTTATTTCCATTTGGGTTAAAAAAAAAATCACTGAGATGAATGGTATTTTTAAAGATTTTAAGAAGAGAAAAATAGGTATTAAGTAATATTTTTGTTTGGAAATAGTCTTAGCTTCAATGTATTATATATCTTTGATTGGGGGGAACATGTAATAACAAAATTAATCATTTATTGTCTCCTAACCAATTCTATTTTTTTTTATCTAATGAAAAGGTATAAAAGAGATCAGGTTATTTAAAACATAAATCAACTGTATCAAAATATTAAAACTAAACATTCATAAGTGGCAACATTCTTTCCTAGGCAAAGTATTTGTTCATGAATGGGCCCACCTCCGATGGGGAGTATTTGATGAGTATAACACTGACCAGCCTTTCTATGTGTCCAGAAGGAACACTATGGAAGCAACAAGGTATCGTGGGACTAAACGAAACTATTTTTTAAATTTTTATATACGACTTTTTAGTTTTCTAAGCCAGCTAGACAACATTCAACTCGGAAGATAAATGTTCATACAAGTTTCTTGCAATATCCAACCTCCCCCTCTGTGTATGAGTCCCCTTCCTCCTGGAGATTCCATCTTGGAATGAAGAGAAAGCAGAACTTGGGAATCATTTCAGGGTCTGGGGGATTGTTCAAAAGCAAGTTACTTGCAGAGGAGAAAAGAAAAGGCTAGCTAAAACTCTCAGTATTTTAGGGCTGTAGCCTAAACCCCAAGGGACCTGGGAACGGGGCTTAAGGTTTCTATCCATTCATTTTTTTCTACTTGATTTGCAACTTTCAAGGCAAATCTGTGTCATTGAAATAAATTAAACTATAAGAGATTCATGGTAATTATTAGGGAATTCACAAAAGTCCTTGAAAAATTGGAATTAAAAGTAATAGAATATTTCCACAAACTTTTTGAAGCCCCCTAGTAGATTTTACTTTTCAGTTAGTCCCAATCTTAAAAAAGAACAAAAGTACCTATAAGAATAAATGAGCAAATTGATTTTTTTAAGAAACATAAGTCTAGGTGGATTTTAATAGGCCCTATTGATGAACAGAAGAGATGTTTAACATCTTTTCAATTAAAAACAAGTACATGGCGTATTTAAAGAATACTGAAAAAAAATGGAAATCAATGTAATGGGAAATACAGTGAACCCTCGCCACTTCGCGCTTCGACTTCCGCGGCTTCACTCTATCGCGGTTTTTGTGTAACAGCGCATGCTCTGTCATTACTGCCACTGATTGGCTCATACTGTACACGCTTGATGCCATAAATAATATAATAAATAATAAATGATAATTGTAACGTCCAAAACGTTTTACTGTATTTTCCCTTTTTCATTTAATAAATTGGGTAATACGAGTGTATGGTGACTAAAGGGTGTTTTTTCATGTCCTCTATGCTCTAACTACGAAAATATTTGATTTACAAATAAGGAATCCTATTTCGCGGAATTTCATTTATCACGGTAGGGTCTAGAACCGATTAACCGCGATAAACGAGGGTTCACTGTAAATCTCTGAGCTCAAAAGTTTATTAGTTAAGAGTCTTTTATTAAAAAACAAGCTTCTCTTTGTTGTGTTTTTACCTCCACTAAGCTGACTGACCTTCCATCCCTGTGCACCCATTGCCTCCACCTTCGTTCTATGCTATTTTTCCCAGAAACCACTTATCTTATCCAAACTGTTAATTTATCCTTCAAGCTTCTGATCAAATGAGTCTTCACTAAATTCTTTCCTCTCCCTTCATTTGGGTATAGATAGCCTTATGAGTGCATAAGCAAAATGCATAAGCTTCTCTCACACTGAACTCAATGGGGAGTCTGCCCTGGTGGTGTAGTGGTTATGCGGAGAGCAGCTAACTACAAGATCAGCAGTTGGAAACCACCAGCCACTCCATGGGAGGAAGTCTGGGCTTTCTACTCCTGTAAAGAGTTACAGTCTCAGAAACTCCCATGGGTAGTTCTACCCTGTTTTATAGGGTCATTGTGAGTGGGCATAACTTGATAGCAGTGAGTTTTGAGAGTTGAAGATGCCATGGACTATACATAAACATCTTTATGTTTGTTGCTCTTGTTTTGTTTTTGTGGCAGTCTTTTGTGGTTGTCTAGGACATATTTTTCCCAATCCAGG
Organism: Echinops telfairi; assembly: GCF_000313985.2. NCBI lineage: Eukaryota > Metazoa > Chordata > Mammalia > Afrosoricida > Tenrecidae > Echinops > Echinops telfairi. The sequence continues at coordinate 33,670,050 of NW_022104341.1, read as the reverse complement.
TCCAAGGTATGTCTAAAGATTACTTTATCCTTTCTTGTAAGTATTTGGGCTGCTAACTACAAGAACAATATTATATTTTTAAAAAGAACAATATTATATAATATATATGTATTTCTTCAGGAGTTTGACATTTCATTAAAACGAGATACCTCCATAAAAACAAGAGTCTAAAATGACCCTGAACTTCTGCTATGTGCCAGGCACTTGGTGTGAGCTACTCAAGCCTCATTACATGTGAGTTTAACTTCAGGTTTATTCTAAAACAAACTTCCTTGGAAGACTTGACTCCCTAGCTCCCTCAATCTTTGTAATGTAAACACACTTATTAACACAGGTTAATGCTATGAAGTTTAATAATACCCAAGGAGAGGAGTAAATCTAGCTGACAAACAGGACTTCTTTAGAATCCTTCATCCACACGCTGTCTCCCGTTCACCTTGAAAAATTTGACAATGGCTTTAATTATCAGAAGGACCAAATAATTTGAACATACAACCATGAAGGGATTACTTTTATTTCTTCCTGTTGTCTAGTTCAGTGGTTCTCAAACTGTAAATTGAACAGTACTGTTAACACTAATCCATGTACAACACCATACATGGAAATTTGAATTTTTAAGCATAATGCTTAATAAGAAACAATTCCTCACTATCTCTTAACTCATTCTTCAGGATAAATTCCTATGAGTTGGGAATTGCTATCATCGTGAGTGCAAGTTACATGGATAAAGGAGTTATTTATCACAATAATGAGTGATGAATGGTTAGTAAACATCAGTGGACATCATTATCCTTGTTAAGTTTATTGTAAATAGGTGTAGGAAATTTTGCCTGGTCTGTCAAAATGGAATAAATTGGTACATGGTGTAGAACATGGTTCCTGGAGGAAAGATTTAGAATATGGATCTTAATTCATGATGTGTGCAATCGTCTTATAACAATGAAATCGAATTCTTTCATCATAGATGTTCAACTAACATCACTGGTATTCATGTGGTTTTAAAAGCGTGCCAGCGGGGCACCTGCGACATAAGGCCCTGTGAACGTGATCCACATTCGGGCCTGTACGAAGCAAAATGTACATTCATCCCAGAAAAATCTCAAACTGCAAAGGAATCCATCATGTTTATGCAAAACTTCAAATCGGTAAGTACTATCTTTTCCAGTCTCACAAAAACAAAAACAGGAAAACACTGCAGAAAAAGATCTGTTAAGAAAGTCAGATGGTCTGCTTTGAAATACCTGTACCAACAGGAAGAAGAGAGCTCACTGGGATTTAGAAGTCATTTTCTCCCGCACAGGTTCAGGAAGTCTGGGCATCTCTACCTGTTCTCAGGAGCTTTTCCCTCTTCTCCCGCTTCAACCTGCGCTGTGGGGAGTCACCTAAGATCCTCATTAACGTTGCTTCCCTCGTTTGACCTCTGAGCTGGAGCGACAGCCTTGCCTGTAATTCTGAGTTTTAACCACCCGATTTTTCCGCAGTCATTCTTTCTGTAGCTTTCAAAAGTGCTGATGGAGAAGAAGAAGAACAAGAACAAGAAGAAGAAGGGAAGTGCCGATGGTTCAGATTTTCCATAATTTGTACAGGAAAAACACATGAAGCCGTTGCAAAGTGATACTGTGTAAACACACATGTCTCAAGCAGGCTTGAAGAAAACGTTGACAACCATCCTCCATTTAACCTATTAAAAAGAGCATCACAATAATTCAAATACCAAAGCCAATGTTTGCCCTGAAATATCTACTTTACGTATATGCAGCTCAGTAGAGTTGGACTTGTTATCGAAACCCAGACTGGCATTTTCAAACTGTGTCACTAGACACAGTTTGGGAACTCTGCGATTTCGTTTTCTATCTGTTGAATAGGAATTATAATCTCTGCCTCACAGTGTTGTTGTTATAGGTTTACAACAATACTGCAAAAATTAATATAAAATATACACAGTGTTTAGCATGTGAGCAGAAATTAAACCTTGATTTTTATTTTTTAAATTTATAAAATAGCTGGATAAGTACCCAATTATACTTAATGCAAACATGATGTGTTTACCTAATTAAATGGTCTAAAATTTTAAAAAATATTTTAAAATATAAAATGTGTTAAAGTTATCAAAAAGATCACATAAAAATTATGTACACAACCTTTAGCTAGTAAAGTCAGCTTATTTTAAAAAGCAAATTTTCATATACAAAATCACAAGGGACAAATATCTCCCTAGTATGAGATATATAAAGGCTTATTGTTTTTCGATTTAAAATTGAACTATTTTGGCACCCAACATATTAGGTATTAGAAGTTTACATAAAAATGTAGATTTGATATTTTCTCCTAAAATTTGTGACTTGCAACCTACGTTTGATAGGAAGACATGTTTTTCAGCTTGTTTGACATGTGACTGAGGAAAGTTCACTCTAGTTTGGGGAGTCTGAATCCATGTAGACAATCCAAGTGTTCAGCCTGCAAATGGATGAAGATCAGTGAAATGTATTTGTCTATTCCAAACTATAAAAACTCAAAAAGAAATGGACTATTAGAAGATCATTCCTGCTTACTGATCTGGGAGATAAGTAATAACTGAAAAGCATGAGGACAACTAACTGCAAGGTCAGCAGTTAGAAACTACCTGCCACTCCATAGGAGAAAAAAGGACTTTCTACTCCAGTAAAGAGTTACAGTCTCAGAAACGCACAGAGGCTGTTCTACCCCGTCCTACAGGGTTGCGATGAGTCGGTATTGATTCAATGGCAGTGAGTGCATGTGGGTGCCGCAGAGACAAATATTGTACTTTCATCACGCACCTCGTCCAAATAACACTTGCTCCTCATCATTTTAAGAAAGTATCTGTAACCAGGGCATAAACTCAGACCCAAGAGAGAGATGATCTAAAATAGTGAGTGTTCACTTGCATTGTTACCTCTGCTAATCTGTATTATGTTTACACCATGCCCAGCACTGTGTAATCAAAAACCCATAGCAACCCTGTACAGGGCTTTCTGGGCTGCAAACCTTTTCAGGAACAGATAGCTTCCTCTTCGACTGCTGACCTAGAGGTTAACATTCCAATGTTTACTTGACAGGCCACCAGGGCTCCTTCAGAACTGAACTAGGATCTGGAAATACAGAAACTATTAAATAGAACTACTCTTCAGTGGGTCATTACAAGTCGTTAGTTCTGAGTCAGAATCAACCCAATGGCAGTGTGTTTGTTTTGTTGTTGTTTTGTTTTGTGTTTTGTTTTGAGGATTCTTCAATCATTCATCTTAGTGGAAGTGACAGATACGATGAAAAGCGCACATAATACAAAGTAAGAAGAGGTCTTTCCAAGACATAAACTACGGTCTAGGAGAGGAAGCACCATCTCCACCCTGAATCCGAGAAAGTCTTCTGGGGAGATGGCTTCCGAGCTGAGGTTTAAGGAAACAGAGATGAACTTCCAAAGCAAGAAACAGAAAGGTATTGCGGCAAGGAACCAGCTTTGCAAAAGCAAAGAATCAAGAAAAGCCAAGCTGCCTTGTCATGACGAGTAGAGCGTTGTTCAAATTATCTACCAAAGTGTCTTTAGATTTTTTTAATACTTAGAACATTTTTCAAGCAGATATGCAATAAAGAGAATTTATAACAAGTTACCATTTGGGTTCATGGAGAACCCAGTGAAAGTTTCTGGCGCATCTTAAGGGGAGGGAGAAGTTCAGTGTCACAGAGGCAAAGGATACAAGGTGAGCAAGAGGAAAATTAGATTGAACTAGGAAACCAAAACCTACAGTGCTAAATTGTTTGGATTTGTCCAATCCGCCTCGAATTGGCAATATGACCAGCTTTGTTCTTTCAGGAAGATAATTCTATTCATTGTGAAGGACAAGATGGAAACAGAGACCAGTAAGTAAGCCATGGCATCGAGGTCCTGAGCAAAGTAGTGAAAGAGGTAGGGGGAAAGGAACTAGGTTTGAGAGACATTCCTTATCAGCAACCCCTCCTACGAATCACCACTTTGATTGCAGACTGCACTTTTCACCCATCCAATATAGCCCCACTGTGTCACCAAGCTGATCCTGACCCTTGGCAGCCCTGTGTTGGAGGATAACTTCTCCACATGGTTTTCTTGGCTGCGATCTTGACATAAATGGATCATCAGTCCTTCCTTCCGTGGTGCCGCTGGGTGTGGTTGAACCTCCAACTTTTAGGTTAATAGTCGAAGGCAAACCATTCACCCCACCCTAATAACCCATGGGGGAGGGGGGAGGTATAACCCAGAGCCCCATCAGAAAGAAAACAAGACCTTAGAACTTAGGTAAAAGATGATCAATTTTAATAATTTCGTTCTCGTACATGTGTTATGAGGACTTTTCTGAAAGAGCGACTTTACTAAACATACTTATTATAAACTGAGGCTGAGGGCAAGGTGGGGTCCTTCCTAGGTGGCGGAGACATATTTTCCAGGTGTTAAAAGGGGTAGGGTTTACATAGATTCTATAATCACTCTAAGGAGCCTGGTGACCTACTGAGTATGCATTGGGCGGCTAACCACAAGGCCTACTGAAACCCACTGGAGAAACACGAGTCCTTCTACTCCCACAAAGAGTCACCGTCGCAGAAACTCAGAGGCAATTCTACCCTGTCATGGGGTTGCTCAGAGTCAGAATAGACCCCATGGCAGTGAGCGTAGTAACTCAACAGAGACTGGTAGAATTGTTCAAGACAACTCATCAGTTGCCACTAAAAGAGATGCAAACACGGTTCTTCGTTTTTCTTTACTTTTTCAAACGTAGTGTTTTTATTTGTGTCAAAGACTTTACCAGGGTCAATCACAACCTAGTAGCTGATGAAAGGAAGCCCTAGCGGCAGAGTGGATTATGCATCAGGGTGCTAACTGCATGGTCAAGGGTTCAAAGAAAAATGAGGTTTTCTGTTCCTGTAAATATTTACAGCCTTGGACCCTAAGGAGCATGTCTACTCTCTACTCTGCCATATAAGGTACCGTGTATACTCGTGTAGAAGCCGAGTTTTTCAGCACATTTTGAATGCAGTTTTTGTGGTAAAATTAGGTGCCTCGGCTGATACTCAGGTCAGCTTATACTCGCGTATATATGGTAGGTAGAAATCAGGATTGACCTGATGGCAGTGAGAGTGAACTGCTAAAATGTGTTTTCAATTTATTAGGTCAACAATCAAGAGATGGAAAATAGTTTGGCAATTAAAAGGGTTTTCTCTATTTCATTCTTAGGAGCATGCTAAAGATTTATATCAAAGTTAACTAAAGGCTGTCATCTTCCATCTTTCTCCTGCCCTATAGGAATCTAGAAGGGAAATAAGTTCTTTAAAGCCCCCTTCCCCTTGGCCATTATCTACCTATACCTACGAGAACTACCCCAAATTTCCAGTGAATATTGAGTTTTGCCCTGTCTCCATTGAATTTGGATGTGCCAAATATATGTCAGAATGTTAGATTATAATATACATTTTAATTGTCAAGAAATAAAATCTGTGGCGGGTGTGAATGGTGTAAAGGAAGGTAATAACATATTTGTCATCAATTATAGTATTATCATCTTCCTTTTAATCATTTTATTGGGGCTTGTACAACTCTTCTCATAATCCACACATACATCCATTGTGTCAAGCACACTTGTACATCCGTTGCCCTCACCATGCTCAAAACTTGCTTTCCGCTTGCGCTCCTGGAATCACCTCCTCATTTTCCTTTTCCCCCTCCTTCCCTGCTCCCCCCTTCCTAGTAGTATCATCTTTTAATGAACTTTTTTCCTAGGTGGCTGAATTTTGCACAGCTGAGACACACAACACAGAAGCCCCAAACCTTCACAACAAAATGTGCCACTCCCGAAGCACATGGGATATAATCATGGCCTCGGATGACTTTCAGAACGTATCTCCCATGGCAGACGCAAGGCCTCCGGCTCCTACGACATTTTCATTGCTCAGGTCCAAGCAGCGAACAGTCTGTTTGGTGCTTGATAAATCGGGAAGCATGGACACAGTAAGGCAGTTAATTTTCTCTCCTCAATTAAAATTTTAAGCTAATAGAAATATATTAGGTTTAGGTCTGATAAGATAACTAACATATGAATTATCTCATGTTTTATAATTAAGGATAATAAATTTATAATAAAATAACTAAACTATGAGTTAATTTAATTATGATAAGATACCTAAAAAACTCATATATGTGGTACTCATTATCCTAATACATATTGGTACAATGGTTTTATATAAATAAGTATTAAAAGATAATATGCTAAAATAAAAATAATTATTGTATTAAGGTTCATTAGGTGCTGTATTACTTTTAGTCCTTACCCTTTACTTATAATTAATTCCAAAAATATAAATGAGAAAAATGAAAAGCTATCCATCATTCCACTATCAAGGTAACTATTATCAAGCTAAGCATATGTGAGTCCAACCTTTTTTCACATATCTTCTCAAAAATGGGAAAATGTCTTACATAATGGCTTACAGTGTTTATAATTAATATGCTTTAACCATGTCCATGTAAGAAATACAATAGTCATATCGTATGCACTGAACAAAATTTCAACAATCTATTGCAGAATACTTTGAAGATTTTCAACTGTTTAATATTAAAAGCTGCATTGCAATGAGTATCTTTATTTCCTTATGAAAATTCCTGAACATAAAACTTAAATAAAAATATATAGATCTTTCAGTTTTTCAAGTATAACCTGAATTGATTTTTAAATTTTGTTCTTAAGCATTTTCAAAATGAGCTGTTTAAGCTTAAAATTCAGCAATTCGCTAGTATCACAATGCTTGGTCCCTGGATGACCTTTTCTTTCACCGTACTCTGTCAAGTGTAGTGAGGAGACTATGAACTTGTCCATGAATCTTTTTCTCATAGGATGATCGCCTCATTCTAATGAATCAAGCAGCAGAACTCTACTTGATTCAAATTATTGAAAAGGGGTCTTTGGTTGGAATGGTCACATTTGATGCTGCAGCCAAAATCCAAAATAATCTAACCCTAATAACTGGTGATAATGCTTACCAAAGCATCACTGAAAATTTGCCTGAAAGAGCTGGTGGTGGAACTTCAATTTGCGATGGACTCAAAGCAGGATTCAGGGTAAGATAAAACTGGTTTTTGAAATATCACTTTTCCGAAATATCACTTGCCTCTTTTTTTTGTCCAAGAACCTTTGAACAAAAGTCATGAGCTCATAGGTCCTTTAAGAGAGCAATTTGACCAAGGCAAACCACTTAAGAAAAGGAAAAAAAATAATAAAGATGCTTCTACTGCCCACTGTGCACAGCTGGGGACCTGTCTGAGTAGCAGTTCGGGAGATACACTTCGGAGGAACTGAGCTATATGGGTAAGAAGTAAAGACAGGAGAGAAAAAACGAAGTGTTTGCATGATGATCATGATTTTTTTGAGGAGTTCCCCATTTCTCTATCACTCCACAGTGTGGATTTTTCTGAACAGAAAATAATGCTATTGAGTGAGCTGTGGAAGAGAGAAATTAGCCAACTTTTCTATATTATGGAAAAAGGAAACCCAAATCAGCAAGGTACTTGGCATTGAAAATTCACAAAGATCAGAGGTAGCTCCCCAGGGAGTATGGTACTAAGCTAAGGCACACAGGTGTACCATAGTGAATGAAGGGGGGAGTGCGGAGTGGAGACCCAAAGCCCATTTGTAGGTCACTGGACATCCCCTTACAGAAGGGTCTCGGGGAGGAGATGAGCCAGTCAGGGTGCG
>NW_022104341.1:33633004-33662217 GCF_000313985.2 Echinops telfairi | reverse complement strand
CCTGCAGGGATCCTCCCTCTGCTTCAACGAAAGGGCAGGTTGTTACTGTCATCGGGCCTCTGATTAATACCATCTCTGGACTTTCCTGTGGTGTCTGTTGACAGTGAGGCAGAGGAATTTACCAGGGCTGTCCCTGGATTCAGATAAGTCTGAAAGCCTGGCTTTATTGTTCATTGCTTTAATGACCTTGGGTAAGCTATTCAACTTAGAAATGTTAGCTTCTCACCTGAGGAAATGTAGATAATAATAATACCTATCTCAGTTATTGATGAGAATTGTATAAGATAAATTTTCCAGCTTTACTATTATTATAACTATCATAATTCCTATTATGATGTATCTGTGTACTTCAAAATGTGGTGGAACTCTACACTGAAGCGCTATGAGAATATTTGCACATAAACTAAAAAACCAGACTCACTACCATCAAGTCAATTCCAACTCATAGCAACCCACATAGGGTTTCTGAACAGTGAATCCTTACTGGCTCAGCCTCATTTCCTCCTAAGGAGTGGCTAATAGATTTGAACCAATGGCTTTCTGGTTAACAGCCCAACATGTAACCCATTATTCTCCCAGGGCTCAAAATGCAGTTAGTACATGTTTTCTCACTATATAGTTTTATATATCTTAAGAGATTTTGACCAAAAGCATTTCTTGCTAAATAAGTTATTTCCAATTACATTCAAAGCTGTAAACAATTCTTAACTATTTACAAAATGAAGTGATGTCAGTATATACGCATTTTACTTACAAAGCTATAACAATAACATAATATCTTTTTTTTTAAATGAGAAGTCCTAATGATGCTGTCAGGTAAGCATTGAACTGCTAACCATAAAATGGGCAGTTCAAATCCACCGGTGGCACCATAGGGCAAAATGAGGCTATTTGCTCCCATGAGGCACACTAGTGTCATAGTGGATTATGAGTTGGGCTGCTAACCTCAAAATCTATAGTTCAAAACCACCAACCACTCCCTGGGAGATAGATGAGGCCATAGACTCCTGTAAAAAGCAACAGTCTCAGAAACTCAACAGGGTCAATTCTGTCATATCCGACAGGGTCACTACAAGTCAGAATTGACTCAATGGCAGTGAGTTTTATTTTTGTTTTTTTATCTGCTCCCATAAAGACTCACAGCCCAGGAAACTCTGTAGAAGGTTACTATGAATTAGAATCGACTAGATATCAGTGAGCTTGTTTGTTTGTTTTTTAAATAATTCTTGCCTTTGCTAAATGTTTCATGTTAATGATCTTATTTTAGCTTCACCATTACTTTGTGAGTTGGGTTCTATTTTATGCCCATTTTACTGAGGTTCAGAGTAATTAAAATATCTTTTCAAAGTCATATAACTTGTAATTGACAATCTAAGATTCAAAGCCTGGTCTCTACTAAGTTCATAACCTTAATCACTATACTAAGTTCTGTATCTATCTTATGATATTTTCAGTCAAAACTCTGCAAATGCTGCCCGGTTTCCAATCTCCAGAATTGCCTGGTTTTTTACCTCTAGATCAAGTACCCTTTGGGATGATGATAATAATAGCTCTGTATTAGACTTGATAGATAGATAAACCCACAGTCATCAAGTTAATTTGGTCTCATGGTGACCCAATAAGAAAGAGTAAAACTGCTTGTTAAGATTTCCAGATTTGTTAATCTTTAAGAAAACAGACACCTCATCTTTCTCCCATGAACCAGCTGGAGGATCTGAACTGCCAACCTTGAGGTTAGCAACCAAATGCTCAACCCAAGGAGCCAACAGACTATATTCTATATTGAGAGAGACTACATGCTGGGATTCACTTTCAAGTTATCTGGCTAACAGTTGATAGCCTAAACTTATCAGATATTAGGAAAAGACCCCCAAAATTATAACATAATGAACTTCCTTCTTCACAGAAGCTCAATTTTCCCTCTGCAGAATCCTAAAATTCTGCAAACAATTAAAAAAACTCACTGCTATCAAGTCAATTCCAGCTCACAAGTGACACTATAGGTTTGCTTCCCTGAGTTTCCAAGACTGTAACTCTACAGGAGTAGAAAGCCTTGTCATTCTTGCTAGAAGTGGATTGTGGTTTCAAACTGCTGACCTTGTGGTTAGCAGTCCAACACATAACCATTACACCACCAGGGCTCCTCAAGATTCTGCAACAGTGACCAAGTAATACTCATGAAAAGGTGACCTGCCACATGATTTGACCTTACATTCCTGCCTTCAATCATAACTGTAAAAATGCGGTCTAGTTTGCAGTCACCAGAATTACCTGGTTGTTTGCCTCTACCAGCCCTTGAGATAATAATCGCTAACATTTGCTCTCAGCCAAAAATCAAACTCACTGTCACTGAGTCAATTCCGACTCATAGAGACCCCATAGGCCAGGTATCTATGGGAGTAGAAATCCTCATCTTTCTCCCGAAGAGTAGCTAGTGGTTTGAAAGCAATGAACTTACGGTTAACGACTCAACACATCACCATGCTCCTTGACTACCAGTACTTACTCAATGCCAGATATTGTTCCAACTGCTTCATTCTTTTTCTCTTGAGTAGCTGCAGTATAATTGAGAGGATATGAAGTATTTATAGCATAGCTTTGAAAATCTGTAACACCACTTAATATTACACTCACTTCCACATACCAACTCACCCCGACGTGATGCAAAAAGTTTCCTTTGACTTACTAAGGCACGTAGGACGACAGACTTCTCCATGATGGAAGAGCAGGCTTGTTCTTAGTCGACATTTCTTCAGATATGACATTCCAAAAATTAATGACCTGACTTTTCATTATCAGGTAATCACCGGCAGTCACCAAAGTACTTCTGGTTCTGAAATCATATTACTAACAGATGGGGAAGACACTACAATGGGATTATGTTTTGAGGAGGTAAAACAAAGTGGTGCCATCATCCACACCATTGCTCTGGGCCCTTCTGCTGCCAAGGAACTGGAGACCCTGGCACAAATGACTGGTAACCCTTCAAAACCATTTGCCCAAGGCTACCGTTAGTCCAGAACTCTTTCAACCTCTTTGTTTGAAATACTTCGTGTATTTTTTGTTTCTAACCCGTCCTCTTAGCACATCCTAGCTGACTTCAAAATCTCGACCTGCACCTTCACTAGCACCCCAGCTGCAGTTTCTGCCAGTTAGTAGGTCAACAAATGGTTAACTGTATATGTGGCAGGCACTTGTGTAAATTCTTCCTAACTACTCACATCCAAGTATTCCTTCTCTAACCCCTATATTGTTTACTTTCTGAACTTATAAAAGTTTACCTTATTTTAACATGTCGTCCTTTCATTGTTTTAATATGTCTTTAATCCACCTAGAACACAAACAACTGATTCAGAAGAATGGTCATAAACTTCATTTTATAGCATTGTCAGCAATTAAATTTTGTTCATGCAGTAGTTGCTTGCATCTAATTCAATGATAAAATTTGGCGTGTTCTCTATAGTTTACTTCATATTTATTGTAAGCAAGGTTTTAGTTAGTGTGGGACTACATCTGGGACATTAACATACAGAATGTTTCTGAGATTATGGAAAGTGATATCTGTAACCTTAAAAATAAATTAAATCTAAAACTTCAAGTAGATTTGTGACAGAAAAATGAAATATTAATCTATCCTTTAAAATTAAGGTTCTAAAACTACATAAACTCTGTTTTAGGAGGATATAGTTTTTACATCCATAAAGATACAACAGGACTGATTGATGCTTTCAGTAGAATTTCATCCAGAAGTGGCAGCATCCTTCACCAGGCTGTACAGGTCAGTATACAGAAAAATTTTTGGTTGATCAAGCTTGAATAAATTTCTATTTTCCTAACATTGATTCTGCTTTCTTGAAGACATTAACTCTTTATGCCTGCAAGTATTTGAAATATAAAAAGAAAATCATCCTTACTGAATGTATTTGCTTTTCATGACACTCATGGGCACCTTTTCTGTTGAGTTCTCCTACTCTTGTCCCATGCACCTTGACCATGTTAGCAAGAGGGACCAGTCTCTGCAGAATGACATCATGCTTGGTAAAACAGAGAGGCAGCAAGAAAGATAAAAGCCCTCAACAAGATAGGTGTGTACAGTCCCTGCCCAGAGGGCTGCAGCAGGGACACAACGATCAGGATGGCGTGGGGTTGCTGGGCTTCCTTCTGGTGTATACAGAATTGCTGAGGCTTGGAACCAACTCCATGGCTCCTAAGAACAACTCTTTTTAAAATCTTTCTATTTGCAAAACTGTACAAAACAATCCTTAGTTGCTTTCATTGACTGCTTAAAGATAAAATTTAAATTACTCTGGACCGATTAAACACTGCAACTCTATTGTCGATAATAATAAAGAATTTTGTTTCTGTTCTTGTTTTTTTTGAAACAGGTAGAAAGCAAAGCTTTCAATATTTCAGGAAGCAAATGGATGAATGGTACCGTGCCTGTAGATAGCACTATTGGAAATGACACTTTCTTTGTTGTCACGTGGACAATACAAAAACCAGAAATTTTCCTTCAAGATCCAAAAGGAAAGAAATATAAAACCTCAGACTTCAAAGAAGATAAGCTAAATATTCGATCTACCCGTCTCCGGATACCAGGTATTGCAGAGGTAAATTTATCATTTTTCCCTCGTACTTTAGCAAGATTATTCTTAAATAAAGAAGAATATAACATATATTGTCAAGTCATCTGTCATTTTTTAAAATCCAGTAGAATAACTATGGATTCAAAATAGCATGTGGGATCTTAAAGTCTTATCTGAAAACAGCAGCCATCAAAGTGAGGTTTCAGTAGTCCACATGGAAACACACCAGCTGACAAGATCCAATGATTGTAAATAATAAAATCCAAGACTGGGGGAGAGAATTGTATTAGAGCTTAAAGTCTGAGCACCCAGAAGGCTATGGAAGACAGTAAAAACCCAAAATCCATTTGCAGAGCCCCACAAAGATTAAGCCTCTGCTGAAACTTCTCTGACCATTGACCAGCAATGGGAAAGCCTTGCCGTGGGGCAGAGTGCCTTGGGAAATAGATCAAGGAAGATATAAACTCCAAATTCACTGCCATCTAGTTGATTCCAACTTATAGGGACCTCACAGGACAGTAGAACTACCCGTGTGGGTTTCTGAAACGATAACTCTTTACGGGGGTTGAAAGCCTCGTCTTTCGCCTCAGGAGCAACTGGATGTTTTAAGCTGCTGACCTTGCAGCGACAGCCCAATGAGTAACCACTATATCACCAGGGCTCATAATGCTAATGTAGTTGGTTAAAATTTAACACCTTATCCTTTGTTTTACTTTTTGACCCATTTTAAAATTTATTCTAGCTTTTATTTAATTTCTACTTTCTTTTGGATTGAGTATTTTTTGGACTTAGTTTTTGGTTTTGCTCTCATATTGTTTTCTTTATATGAAATCCAAGATAAGTCAATCTGTAGAGGCAGTGATTAGATTAGAAATTTCTCAGGGTATGGCGGGGGAGTGGGGTGCTGACAAGAAAGATACAAGAATGAAGAGAATGTTCTAAAATTGATTTTAGTGATGCTTGTGAAACGCTTTTATATATTTAAATATTTACTACATATAAATTGTATATGTTAAATGTTGTATGTTGTGTGAATTAGGGCGATCAAGTGTTTTAAATTTTTTAAAAAAAATAACCAAGTATTCATGCTATACAATCAACTAAAAGATAATCATGTGGTAATGGTGGTGTCACATTATGACTATAATTAATGCCACTGAGTTAGATGCTTAAAAGAGGTTAAGTGTCCATTGCTATGGTACATATATTTTAGCACAATTTTTAAAAATCATTAATGTTACTCTGCTCATTTAGATGTAATTTTATATTCCAAACAAAGAGTAGGGAAATACTATCCAATCTCTTAAATATTTTTTTTTACTTTTCAGTCAGGCACTTGGATTTACAGCCTTCTAAATAATCATATCAACTCTCAGCTGCTAACAGTGACCGTGACCACGAGGGCAAGAAGTCCTACCACCCTCCCAGTGATCGCAACCGCTCACATGAGTCAAAACACAGCACATTACCCTAGTCTGGCGATTGTGTATGCTCGAGTCAGCCAAGGATTTTTGCCTGTTCTGGGAATCAATGTGACAGCCATTATAGAAAATGAAAATGGACATAAAGTAAAATTGGATCTCTGGGACAACGGTGCAGGTGATCAAAATCTACATCAACTTTCACTGAACTTCAATGCAATTGCATAGGGGCCCCTGGGGCCTAATGAGTAACACACTGGGCTGCTCCCACCAACTGTTAATAACCGGCAGCCATTCTTCTGGGGAAATGGAGCTTTCTCCTCCTGCAGGGAGTTGCGATCTCAGAAACCCACAAGGCCAGCTCTACTCTGGGTCACGCTGAGTCAGAATCAGCTCCGCGGCAGTGAGACAGTAGCATGACGTAGAAGTCAAAGTTACCAATGTATAAAAACTGATATTTTAAATTAAATTCAACTTGATTGTAATATTTTACCTTCTACACGTTTATGAACAATTACTTTTCTCACAGAGCTTAAGGGCGTCATTTTTCTCTATTCTCATTAATGCCATTGTTTCAAATATGCATTCTCCAGTTGTAGTTTTTTTTCCTTATTTTTTATCAGCTTCCCTCATGAAATAATAATAGTGTTTGTGTGCCATAGAATTGATCCCACTAGGAGAGAACAGAATCGCTCCATAGGATTTCCTAGGCTGTACTAGCAGGGTCCTCCAATCAAAGCACTCAGGATGTGACTTAGCACTATGCGACCCTGTACTCATAGAGACCCTATAGTATAGAACTGCCCCTGGGGGCTTCCTCGACTGTACATCTTTGAGGCAGTAGAAAGTCTCTTTTCTCTCCCATTGAACACCTGGTAGTTTCAAACTGCTGACCTTGCAGTTAACAGCCCAAGTACCCACTATGCCATCAGCAAAGCTTTCTACTCCTATAAAGAGTTACAGTCTCAGATAGCCCCAGAAGCAGTTCTTCCCTGTCCCATAGGGTCACTATGAGTGGGAAGCGACTCGATGGCAGTGAGTTTGGTGTGGGTTTGATTCTAGCACATCTTCAGGTCTTTTTTCCCAAATGGGTAGCTGGTGTGTTCAAACCACTGACCATTTCGTTAACAGTTGAACACTTGTCCATTCTGCTACCCATCATCCCACCATTGAGTTGATTTCAAGTCATGTCAACCCTGAAGGGCAGAGTGCCACTGTTCCCTAGGGTTTCTGAGACTGCAAGCCTTGATGGAAACCGCAGCATCTTGCTCAGAGGGGTGCTGGTGGGTTTGAACTGCTGACAATGCATAATCCACGGTGATGCCTGAGTTCCTTGGACTCCAATATAATAATAGTGAATATTAAATTAATGCTTACCATAAATTAGCCTTTTCCAAAATCACAGGGTTATTAAGTGACCAAACCAGGCTCTGAACCCAAGAGATACTAAAATCTTTATTCTATGTAATCTCCCAAATTGCTTCCACCACTCAAACAAACTCACTGCCATCCAGTCGATTCTGGCTCACAACAACCCTGTCGCATAGGACTGCTCTTGGGAGTTTCCCATACTGTAACTCTTTGTAGTAGTAAGCCTCATCTTGCTCCCAAAGAACATCTGTTGGTCTTGAACAGTTGGCCTTGCAGTGACAGCTCAATGTGTAACCAGGACACCACCAGGGCTCCTTGCGGCCACCACTAACACATGTAAGAGTTGTGGTTGTCACTTTAGTTTGCTGAGTCACTAATTATTACATCTTAATGTTAAGGTGCTGATACTGTCAAGAATGACGGCATCTACTCAAGGTACTTTAAAGACTACCATGGAAATGGTAGATACAGCTTGAAAGTGCGTGCCCACGCAAGAAAAAACACTGCAAGACTACATCTAAAGCAACATCATAATAAAGCAATGTATATACCAGGGTACGTTGAAAATGGTAAGTAGCATCAAAATAGATGTGTGACTTACGTGTAGATAAATTATATACCACAAACATTAAAAGCTAATGTACTATGAAAACCCTAGGTTTATAATTATACAATCATCTGTCTTTTCAAAATCCTATCAATGAGCAAAGCATCCGACTATGCTTTTAGGAGTTTTTTGCTCACATCCACTTCAGTTCATTTCAGTTAGATTTTTTTGAAATTGTTATGTTACATTAGGTTTTGTTTGTTTATTGTTTGTTAGTGCCCTGGAGGCATAGTGGTGAAAAGCAATTGGCTGCTAACCAACAGGTCAGACTGCTCCATGGGAGACGGATGTGGCCGTCTGCTTCTGTAAGGGTTTACAGCCTTAGAAGCCTTATGGTCAACTCTACTCTGGCGTCTAGGCTCACTATGAGTCAGAATGGATTCTACAGCAGTGGGTTTGGTTTGGGATTCATTTGATGGGCCTTCTATAAGCAAAGTCCCACAAACTGGGAGGTTTAAAATATATTCCCTCACCGTCCTGAGACTGATTGTTGCACCATTGTAAACAACGGAGTCCATTGGGATTCATGGCAGCCCTCGGAGACAAAGTAGCACTGCCTCAAGGGATGTCCTGGGCTGTATTCCTCACAAAAGCAGATGCCCGGGTCTCCGCTCTTGTGGAGGGAGCCCTGGTGGCCTCGTGGGTTGCACGTTGGGCCGCTGACCTCAAGATCAGCAGTTTGAAGCCACCAGACGCTCCCTTGGGATAAACACAAAGCTTTCTACTCCTGTAAAGAGTGTAAGAAATGGAAAAAATAATAATCAATTATCAAGGGTTTGTGAGGGAGGGAGGGTGGGGGAAGGAAGAGGAAAAAGGAGGAGCTGATACCAAGGGCTCAAGTGGAGAGCAAATGTTTTGAGAATGATGATGGCAACAAATGTACAAATGTGCTTGACACAATGGATGGATGGATGGATTGTGATAAGAGCTGTATGAGCCCCCAATAAAATGATTTTTTTAAAAGAGTTCATCTTGGGAACTCACAGAGACAGTTCTACTCTGTCCTATCGAGTCGCTGAGTCAGGATTGACTCAGTGTCAGTGAGTGTTTGTTTGTTTGTTTGTTTGTTTGTTTGTTTATGGAACTGCTGGTAAGTTTGAACGATGGGCTTCTCAGTTAGTAGCCGAGTGCTTTAATCGCTGTAGAAATCTGACAGCAGTGGGAGAGGCCCCTGGAAAGAATCAGTGCCTCTCGCGGGGCCCAGCAGTCCTTGCCATTCTTGGGTTGGCCTCACTCAAACCTCTGCCTTGACGGGCGCACCATGTTCTCCATCCTTGGATGTCTGTGTGGCCACATTTCCCTATTTTTATCAAGACTCTCGTCATTGAGTTTAGGGCCCACGTTAATCCAGTGTGACCTTATACTAACTTGATGGCATCTGCTAAGACCCTATTTTCTAAGAAGGCCGTATTGACAATCCCAGATCAGCAAGAATTTGACAAGGAGTGCTGTTCAACTCAGTGCATTTGTCAAGCCATGTGCTAGATTCTGGAGTTACAAAAATAAACAAATAAGTTTTTCCTTAAAGAATAAACCATCTAGGTTTTTATAATGTTGTAATAGAGCAGAACAACACCTCATCAATTTTTAAAAGATGTCCATAAAATAAGCTTTATTCATAAAGTTGGTTTTTTTTTTGTTATCTCCAAAAGCTAAAATCAACCTCACTGCCCTCAAGTCGACCCTGGCTCGTAGTGACCCTGTGGGACAGAGAACTGCCCCAGGGGGGTCTGACACGGTAACTCTTTACGGGACTGGAAAGCTTCATCTTTCTCCCACAGAGAAGCTGGTGGTTTCGAACAGGTGACCCCGCAGTTGGCAGCCCAATGGGCACCACTGCACCACCAGGGCTACTGTTATTAGTCAATATCAAACCCCTGCAACTGCAAGGTGAGTTTACAAGTAAACAGAACTGTATGACAAGTTATGAGAATTTTTTTTTCGGGGCAGGTACAATTGTCGCGAATCCATTCAAACCTGAAGTCGCCCATAATGTGCTACATCCTGGAGAAGGAGGAGACGTCAACAGAGTAGTCTCTGGGGGAGCATTCATTGTATCAGGAGTCCCTGCGAACAGTGCTGCTCCCGCCCCTGTGTTCCCACCGATCAAAATTACAGACCTGGAAGCTAAGTTTAAAGGCGATCGTATTCACCTTTCCTGGACTGCTCCTGGAAACAACCTGGACGAAGGAAAGGGTAAGTTTGATAGTACGTTTTAAACTCTGCTCAGAGAAATTGACTTTGGTTTGCTGAGAAGTGCCTAATGGTCCATTGAGTAAGGGCGTTCGTGGAGTGTCCTCTAGGTATTATCCACCTATGTTCGGTGGGAAAGCTGAACGTTCAAGAGGTAGCGAACTTGCCCGAGTTATAGTAGTAACTTAGCCAAGAGTCTAACCCAGTCTTTTCAGGATCTCTTGCAAGAAACTGCTTCTCACAATTTTAAAGGCTTTGAAAAGACTGAGTTGAAGGTTCTGTTGCATTCATTTCTTCCTACTAGGGAAAAAGTTTTCTAAGTTCTTGAGCCATTCATTCATTCATCCACCCCACCCCCCCTTTGGGAGGGGGGTTGTTTAGTTTTCAATCACCACAAAGAAATGACCTCTGTTCTCAACAGTCAATTAATTGAATGTGGAAGAGCCCACATGTAAACAGATAATCTAGACAGTGTAATGGGAGATATGCTATTGTGAGCACAGAATTATATGACAAGCCAGACAAAGGGACCTAGCCTGGTCAGGAGTTAAGATCACATGGAATATATCTTTATAGGCTTCCTAGAGGAGCCTGATCCTTATCTGAGTATTGAAAAATGAAAGGCGCTAGCCAGGTGGGATGAAGATGTCCCAAGGAAAGGACCACATTTTAAGAAACTACTAGATAGAGATTTGGCCATGCAGGTTTAAATATCTCATTTATCCACCGTTTCTGGGGAGCCCCGGTAGTACTGCGAATTATTCTCTGGGCTGCTACACACAAGGTCAGTAGTTGAAGGAGAAAAATGAGGTTGTCTGCTCCCATAAAGATTTATAGTCTCAGAAACTCTATACAGGGTGGCTTTGAATTGCAATCAGTTCAGTTTTTAATAATAAATTATTTTTATTCCATAAAGTTTAAATGAATTCTATCTCTGCTTTACATATAACTGAATTCAATTAATGTGTATTGAATGCCTATCATATTCCAGTATTGTGCTAGATGAGTAGTTTCCTGTGTGATCAAGTCAATCTTGCTATCTTCCTGAGAAAATGGGAAGATGGAAGCATTATTCAATGTTGATGTACACATTGTCTCCAATGTGTAACTGCTGAAATGCCATCTTGCTCCTGGGTTACAACAAACCCCTCACTTTGGACTATGAAAAGAAATGTGTTTGTTTGCTAACCTTTATTTACTAGAACATTTTCAAAGCTGTATCCTTTTGTATCACTAGTTTACAAAGGACAAAACAAATTCAAAAGCCCAATGAAACATAAAAATACAAATATCCAAGAAGGCCCTTTTTATAATTCAGTGTTTAAAATTTATATGATGACAAGCATTAAAATTATTTTCCTATATATAGCAAAATCAAAAAGTTAGCCAAAAAAATTAATACTGTCATTTTCAAGCTATAAATGAAATTGCCTGACCAAAAAAAATGAGTTCTAAATTCAGTTCAGCGAAGAACAAGTCTTCCTTTCAAGGTCTAGATCAGTGGTTCTCAACCTTCCCAATGCCACGACCCTTTAATACAGTTCCTCATGTTGTAGTGACCCCCAACCATGAAATTATTTTTGTTGCTACTTCATAACAGTAATTTTGCCACTGTTATGAATCGGGCGACCCCTGTGAAAGGGTCGTTTGACCCAGAAAGGGGTAGCGACCCCCAGGTTGAGAACTGCTGGCCTGCAGTTTTATATATATGGTATCTGTGTGTGTATATATCTATATGCATATACATATTTTATCTGTGTGTATGTATATATACACACACATTTTAGATATTTGTTGCTATGCACATTGATATTTTCTCTCTCTCTTCCAGTGTGTGCGTATACGTGTGTGCGTGTGTGTTTGTATACCTAGATGTATATATGTACATGTATTCATGTGCATGGAGGTGAGGGAAAACGTCAATGTGCTTAGAGAGGTGCATGTATATGTATGCACTGGGAGAGAGAGAAAACATCAAGGTGTGTAACCGCAAATGCCTAGGCCTCACCCTTCTCCAATGGAAGAGGTGAGCGTTGCAAGCTGCCTCTTATATTTCACACGGAGGCAGTGGCAGTGGAGGGAACAATGAATCGTCTAGATGAGCTGAAGGAAACATTTAAGTTATCTGGGGCTCCATTCCTTTCCTGACTAGAACTACCAAGACTGATAGGGTAAGTTATAATGTTTTATGATTCTCTAATTCCATTATTTTGGGTATCAACTTCATAACAGTGTGGTTGACCAACAAGTAATCATGGAAGCCAAATACATGTCTAACACAGTACCAGGTACAGGGGAGGATTTTCATTAGAATAAGAGGAAGCGAGATCCACCTAAACAGAACACAGAGTGTGTTGAATAAGTAGTAGAATTGATTGATGGCGTGCTGGCTAAAGCACTTGATTGTTCACTGTGTCAGTAGCTCAAACCCCCCAGCAGCTCTCCTGGAGAAAGAGATGGCAGTCTGCTTCTGAAAGATTGACATCCTGCTTCAGAAAAAAGAGAGGCAGTTCTACTCTGTCCCATACAAGTCAGAATCAGCTAAACAACAGTGGGTTTTAAAATTGATAAGGCCTAATTATGGAGAAAGGAGCCCTGGTGGTGTAGTGGTTATATACTGGGCTGCTATCCGTATGGTTGGCAGTTCAAAACCACCAGCATCTCCACAAGAGAACTGGGCTTTCTACTCCAGTAAATAGATAGAGTCCCGGAAACCCACAGGGGGTCGCTATGAGTCAGCATTGACTCCAGGGCAGTGAGATTTATGGAGAAACTGAAAGTGTTAGACATAGGACCTGAATTTTTAAAAATAAAACACTAAATTGATGTTTTCACCACACTCTAAAGCACTGTCATCATTTCATGAAAAATAAAGACCTTTGCTTCGAAAGGGGTTTTGGCTATTTTGTTCTTTGTAATATCTTAGAATATGAGAAATTATTTTTATATCCCTGGCTCTGTTAAATTTCAAGAACCGATTTAGAATGAAACATGTATGTCAGAATCCTCCTTTCCTTTCTTGATAAAATAATAATAGTTATAATAGGGAATATTACAAACATTTACTATGGCTCAGACACTGTGGTGAATACTTTTCCTGTATTATCTGTATATAATCTTCAGCCTTTGGATAGCAGGAACTCAATATTTGTTGCATGAGTTGAATAACTGAATCTCTTTTTATAAATGAGATATTTGTCAGAAAACTAAAGGTAAGAGAAATAAAATCAATTTTCCAGGTTAAATGACTAGAAGGTAGCAGAATTCGGGTCTTAATCAGGTCTGCTTAGCTCCTGAGCGCACGCTTTTAATTCGTATAAATCCCACCTCTGACTCCTCATAGTACCTGCATCACTGTCTCCCACTTATTCATCGTCTCTCCTTTTGTTCCCTCTCTCCACTTAATGAGAAATAATACACATCTGGGGTCCCAAAGGTCTTTACTATACTTACATTATAACACGTTGCATATTTTTTCTTTCTGAAAAGAAATCTAGACTTGTCTTTAATATTATCTTGAATTAGTTGCTACTGAAATCAGATCAGGGAAGTCCTGGAGATATAAAGATCTACCCTAGAAATCCCGCGAGGCAAGTCTGCACTGTACGAGGGTTGCTATCAGCCAGTTTGATTCGAAGGCAGAGGGTTTGTCTTCTTGTTCTTAAATAGGATCATCTGCGATAGGAAACTCCCCACATGGTTGCCCTTAAAATAAGTAACACAGAATAGCAAGAGAGAGACTGCAGCATAACCAGAGCCTCGTGTGTACTCCAGCTAAGGCAGTGTGGCCGCAGGGAGGGGCTGGGGATTTCGAGTACATGGAGGTCTGTTTGTTTTCCAGCTAGCCGCTACGTTCTGAGAATCAGCAAGCATTTCCAGGATCTTCAAGCCGGTTTTGACAAAGCTGCTTTGGTGAATACTTCTAGTCTGACGCCTAAGGAAGCTGGCTCAGAAGAAGTTTTTGAATTTAAGCCAGAATGTTTTACAATAGAAAATGGCACCAAATTCCACTTTGCAATTAAAGCCATCAATGATGCTAATCTCACCTCGGAGATTTCCAACATTGCTCAGGCAACCAAATTCACTCCTCCACGGAAGCCGAATCTAGGTACCAGTGCCGCTGCAATGGGCGTGGCAGTTTGGGGGTTAGCTGTGTTTGTATCTCTGTTTTAAACGGCAAATTACATTAGAACTAAAATTCAATGTTATGTACATTTGGTGTACATTTATTTAAGATTTAATTTACTGTGCTCATTGTCTACTATAAAACTTTGTAATATATGTTAAAATACAAGTTATAAATTGGATAATTAATTAACTAAATGAATAATAACTGAGCAGCTAAGGGTAAATCAAAATGACTATACTCCCCCTATTAAAAATGGATTTATTAATTTTAATATAAAAATATGTTTTAAAGTCTGACCTTGTAGATTTCATGTTTGAAGTTTTAGGGGTGCTACAAATTTATTGGAGATATTAAAATCTGAATGTAAGCTATTTGAAAAATATTTATGTATTAGCAATAACATAATTTTATGGTAAAATTTTTTGGCCCTATTCCTTATTATAAATGAATATGTTTACATAATCCATACTCAAAAAGGTCTATAGAAATAATTGCTCAAAGACAAATAATCTAAACCAGTAAGAAAGCAAAATTTGGTATGTAGTCATTAGCTAAGAGTGAAATAGAAATTTCTAGTCTTATGCATGAAATGACATAACTAGCAAGAATACTTTTCTCTATGAATTTTGGATCACCATAATAAACTACTAGTTTTTGTATCTTGAAGCTATGATTAGGTACGAAGAGTCAAGATGCTATAGTGGCCCTGTTGGCCCTGTCGGCTAAGCATTGGATTGTCCACTGCGAGATTAGCCGTCAAAACCAGGACCACTCTGCAGGACAAAGAGAAAACAAGGATCAGAGGAGTTGGAGTTGATTGGATAGCAGTAGGCTTATCCATAGCAATTAGGATGGTTCTTGACACAGAGTAGATATTCAATAAATACTTATTAAATAGATTAATGAACACCTGCATAGGTTCAAAATAAACTCATTATGGCAAAACTGCTCACAAGATATATATGTGGTTATGGAAACAATTAGTTTAATGGGAAAATGGACCACCAAAAAATCAGTTTCCACAACCCTGAGACCAGGAGAACTAGAAAGTGCCAGCAGCCACCAACTGCTCAAGAAAGGATCACATTAAAAGGTCGTCAATGGAGTGGGAGAAAAATGTGGAATTAAATCCAAGATCATAAAAAAGACCAAGTTTACTGGTTGAATGGAGACTGGTGGACCCTCCAAGACTAGTGGAACTCACCCTTCAGCTGTGGTACAGAACACAGCCCATGTTAGAATAATCAAATATTTAAGATAAAAAAGACAGCTTTATCCAAAGATAAAAGACTGAGGGTTAGGAAAGAAGGAGGGATAGAAATAGCAAACACAGGGAAATCGAATAAGTGATGCTTCATTGAGAGGACTGTAATGAATGAGTTGAAACAAAATGTGCATGAACTGTTAAATGAAACACTGATACTCTGTTCTAAAACCTGCATCTAATTCACAATAAATTTCTTAATTAGCAAATGGTGTTATAAGCTAGCATATAATGAAAAACGTACTTCACATAATTTATGTAAATGAGAACATGAAGTGTTAAGATTATAATTGTATCAGATCAATAAAATCTATAAGTTGACGATATAAAAATGGTGTGATTTTTATGAGGGAGAAGTGAAAAGTAGCAATTATATTAAAAGATTTATAAGCACAAAGATTGCAAAAATTATTTGAGTGAAAAGAGAAAATGATAAGATGTATCTTTTTTAAATCATTTTATTGGGGCCTCATACAACTCTTATCACAATCCATACATACATCAATTGTGTAAAGCACATTTGTATATTTGTTACCCTCATCATTCTCAAAACATTTGCTCTCCACGTAAGCCCCTCGCATCAGCTCCTCATTTTTCCCCCTCAATCCCCACTCCCGCCTTCCTCATGAACTCTTGATAATTTATAAATTATTATTTTGTCACATCTTACACTGTCCGATGTCTCCCTTCACCCACTTTTCTGTTGTCCATCACCCAGGCATGTGGTTATATGTAGATCCTTGTAATAGGTTCTCCCATGAATTTTAAGTAGTCATGAAAAAATAAAATGTTTAAACATTAGCAAATCAAATCCCTATATATGTAAAATATATATCATGACCAATTTCAATGTATCCCATGAATATAGATGTTTTAATATGAGAAAATCAATGTAATCACCACACCAACAGATTTTTAGAAATTATATAATTATCTCAATATTGTTGTATGCCATTGAGCCAGTCTGATTCATAGTAATCCTAAAAGAGAGAGTAGTACTGCCCCATAGAGCTTCCTAGGTCATGCATTAAGCTGGAATGTATTCAATGGCACTAGACAAAGAGGTAGTAAAGTTTTTCAGCAGCAGTCCCCCACGTTTCTGTACCTGCAAAACTGCTGATAGATTTGAACCACAGATCTTTGGGTTAGCAGCTGAATGCTTAACTATTGAATCACTAGAACTCCTTATCATCTCAATAGATGCAAAAAGTATATATGATTCAACTTCCAATTTTCTTTTAAAAATTGCATACTTTGAAAATTCTATTAACTTGATAAGGTGTATACACACACATACATACATCTAACAAATATCACAATAGTTATATATTGAACACTTTCTCTCTGGAATTGAAAACAAGGCAAACATGTCCATTATCACTGCTTCTACGCAACATTGTAGGTGATTTTGCTAAGCCAGCATGACAGTAAAATAAAAAGGGAATACAAAGTATGAAAGTTGCTACTATTAGTAGATGGTGACTTTAGCTACAACTAAACTATTATATTCAATAAGGAATTTAGTATGATTATTGAGTTTTGCCTCTACGTGGCCATCAGTTTCCTTTGGCTTGGATCCACAATCAATGTTCTCAGAAGCAGCAGTCAATAAACTAAATAGTGCATTGCATTAGCAAATCTGCTGCGTAAGAAATCTTTAAAATGTTGAAGAGTAAAAATGTTACTTTGAAGACTAAGGTATGCCTGATCTAAACCATTGTATTTTCAATTGCCTCATATATATATAAAAGTTGATAATGAATAAGAAAAACCAGAGAAGGGTCGATGTATTTGAATTATGATGTTGCCAAAGAATAATCAAAGTACAGTGGACTGCCAGAAGAAGAAACAAATCTGTCCTGGAAGCAGTGCAATCACAATGGGGCTTAGAAGTAGAATAGTGAGACTTCTCTTAAGAACCTTGTACATGTTCCTAGGAGAGATCAGTCTCTGCAAAAGGACATTATGTTTGGTTAAGTACAGGTCAGCAAAAGACAGACAACCCCACAACAAGATGGACTGGCACACTGACTGCAATAATAGGTTCAGCCACAGCAACAATGAGGATCAAGCAATGGTTCGTTCTATTGTACACAGGGTCTCTCTGAGTCAGAACAAGAATTGAGATTCAGAATTAATATATACTACACTCAGCTGAATTTATATGCATTGATATAAGTAGGCAATTTTTCAAATTTTGTTATTAAATATCAAGTATCTATGAATAAATATAACAAAATATGTGCAAGGTATCTAAAGGAAAATTTATTTTTAAATTTTGACACAACAAATAAATATAACTAAATTAAATGGAACATTAGTCAATGTTCATATAGATTTGACTGACAACTGCATAGATCTCAATTCTCTAAGATTCAGTTTACAGATTCCATGGCATCTCAATTAATATTTAATCATTTTTGAGTCTTTTTTTAACTTAGCTTGCCAATTTTAAACACATATGTAATTGCAAAGAGCCAAAAAAAGCCAGGACACATTTGAAGAGGAAATATGAGGTAGAATAAATTGATCTAGCTCTAATATCGTGAGATATTGAGAAGGTATAAACAGTGGACAAATAAAACAGAGGAGAGTCTAAAAGATTACACACTTAAAAATCACAGTGGTAGCACTGCATACAGTGGATGCTTTCAATGAATCAAGACTGGAATACATGATAAAAAATAAAATTTCCTCTGCTTTATACTATAGATAAAAAATCAATTCCAGGATCATTAAAGGTCTAAGTTAAATAGCAAAATATATATATCTTTTAGAAGATTACATCAATATCCTCATGACTTCTGGGTAGAAAAAGATTTCTTGAAGGAGATATGAGATGTATAACTTAATAGGAAAAACAAATGACTTCAATAAAAAGTTAAAACTATCATGCTCCAAAAGACAAAAAAATGGTAGAAGAAATTTATAACCTATAATACCAATGTTTATATCCAGAATATATTAAGAACTATAAGAAAAGACAGATAGCTGAACAAGAAAAAAATGGAATAGAACATTTAATAGACACTTTTCACAAGAGAACTCACTATGAAACAAGTTCGACTCAATGACAATGAATTTGGTTTGGTTTTTCACATGAGGGTATCCAAAGACTAATTAAGATATAAGCTCATTTGTAACAAGGGAGATGCAAATTCAAGTCTCAAAGTAACACTATATTTCCACCAAATTATCAAAATAATTTAAATGTGAAAATATTGAGTGTGGAGGAGAATACAGTCCTAAAGGAATTTTCAGACACTGCTGGATACAGTGTAAATTGTTCAAGCATTTTAGAATGTTTCTGAAGAGTTTAGCATTATCTCATAAAGTTGAAATATGCCAATTTCATCATGTTTATTGGATTATTGTTTATAATATAAAATAATTTTTTAAAAGATTTGAACAACCACAATGTCCTTCCATAATGGAATAGATAAACAATTACATATTTTATAGCAATGAAAATTAATGAACCACAGATACTTCCTACTACATAAAAGAATCTTTCAAACACAATGTTGAATGAAAGAAAGCAAGACTCAGAATAATACATATTTTCATTTGCACAAAGTTCATAACCAGGCAAAACTATACTATTTGTAATACTATAAACAAAAGCAAAGAGGTGATTACCACAAAAGTCAACATAGTTATTGCTTTTGGGGAGGAGGCAAGGGGCTAAATTCAGGGAGGTCTATACAGAGTTCTGTGGCCCATTCATGTCCTGTTTCTTATCTGTGGTTAACCATGAGTGTGTAGCTTATTACTTTGTGTTACTCTATGAACATATGTTCTGTATTTAAAAGAGATACCAGAAATGTATAATTTGGATAATCAAAATGAAAGTTTTTGTACAAACTTCTAAGTTGCACTTCACATCAGATTAAACAGAACATGACAAACACATACAATCTTTATTTCTTTTAAATTTGACAAGTTACTGTATAAAGAATAGGTTCGTCACATTCTGATTTATATGACATACATAGTTGCTTTTCAAAGAATTTCATCTTCTAGTATCAAACTAGCCACTAAGGATTTAAGCAATTCGTCTCACATTTAAAAAGAACATTTTACAACTTGGGAATTTCAGTGAGTCATGCCAACTGTAACGCTTAAGCCTTTATTCATTGCCATCAAGTCACTTCAGGCTCATAGAAATTTAACCTTAATAATTTAAAAATAAAGAAATTACATTCAATCTTCATGGAGGGATGAGAAATTAGACAACAGGGAGGGTGCATTCTAAATTACTTTTTTAAAATCACTTTTAAACTCATTGTTAATATGAAAGCCTCAAAAGATCAGGAAATAATAGTTCTACCTTCGTTTATATGGCCATATACCACCCCCACCCCCAAAATTACTTATATTGCTTTAGCAGTCACTGAGAAAAGGTTCTTATGAAATAAGAAAAATAATTAGGAATGAAATGAAAATAAAAATATGTGACTATTTTTAGGCTACATAGAAAATGTATGGAATTGACATTTTAAATTAATAAGAGAGTTCTCCAAAAGGTTACCACTTATAAGAATCAAAAACAACAACAAATTCAAGGATAAGGGAACAACAAGAGATCTAAAATTGATGGCAAGGAGGGCATATAATACTTGGTGGGTTTTGATCAAGTGCAATGTATCCGAGAGGAATTACTGAAAGCCGAATGGAGGGTGAGCATGATAGTGGGACAAGAGGAAGTTGAAAGGAAATAGAGGAAAGAAATAGGAAACAAAAGCTATTTATAGAGGTACAGTATAGGCATGTATATATGTAAATATATTCATTTATAATGAAAGAGATAGAGGTCAGTGTACATACATTTATACGTTAAGTATTAAGACAGCAGACCAACTTTGGGCATCTACTCAAGGCCTCCTTTAACACAAGAATACTTTGTTCTAATCATCTGGCGCTCTTTGATGCTCACCTTCCCAACAGGATCACTGAGGACAAAATGGGTGTATAAGCAAATGTGGTGAAGAAAGCTGATAGTACCCGGCTATCAAAAGATATAGCCTCTGGTGTCTTAAAGGCTTGAAGGTAAACAAGCGGCCATATAGCTCAGAAGCAATAAAGCACACATGGAAGAAGCACACCAGCCTGTTTGACCATGAGGTGTCAAGGGGATCAGGTATCAGGTATCAAAAGATCCAAAACAAACAATTATATCAATGTGAAAGCAAGGGAATGGAGTGGAGACCCAAAGCCCATCTGTAGAAAATTGGACATTTCCCCCCCACAGAAGGGTTGTAAGGAAGGGACAATTCAACCAGGGCGCAGTGTAGCACTAATGAAACATATCATTCCTCTAGTTCATGAATGCTTTCTCCCCCCACCCCCGTCCCCACTACCATGACCTAGTTCTACCTTACAAATCTGGCTAGACCGGAGTACACACATTGGTACAGATAAGAACTCTCAACCCATGGAATTCAGGACAAATAAAATGCTCAGGAACAGTAGTGGAAGTAGCAATATCATGAGGGTAGGGGTATGGTGGGAGCCAGGGGTGCGGGGAAGGGGAATAAAGGGCGGACCCATCACAAGATTGGATATATAGCCCACTCCCCTGTGGGCCAAATAACATAAATATGGGTGAAAGGAGACAACAGGCAGTGTAAGACATAAAATAATAATATATCATTGATCAAGGACTCACGAGAGCGGGAGGGTTGGAGAGGGAGGGGAAAAAAAGAGGAGCTGATACCAAGGGCTCAAGTAGAAAAATGGTTTGGAAATATTGATGGCAACATATGTACAAGTGTGCTGAATACAATTAAATGATGGCTTTTCATAAGATTTGTAAGAGGCCCCCAATAAAATGATTAATAAAAATAAATAAAACAACAACAAAAATTCATTGATTCCGACTCACAGTCACTCTACGGGACAGTATTGAACTGCCCCTTTTGGGTTTCTGAGACTGTGCTTCTATATGTGAGTAGAAAGCCTAGCCTTCCTCCTGCAGAATGGCTGGGGGTTTCAAACTACTGAGCTTGTGATTAATGTTTCAGTGCATAGTCCACTGCACCACTAGGTCTCCTTTTAACAATCCATAGGATTCTTCTAGACCAGGGGTTGGCAAACTGCTGCTTGAGAGCCATAGCCGGCTCTGCTGGTACATACATGTGGATCTGAAGTAAAACTGAGGAGAAGAAGAAACCCCTCCGCCAGATGTATTGACAGTGACTACATTGAGGGGCTCAAACATAACAGCAATTGAGAGGATGGTGCAGGATCAGGAACTGTTCTGTTCTGTTGTGCATGTGATTGCTAGAGTCAGAATCAACTTGATGGTACTCAACAATAGCATCCTACCAATAACCAATCATAAAGTACAATCTGAAATATATACCATTCACAAGCACCTTGAGGGAATGAGTTGCTGAGTCTGGGGACCAGGACCATCATCTCAGCCAGGTCACTTAGCACAACAGAGTTCACAGCGACAATGTTCTACATCCTGCTTTGGTAAGCAGCAACTTCCCTTAGAGCTCTTGAGAGCTTATCTGAGGTGCAACGCCAGCAGAAAGGAGAATGATGGGGACAGTTCTAAAGACAGACCGCACAAATAGTCATTTCTACAATCCGGATGCCAACAGAACTAGATGGGGGCCAGTTATCACAACCAATTGCTCTGACAAGGATCCCATGAGCAAGTCCTAGAGAGAGTGAGAGAAAAACGTGGAACCAAAACAATGAAAAGAGACTAGGCTTATTTGTTGGATATAGACTGGTGAGACCCGTTAGGCCTCTAGTCAACATTTAGGTCTGGAACTGAACTCAAAGCCATGTTAGAATGATCAACCATTTAAGATCAAAAGGGCAGAAAGAAGGAGAACTGGGAATTAGAAGCACTAGAGGAGGTGGGATAAGTGAGGGTGCATTGAGGAGATTGTAATGAATCGTTTGCTATAAAACTATTTATTTGCCCTGTGAGCTTTCACTTCATTCACAATTAAAGGTTTTAAAAGTAAATTAATTTACCATTTAAACTAACAAAAAACAATAAGACATCTAAAAATTTACCTAACAAAGAATGGACAAGATATTTGGGGGAGGGTAAACACTTTACTAAAGACCTAAAGAAATAGATATGTCGTGTTCATGGCTGAAAAGACTGAATATTATGAAAATGCCAATGATCTTCAAATCCATCTACAAATTCAATGCAATTTTGAGGTAGCTCTCCTCCTAAATAACCCCCAATGATTCCTGCATCCTGATATAAATGGCACTGTGAAGTCCCCTCTCTTAAGTCAACAGGCCTTCAGATAAAGAGGAAGTATAGTCAGGGAAGTATACTTAAGATTTTGCCCAAGGACACTCATCTGCCCCAGGCTAACGTAGGTTAAATTCTAGACATCAAGTTGATGCTGTCATGAGATAAGACTTTTGGGAGCTTTTGTGCAGGCTGAGGGCATTTTGCATGTGGGAGGAATATTAGTTATTAATAACGAACATGAAAAAGCTAAAGGGTAGCCTGAGGTAAACAGCCTCCAAGATTTCCCCCAGGGATAACTCAACTGTGTCATCCCTTCCTACACTGAAGAGAGCTAACTGTTGTGTAACCAATAGATATGGCAGGAACGTGTGAATGTGACCGCCAAGGCTAGATCAGAAATTACATCTCAGTTTCCACCTTCCTCTCTCTTGAATACTTTACTCTAGGAGAAACCATTCTCCACTCCTGATGATACTCAAGCAACCCAACGATGAAGTCTGAGACCAAGAACTGATGTTGCCAAGTGCTAGCACACACTCGCGACCGACGTGAGGGAACCATCTCTGAAGACAGTCCTCCTGCCTCCATCAAGCCTTCAGACAACTGCAGCCTCAACCTTGTCTGCAATCTCTCCAGAGACTCCAAGTCAGAACTACCCAACCAAGTAGCTCCCAAATATCTATCCCATAATAAATGTGTATTGTTTTAAGCAAGTAAGCTATGGAATAATTGTTATGCAGCAACATATACAACTACTTCAGATTTCAATAAATATCCCAGAAGACTTCTTTTGGGGAGCATAAAAATGCATTGTTAAAATCATATGAAATAACATAGGTTCATAATCTAATTTTTATAAAAGAAGAGGGGTAAATGAAGGCACGTCATTCCCACATAGTCCATGGATGACACAAATAGCTCACTCTCAACTACTAACCTAAAGGTTGATGGTTGAATCCACCCAACAATCCTTCCAGAGAAAGGCCTGACAGACAATTTGCTTCAGTAAAGACTACAGCCAAGAAAACCCTATGGAGCCATTGCACTATGAACATATATTATTGCCTTGAGTCACATTCAATGCAATGGCAGCAAGTTTGTTTCATTTGGGGATTTGTTTTTGTTTTTTATACAAGCCTATAGTAATAAATGCTATATGCTACTGAACAGAAACAAGCAAATAGATAATGGAACAAAATTAAATGCTCATGTGGTGGCTATATAATCATTTATCAATTTGAGGATTAAGAATGAAGGGGTGGAGTCTAGTCTGTCAATCTGGTCATAGCCAATGAGGCCTCTGTGGGCAGGCCTTCTCCTGAGAATTCTGGGAACTCCTGTATCTCCTCTTTGGAGGCGGGAGAGCCTCTCTCTCTCTCTCCTCACTCCCCTCACTCCCTCGGAGACACTCTATTGACAAGACACATGGCACTACGCTGCTGATAGACCCTGTGCTCTGGGAACTTATGGGCTTGGACTGGACTGGACTGGGTTGGGATGCTTTCTTAATGTACCCTTTATATAAATCTCTTATACACATATGTCTCTCCCGAGATTTGTTTCTCTCATCTAATCAGACTAACACAGCTCACAAAGAGAAATTCATGTCTGATAAAATTGCCTCCAAAAATGAACAGAGAAAAGACAAACAGATAATGTCAGGAAACTAGCTCAATGCACAGAAAAGAACGAAGTGGGGTCCCAATTTTGTGCTAAAACTATCGTTGAATCCCACTAGATTGAAATTTTTTAAAGCACATTTTAAAATAAGATGTTGGTAGTTCAGAGGTAAAATTCTTGCTTTCAACTCGAGAGATATGGTTTAATTCCCAATCAATGCATCTTATGCACAACCACCGCTCATCTGTCCATAGGATTCTTGCCTATTGCTGTGATGGTGAACAGGCTTCAATGGAATTTCTAAATCTAGACAGACTAGGAAGAAAGGTACAGTGATCTACTTTTAAAAACTCAGCCAATGAAAGCCCAGTGGATCACAGGATCAAATCCACAGCCAACCATGGGTTCACAAAGTGCAAGACCACATAGTATTTTGTTCCATTGTGTGCGGCATCACCATGAGTTGAGGGCCAAGTCAATGGCAGCATACAACAGTGACAATAGAAGAAAATTAATTTTAAACTCTGACTGGCACTAAGGTTGAAGGATGTGGGGTCCAGCTCTACAGTCAAATGATCTTGCAGTACAACATGCACAATTAAAGAAGACAAAGAAGACAGACAGCAGAGCCCAGGGGACTCGACTTCATTCTTGGGAGAAGCAAAAAGAGGAAGAAGAGTCTCAAGTTTATTTAACAGTGAGTTTACATAGCTCTTGATGCATGAGGCCCTCATGTTATACATACACATCAAGCATATGAGCAATGTACTAATCTTGACTATTCCAGGCTCTCAAGGGGAAGACTTCAAAGGGAGTACCAAGCATACAAGAGACAAGAGGTGCAAAAAAAAAATGCTCCGTATGATAAGGGACAAAGGGAGCAAGTGCGCTTAGAGATAAGCATCCTTTAACTGTGTATGTTAGGAGCCAGGCTTCGGTAGGAAATGGCTTTATTTTAGGGTTTATGGAGACTAGCTGGGCTGTGGAGAAACAGCCTTCCTGGACTATGTGTGCTGCAGTGCTTCCCCCATATTTTAGGCTGTGGAGGCGTGCCTCATGCTAGAGATGGTCATGGCTGCTGGGAGCAGGACATGTGCACTTCATTCCAGGTCCTCCGTTTCCCACATTTCCCCCTCTTGGTTGATGTTTTAACTTCAAAAGCCTACAGGCATGACATGACTGCTCTCTAGTTGTTTGAGCCTTCTGTAAGAGCAACAGGAGACCACAAAGATAAAAACAATGACAATAAGTAATACAACCAAACCAGAGCCCACGCCATGTGTAAGCCTCTGAACCCGGCCCAGTGGCCAAGCCCTGCATGCCCATTCACCAACTGTTTAATCATGGTAATGCCAGGAAATATTTTTAACCCATCCCTAAATGCTTAGAAAATCTCTTTTTTTTAGCTGTTTAATATCTAATGAAATGTTTCCTTTAAGTCCCTGCAAATAGTGTTTAATTTTTTAAAATCATTTTATTAGGGGCTCATACAACTCTTATCACAATCCATACACACATCAATTGTGTAAAGTGCATTTGTACATTCATTGCCCTCATCATTCTCAAAACATTTTCTCTCCACTTAAACCCCCGGTGTTAGGTCCTCATTCCCCCCCCCCATCCCCTCCCTCATGAGCCCTTGATAGTTTATAAATTGGTATTTTGTCATATCTTGCCCTGTCCGACATCTCCCTTCACCCACTTTTCTGTTGTCCGTCCCCCAGGGAGGAGGTCACATATAGTTCCTTGTAATCGGTTCCTTCTTTCCTACCCACTCTCCCTCTACCCTCCCTGTTTCGCCACTAACACCACTGGTCCTGTAGGCCTCATCTGCCCTGGATTCCTTGTATTTTAAGTTCCTATCTTTACCAGTGTACATCCTCTGCTCCAGCCAGACTTGCAAGGTCGAATTCAAGTCATGGTAGTGGGAGCAGGGAGGAAACATTTAGGAACTAGAGGAAAGTTGTATTTTTCATCGTTGTTATATCGCACCCTGACTGGCTCATCTCCTCCCTGAGATCCCTCTGCAAGGGGATCTCCAGTGGCCTACTAATGGGCTTTGGGTCTCCACTCCACACTCCCCCCATCATTCTTAATTAAGGACCAATCATATAAGGTTTGATTATATGGGTAAGGGATGGCGCAAAAATCTGTCAAGTTCCAATGAAATTTCAGCATTAATTGGTGTTATAAGTTCATTATTTGATCTCCCAGCCATTGAACAGTCTGCTGTAGGTCAGCCAGCCACTTTCCCATATAATTCAGTGTCCATCTTTGCCTGAGTGGCCCAGAGCTGGTGGGAGTTAGACTTGCCATTTTTACCCCAAATGTTCAGTTTTGATGAACTCTTGGAGTGCCACTCCACCGACAGCAGCGGTGGTAGCGATGGCTGTAAGTCTTAGGATGGCAGCAATTACTGTCCCTACAAACCAGCACACTCTTTTGAACACTTCTGATGCTATCTGCAACAGGAAAGAGGTTTCTAGACTGTCTTCCCATCTGCGGTCCACTTGCACAGGAACCCATTCCCCCAGAGAGCTTTCCAAGATGAGAATGCTGTCTTTAGGAAAGTTTACGTGCAAAGTATGCTTAAGGCATGTCTACAATATACAATCTAGACCGGTGTCACTAAATGCAGTTTCATTTATCATGATGTTTCCAACAGCAAATACATATAGCAATTCCACACAAGAAATTACATACTGTGTCTCATTTGTAGAATAGGAATAGGTGGAACTAGAGTGACAGAATTATCTATATATCCTGCCATAGGTTTTGTGGTTAGAGGTATTTTCCATAAATCCCATTGTTCAGGTCCTATTCTATGTTTTAATAACTGGGGATAAGGAGGCTCAAGGCCTCCCTCATAATATGCCATTCATTAATTGTTCTTCATCCTGGGTCGCACTTACCGAAGAGGAATGCATATCCTGTGAAAACAAAGCATACCTCCTCCCGTGGATAGTTAGCAAACCAGGTTCCCAATTGCCATTGTCATTGCCATTGTCATTCTACCACTAGATCTTCTGGGGATCAGCTTTCTTTGTGGGGATGGAAAAATGGCATTCTTCTCTAACTGTGTCAAAGGCTTTAGGTAGAGAGAGAAAAAATAAGCGTTAACAAGGCTAAATGAACTTTGTCATATACAGAACTGCCATTCATTTCCCCCTGGTGTTTTTACAATTGAGATTTTAGAGTGCTGTGTGCTCATTCCATGAGAGCTTGGCCCTGAGGAGCATATGGGATGCCAGCGACATGATGCATATGCCAATCTTGACAAAAACTGTGGAACCGCTTGCTAGTGTAAGTGATCACGGATTATTTGTCTGGCTTGAGCCTAGGTGAGACAATAGGAAGCCTCAAGCTGGCTGCGTTATTATGCAAAAACGGGTGCTTTGCTCAAGGGGAAGGGAGAGAAATCAAGGCCTACTAAGTTAGCATTTCCCGTGGAGACAGGCCCAGGCAGAGTGCTATGGGCTGGGGTAACTGAGTTTATAAAGTGAGAAATAACTTACTGATGTTCCAGTGCAGGTCCATTTTCAGCTTTGCTGCTTTAATAAAAGAGCATACTTGCACTGCATGAGTCACTAATTACATTGATGGGCTGCTTAACATTTTTGAACAATAGAATAAGGGCAAATATTTCTGTTCTCTCAGAAGAGGTGTTCAGTAAAAGTACAGGAACCAGAGGTATCTACTGGGCATGCTCCAAATTCAGGACACAGAGCCAGGTGGGCAGTACACCTTGGTGGGCTCAAACTAGGCCAGGTGGGGTTAATTCAGCCAATGGGGTCAACCAGTACCATCGATCATGCCTCCCAGCCAAAGGTCCTAAATGCTGGAACCTTAAGACCACTGCCCCTTCGACTGTTTATCCGCCTTGCTGTGGTCTCTCTCTCTGGCCTCAGGCCACACATGTGGGTGTGCAGTCCCATGAATTGCCCATCTTCAGTGACTGTATAACCTGAAACTTCCGGCCTTTATAAAACCCCACTTGGATCACAAATCAGGCTTCGGTGTGAATTCTTTCTTATGAGAAGCCAGGAACCGAGGTATTTCCTACCCAAGAAACCTAACATATTATAGCTCCGTGACTCGGATATAATCTTTGGACTACACTAAGGTCAGCCTGGGAACCAGCACACAGTTTCCTGCCTCACAGACTCTTTCAGTGCTTCCGAACATTCACCTCAACCACCCTTGAGAGACTGGGAACTGGTCGGCTTGATCGGACTTAAACTGCAAGGCACGTGGTTTGGGCAGGACGCCAGCCTGGACCTTTCCCACTAAGACTCGGCTGCGGATGTCCCTGGGACCTGCCCAGCCTTGGGGCCACCTGTAACGTATGGTGGGAGCCACCTTTCCATGCCCCTGGTGTCTATCTGTGCTTCCCATTTGTATGTGGGGCTGCGGGGCTGCCTTTCTGTGCTTCCTGGGCCTTCGATGTTCTCCCCAGCCTCGCTTCCTGGGATATGATCAAAACACTGCAGCCTACAGTGTTGGGGAGTTTCGGTCCCAAAAGCCTTTTTGATTTTTAGTGGTCCACTTAGTGTCGGCCGGCTAGACAGCCCTGCGCACACGTGCAAACTCTGTTGGTCTCTGCAGGACTCTGGTTCCTGTTGCTTGCCCGCCTCCGCGACCCCACCCACGCCGAATCTAAACTAGGCCACTTGTGGCGGCTGCCATTTTCCTGACCTCATGACTCTGCTCCCATGCATGATAAAGCCACCCAGTGTCCACCGCCATTTTTGTTGTGGGACAACTGACCGTGTGTCATATAAGTCTGTT
>NW_022104341.1:33629143-33631637 GCF_000313985.2 Echinops telfairi | reverse complement strand
CTGACGAATACAATTTCCTTTCTTGATAGCTCAGGGGATTTCAGTTTTAATTACAGTTTAAAGTACCCCTTCATAATCTTAATTGATAACTCCATTGACAATTTGAATGCCTTGAGAATTCAGATAAGATTTCCCTAATAAAAGCCCAACTGTTTCTTTCAGCTGAGGCCCCAACCCTCCAGTGTTAACAACTGCTGTGAGTGCTCTAGGTATTAACTGAACCTCTTCTTGGCTAGTTAAGTCTATAGTCCCGAAAACACAGACCAGGCACTTTTGAGCCAGGTCCACGCCAACCCCTGGCTATGGGGTTGAGTAACGGGTGTGTTATCGGCAATCTTTGAAAATGTCCCATCTTGCCACAATTTGAATATTTTCCTTTTGGTCTGGTTTCTAAATATCCTTCCTCCCCTATTCTTTTCTCTACTCTAGAAAGCATAGGAACCCTGCAGCTTTGTTTAACAGCCTTAATATTTCTTTTAAGATAGCCATCCTTTAATGTCTTACTACCCTTGGGCTACCAGGGTTTCAGATTCCCTGGAGGGACAGAGGATTTAATTGTAAGGTTCTGGTCTGAAGCAGAAAATGTCTTAGGTAGTAAGCTAGTAACAGCTTCTTGAGCTATCTTAAAAGTTTCATCATCTAACTCATACTTATCCACAGATATAGTAGTCTACTTTTATAAGTTTGGATGGCATATAT
This sequence comes from Echinops telfairi, assembly GCF_000313985.2. Classification (NCBI taxonomy): domain Eukaryota; kingdom Metazoa; phylum Chordata; class Mammalia; order Afrosoricida; family Tenrecidae; genus Echinops; species Echinops telfairi. Next base: position 33,630,938 of record NW_022104341.1, on the reverse strand, counting down.
AAGACTTTCCACTGCTCTGCTGATCCTCCTCTTTCTTCCTATGTCTGCAAAAGTTCTAATACCATCTTAACCAGTGCCCACAGAGCCCATTCTCCCATTCCTGATGAACCTTTTCAAGTTTTGGGAAACCTCAAGTTCCCTCCTAGGGAAACTGTGGATGGTACTGTGCCACTACTTGTGAAAGTCTTTGCATCTTTTTCCTTTAGTTACTGCTACCCACATAGTCTTAACAAATGGGTAAGCATAGTACAATATGTTCTAGATCCCCTTCACTTTTCCCTATGACCCTGCCAAGTTTCAACGATCCCCCCAATTAGAGTCCCTTTCCAAACAATTCCCCAAACCCACACTGCCTTCAGTGGGATTACGCATGTTGGAGTGGGAGTAGGGGTCCTCCTTTTCATGGAGCTTTCCTTCAGGTCCCTGTTCTGTCACCATTTGTCGGGTCCAGCCCCACGGTCCAACGGACCTGCAGAGCAACGTGTGCAATCAAAGAAGACAGACAGCAGAGCACAGGGGACCCTACTCCATTCTTGGGAGAAGAAAGAAGAGGGAGAAGAGTATCAAGTTTATTTAGCAACGGGTTTATATAGCTCTTGAGGCATGCCGGCCTTGTGTTGTACATACACATCAAAAAGAAATGGGCAATGTACTAATATTGGATATTACACGTGGTCAAGGGAATATTTCAAAGGGATGGCCAGGCATGTAAGAGACAAAAGGTAAAAAAAAAAAAAAAGATAAGAGACAAACGGACCAAATGCTCTTAGAGAGCATCCTTTAACTGCATGTGTGCGTGAGGAGCCAGGCGTTTGTAGGGGACAGCTTCATATTAGCATTTAGATGTGCCGGGAGAAAGTCCTTCCAGGAATATGTGCACTGCAGCGCTTTTTCCCACATTTTGACTGTGGACGAGTGCCTCATGCTGGGGCTGGCATGCCAAGCCCTGTGGGCACGAGGGCTGGGAGCAGGTCACATGAACTTCCTTCAAGGTTCTCCATTTCCCGCAGAAGGACTCCTTATGTCTAACATAAAAGAAGCCTCAAAATAGGAGAGATTAGTTTAATTGCTTCAAAGTAGAGTAATTTCAGTTCATATACTCTCCACAAGCAAAATTGACAGCTAACAGGCCAGAAAAGACATTTGCAAAACTTCTAGAGAGTTAATATATACAGTGTATAAGGAACACCTGCAAATTACAAGAAAAAAAACGAAAACTTCCATAAAAATCAGGCAAAGTATATAAATAGACAAACCATTTAATGGGGTCCTAAATGGCAAATAAATGTAAATATCAGAAATATGCACCAGCAATCACAGAAATTAACCCTCAATCAGGGAAATGTCAATTGCAACAATATTGAGATACACCTTTATAATCATCAGAGTGCCAAAAATTAAGTAGCAAATGATAAGTTGTGAGATAGTGGAGAAAAAAGACTTCTCATGCTCCTCTGGCAAGAATGTACCAAAGGAGCATTATGGAAAACAAACTAGTAGTACTTAATAAATTCAACATACACTTTCCCCATGGTCCAGTATTCACAAGTCTGGGAATATACACCAAGACACCAGCATATCGTTCAAAAGGCAACTTAAATGAGGATGTTTATCAAAGTGTTTTATACTCTGAAATAATGGTATAGTTCAAAACCACTTACGAGATGCATATACAGCAGCAAAATAGATCTGAATGAACGCAGTGCTGAGTGAAAAACATAAGAAATGAAATGAGAGCTAGAGGGCAACACCATTTATGTAAAGCAACACATTTTGGTTACTGTTTCTAGTTGCT
>NW_022104341.1:33603186-33625557 GCF_000313985.2 Echinops telfairi | reverse complement strand
ATGGCTTACTTCAGGCCCACCATATTCTTCAAAGTATCCTTCTTACTTTCCAGCACTGCAAAGAGGTCTTATGCCGCAGACTTACCAAATGCATTATGTCTTTTGATTTCTTAGCTGCAGCTTCCATGAGCATTGTTTGAGGATCCAAGCAAGACGAAATCCTTGACAACTTTGATATTTTTCTCCCTTTATCATGATATTACTTGGTCCTTTGTGAGGATTTTTGTTCTTCCTTACATTGAGTTGTAATCCATACTGAAGGCTGCAATCTTTGATCTTCAATAGCAAGCATTTCAAGTCCTCCTCATGTTCAGCAAGCCAGGTTGTGTCATCTGCATATCGTAGGTTGTTAATAAGCCTTCCTCCAAACTTGATACCACATTCTTCTTCATTAATCAAGTTTCTCTGATTATTTGCTCAGCATACAGATTGAATAAGAATAAGTGTTAGTCTGAGTAGACCAGAGAAACAAACTCATAGACACTCATATGTGTGAAAGAAAGAGCTTTATATACAAGAGCAATTGAATATTGAGAAAACATCCCAGCCCAGTCCAGATCAAGTCCATAAGTCTAATATTAGCCCATATGTCTAATACCAATCTAAAATTCCTCTTTAAACTCATGAAACACATGCAATGATGCTGAATGCAGGGTGATCACAGGCTAGTGGGTGGGAAGTCTTGTGAATCCAGTGGTGGTGTAAGAATCTCAGCACTGGCAGGGGTCTCTACATGGCTTCTCCGGCTCCAAGGCTCTGACTACCATCAGGCTGTCTCCATTGTACCAAACCAATAGACTTCTGTTTGTTGATCTTGTATCCTGACACTCTTCTGTACTTCCGTTGTGGAGCTTTTAGGATTTTCAAAGTACAGAATCATGCCGTCTGCAAAGAGCAATAGTTTCACCTCCTCCTTCCCAGTTGCATACTTTAATGTCCTCCTGCTGTCTTATGTTGTTAGCGATATTGAATAGAAGTGGGGAAAGGGGGCACCCTTGTCTGGTCCCCTTTTTCAGTGGGATTGTTTTGTCTTTTCCCCATTGACTATGATGTTGGTTGTTGGCTTTTTGTGGATAACTTGTAATCGCTTGAGGAATTTTCCTTGCATTCCTATCTTCATGAGTGTCTTAATTAGGAATGAGTTTTGGATGTTGTCAAATGCTTTTTCTGCGTCTATCAATATGATCATGTGGTTCTTGTAGTTTTTCTTATCAATGTGGTGTATAATATTGATGGATTTTTGGATGTTAAACTATCCCTGCATCCCTGGGATGAATCCTACCTGATCATGATAGATGAAATGTTTCATACAATTTGTATTTTATTGGCCAATATTTTGTGAAGGATTTTTGCATTTATGTTCATTAGAGATATCAGTCTATAGTTCTCTATACCTTGGGATCTTTGCCCTGTTTGGGTATCAAAGTTATACTGGCTTCATAGAATGAGTCTGAAAGTTTGGCATCTTTTTCTATGCTCTAGAATAATTTGTGGAAGATCGGTGTCACCTCTTCCCTGAATGCTTGGTAGAATCCCCTTGTGAAGCCATTTCTGGTCTGGATGCTTTCTCTGTTGGTAGTTTCTTGATAACCATATCTATTTCTTTTTTCGCTATGAGTTTATTGAGGTTCTTGACCTCTGTCCAGGATAATCTAGGGAGGGACTGTTTTTCCAAGTATTTATCCATGTCTTCCACATATTTTAATCCGTTAGAATACAGTCCTTCATAGTACTTTGTCATTATCCTTTTAATCTCATTGGGGTCTGTTGTGATTTCCCCTGTTTCACCCTGGCTATTGACGTTTGCACCTTCCTTTCCTTGGTTAGGTTCACCGGTGTCTGTCAATTCTGTTGATCCTTTCATAGACCCAGGTTTTTGCTACACTAATCTTTTGCATAATTCTTTTGTCTTCCCACTGGTTTAACTCTGCCCTGATTTTTATTATTTCTTTTCTTTTGCTATTGGAGGGGTTGTTCTGTTGGCTATTCTAGTTGCTGGAGGTTTTGTGATAACATATCAGTATAAGCTTCTCTTCTTTTTTCATATATGCATTTATTGATATCAAGCTACCTCTGATAACTGCCTTCATGGTATCTCATAAATTTTGATACATTGTATTCTCATTCTCATTAGTTTCTATAAACTTCTTAACCTCCTCTCTAATCTGGGCCTGTACCCATTCATGTCGCAGAGGATCCTTGTTCATCCTTCAGTTGTTTGCATTTGCTTTCCTGGTTGCCCAAGTATTCATCTCCAGCTTTATGGCATGGTGATCCAAGAAAGATGTCTGAATAATCTATGTGTTTGAATTTAATCAGGCTTGACTTGTGCCCAAATTGTGGACTATTCTTGAAAATGAGCCATGAGGGCTTGAGAAGAATGTGAATTTACTTATTTAATTTTGCATTTGGAGGGAATGCTCTGTAAATGTCTATCAGGTACAGTTGCCTGATTGTAGTTTAGGTCTATAGCCTCCTTGCTGAGCTTCTTTCCAGTGATCTATCTTTCTCTGATAACGGTATATTAAAGTCACCTACTATGATTGTTGTATCTGTGATTCCTTCTTTCAGCTTTTGCATAGTTTGTTTGACAAATTTCTCTGGTCCATTGTTAATAGAGTAAATATTCAATATGCTTACCGTTTATTGATAGTTTACTGATACTTTCAACATAATATAATGCCCCTCCTTGTCTCTATTTATGGTTTGAACCTTGAGGTCAATTTTGTCAGAGATTAGGATTGCCAACCTCTGCTTTTTTAAATTGCCATTTGCCTGGTATACTTTCCGCCAGCCTTTTATTCTTAGTTTATTTTTGTCTGTGCACTTAAGATGTGCCTCTTTCAGGCAACAGATTGTTGGCTATGTTTTCTGAGCCAGTCGTCTAGCCTTTTTCTTTTAATGTATGAATCGAGACCATTGGAATTCAAAGTTATTATCATGATCTGTGAATTCATTGCTGTCATTTCATGCCTTATATTTTGGGTGTTTTCCTATCTTCCTTCACATCAGTGTTCTGTGTTTGTGTGTGGGCTCCATTCTTGTCTACTTTTCCCTCTGAGGCCCTGTTATCTTGGTAACTGGTGTCAGCACATTGGTTTCTGGGTGGAGTTGGGCTATATGGTAGTCTTCTGCTTGTGGATGGTGGATATTGGTCCTCTGACCATAGTGAGTCAGCCAGTATCTTCCTCAGGGTTGGGTGTCTAGCTGCATAGTCTTTGAGTTCTTCTTTGCCCTGAAAGACCCTTATCTCCCCATCTATACTAATGGATAATTTGGCAGGGTAGAGGATTGTTGGGCAGGCGTTTTTTTTTTTTTTTTTTCTTTCAGCTTTTGGAAGATGTTGCTCCACTCTCCTCCTCTTCGTGGATTCTGCTGATAGGTCTGACAATATTCTTACCTGAGCTCCCATGTATGTGACCATCCTTCCTTTCTCTTGCTGATCTTAAAATTATTTTTCCTCAAAGTTGGATATTTTAACTATTATATGCCTCGATGAATTCTTCTTAGGGTTTAGTCTAGTATGTGTCCTCTCTGCTTCCTTGTATGAGTGTTTGATATTCACTCATTAAGGTGGGAAAGTTTGCTTCCAGAAATTCCTTCGCTATTTTAACTAGCCTTTTTGTAGCATCCTGCTCCGGTAGAGCAATTATTTGAATATTATTCAAATATTATTATAGCATCTATCATTAATCTCATGTTATCTTTTAGTATCCTATTTGACTGTCTTTCTTGTTTGCTGAGGTCTGCCTGAGTGTCTTTGAGTTTGCTGATATGGTTCTCTGCTTCCCCTAGTCTAAACGTAAATTCTGTGATATTGTGTGTAGCTCCATGTATCTCATCTGTTAGCACGTGTATTTCCCTTTGGTGTGTGCACTTCATCCCCTCTATCATGGAGTTCATCCCCTCAATTGTGGACTCATCTCTTCTATTATTGCATCCTTATTCTGCATTGTTTCCCTCAACTCCAAGCAACCTTCTGAAGATTTTGTTTGTGGCAGATCCACATCTGATTCTTCTACGAGTGTCATTAATTCTGCTATTGCATTTTGTCTCCCTGGTTTTTTTGTTGAGAAATGATGCAGTTTGCTGATGCTTCCTTGACCCCTTTGTGGAGGTAGGCACCATGTTTCTGGGAGACCAGGGTGCCCTGAGCTCTTTATCTGTGTTACTGATAAGGGTGCTTTTGGGGTCTGCCTGTGGCCTATTATAGAGGTGGGTCAGACTGCTGGTAGGCAGGGTTCTATGGTGAGTCAGTGGCCAACAGAAGTTTCAGTGACTGGAGTGGGGCTGGAGTCTGTATGTATGCCCCTGGGCTGCTTTGAACTGATCTGTCAGGCCACAATTAGCTGCCTTTTTCCTTGTTTAATTTTTTTTTAACTATTTTTTTCTTTGCTTTTAAAGATGCCTAGTAGAAGGCAAAGGTGGGGGAGGCGTTGCTGCCATAGGAAGAGGTGCTGATTGAGGGCAAAAAACAGCCCCATTGTCCTGGTGCAGGTGCCCAGGGAGACTACGCAGAGTATAGGTGCTTGGCACTGGTAGGGTAGCTGTCACATCCACTGGTGGGGAGCTCCACGCTGGCATGGGACAGGCCGCTGCTGCTGTGGATGGCAGGAATGGAGGAGCCCCGAGTGCAATGCTAAGGCTCAGGGGGGCCAATTGGCAGGCATTGGCCGTGTTGGGGTCTGAGGTAGTGTGACCAGCGTCCGCTGGGAAGCCCTTGGACCCAGGTCGCTTGGACTCTGAACTCCAGAGCCAGGTTCTGTATGGGGAATGTATGCTCTTCGGACCAAGGATGCACTGCCCCCTGCTCCCTGCAGGCCTGGGACACTATTGCTCTGACACAGGGGTAGTGTAGTAGTACAGGCCAGTGCTGGTGGAATTCCCATTCTTCTGAAGGCTAACCATTGTTTTTATGGTCCACACAGTTGAATATCTTTCCATATTCAATAAAACACAAGTAACCATCTTTCTGGGATTCTCTCCTTTAAGACAAGATCCATCTGATATCAGCAATGATATTCCTTCTTCCACGTCTTCTTCTGAATCTGGCCTGAATTTCTGGAAGCTCCTTATCAATGTACTGCTTCACCTGTCTTTGGTCTCTGAATTGGAGAAATGTAACAAGAAAATAATATAATGATACAATAGGTGGGTTTGCAGGAACAAAAATGAGTCAAAATAGATTAAATGGCAGTGAGTTTTAGACACAGGCCAATAATAACAATCATCAACTGAAATGAAGTATGAATTCAATTCTTTCCACAACTGAGTTCTAAATGAAACAAAACAAATCACACAAAAAATAATTATCATAAAAGAAAGTCTATATACTTTTTAATTAAAACATTAAACTATAATTTATTGAACTATATGTTCTATCACATACTAGTCAGTACTTTACATATATTGTACTGGTTAATCTAGAAGGCAACCATTATACCATGCTCCACTGACTAATGAGAGAACTAAGGTTCAGAGATGTGAATAAACTGTCCACGATCAAAATAAAGCTAAGTAGTAATGAAAATTTCAACCAAGGTCTATCTTATTCCAAATTCTATACTTTTTCCACAGTCATAATAATCTGAGGATTAAACCTGGAAACTCATACATGTTTCTTTTTCCTTCACGCCATCCCTTTCTGCATCCTCCATGTTTCCAGATAATGCCCATGTACCCATGGTCCTTGTCCTTTATCTGGTACGTCTTCCTTATTTAAAACTCTAGCCAAACTTCCCTTCTACCAATTTCTCATGAATAAACCTTCATCCATCTGAGAACTTTCACACTGACTAATCCCTATAAATTCAAGGATGGCAACACTTTGCCTTACATACTTTGGACATATGGTCAGGAGAGACTAGTCCCTGGAGAAGGACATCATACTTGATGAAGTAGAGAGGCAATGAAAAAGAGGAAGGCCTTCAATGAGATGGATTGACAATGGGCTCAGAAGAATTGCAAGCAAGGTGTAGGGCAGTGCAGTGTTTCCTTCTTTTGTTTGGAGGGAGCTAATTCGATGGCACCTTACAACAACAAACTTGATTTATTTAGCTCTTCGTACCTGAATTCCAGATGGAAAAAAAGCATCAACAATTCAGTCATTATTAACACACCTTAATTTTTTATCAGTAAACATAATGGGTTAATCTATCTATTTTTAAGTTTCTGAGGGAAGTTTCTTAACTTCTTTAATAAATAGTATTCTTCCTTAATATATAGTATTATTCTTTTAAAATAGTATTAGAAATTACCGGAAGGAGGAGGATGTAAAAAAAAGAAAAGAAAATACCATTGCTCTAACAGAGTTGTTTCACTCACTAAGATATTATTCATTATTGTCACTAAGTTATTGGCTGAAACTAAATGAGATAAAACATATGAAGCAATTATCTGTGTCTGGCGTTAGTCAGTACTTCATAAATATTTGTAGCTGGTATTTTATTTCATAAGTATTCTATTATTGATAGTTAAATTATTTGCTGAAGAACCCAAATATCTATAACCTTCTACAGTGCAAGGCAATTGGGTCCTTGGTGACTAACATAGAATCATGAAGCATTCACAACTGCACTTTCTGAAGTATGTACAAAAACATGCTCTCTCTTCTTTAAAGTAATGATCAGAGAATCAACAGCACAAATGAATACTGAAATCAGTCTTTTATAGCAATTAACTTTCTAGGTTAGTCTGACATCTAGTGGAATGACTGTAAACATCCAAATGATCTAAAATACACTTTTTAATAAAAAAAACATTCTTTCTCCCACGGAGCAGCTGGTGGAATTTCACCCTTGCAGTTAGTGCCCCAATCCTCAACTGGCAATCACCACCAAAACCAAAACCAAACTCACTGCCACGCGTCGATGCCAATTCATTGTCCCTACAGGGCAGTGTAGTACTGCCCCTGTGAATTTCTAAGACTGTAACTGTGTCGGAGTAGAAAGCCCGGTCTTTCTCCCTCATTCAGTGGATGGTTTAGAACTTCTGGTCTTGCAGTTAGCAAGCCAATACAAAGCCATCGCAGACAGAACACTTTAATATTTAGAACCTAAAAGGAAGAAAAACTGGCATTCGAGTAGTCCCTGATTTACTACAGCAAACTACAATTAAGGTCATCTTTTTGCTTTAGTTTTTCTCTTGGCAAAAACAAACTTTTTTGTTAGTAATATTTATTACTTATAATGTGGCAGCATATAATTTGCTAATACTCATTCACCGATGCTCCATGTTATGATTTACCATTCAAAATACCACTGTTCAGCAGGCTATGAAAACTTTTTTTTTTAAGGGAGGTATTATACTTAGTTCAGAACAGAAGCATCAGAAGGTAACCCCTGATTTAAGTTGGGAAGTATCTGTGCTGTCTGTGTGCCAGACCCTGGACTAGATGCTTCCACTTTGCTTATGTCACTCATCCACTGTTCAAATTGGACATTTACTTCCTTTATGTGCTAGGCATTTATTATATGGATTTTTTTTAAAAACAGGATTCTTGTCCTCTTGAAGTTTAACAACTAGTGGGGATTAACAGTTACTGAAGAAATCATTATATAAATTAATATTACCGAAAATTGTGTTTAAAGCTACAAGAAGTTTTATGAGAATTATTAATTTAGTAGGACCTTAAGGAAAAGCCTATGTGAGTGACTTATAAGTTAAGTTCTTTGAAATTAGTATCTTTCAGTCAAATTTGTAGACGATGACACTTACAGGGGATAGTCTGTGTGAATGTTCTGAGATGGTCGAAGATTTGTTCATGAGAAACTGGTAGAAGGGCATTGTGGCTACAGTTGTAAGTAAGGGAGATAGTAGCAGATAAATCTTAGAGAGCTAGATGGGGATCAGATTACACGGGACCTTGTGAAAGAGTTGGTTATACTAAGAATTCAGGATTTTTTTTCATTTTATCATAGGTTTAATGGATGCCACTTGAAGTTTAGATATTATGTCAACTAGGCATTCCTGGATAGAGATAGCATTCAACCTATCAATCAAGTGGTGGTTAAGTGGGACCTCTTTGGAGGTGTAGCCTTTTGTATAACAGCAAGATCGAACAGAGACATTCCTCTCTACCATGTCACTTCCTCTTTGCTGGAACTTCACTGGGATTCTGTGTCTCCCTGTAAGGCAGTCCCATGTGCAACTATCAATGCCCTGGCATGATTTTATACTAACCTTGGATTCACATGACTCTGCACTCACCAGCCTGTGATCTCCCTGCTGCCGGCTTCACCTTTCCATGGCATCAGCCTGAAGCTATGTAAGTCTGAAGAGGGCCCCAGCTAACACTGAATGTGATACACAGGTTTATTGTGCCAACCTGGCCAATAGGAATATGTGGGATTAATAAGGTCACAGGTTGATTGGAGGGCAAAGAGATAAATGGCTTGGCAAGGCCTGCCCCTCTCTCTTGCTTTCTGGTGATCAGACCAGTGTTTTGCTTTCTGGTGATCGGACCAGCATTTGGCTGCTTTAGCTAGTTCTCTGCCTTAACTTATGAACTACACTACCTGGGGTGGGGAACTGCCAACTTGTGGATCGTGTAGCTAGAGCTTGAGGCTCCTTCGAGACCTGCTTCGCCACATTGTTGGTGTGTACATTGCTTGAACTTGTGGCTGGTGGATCCTGTTGGCTTGCATTGTTTGAGTTAATTATCCTATTCAGGCCTGCTTTGCTAAGCTCCTGAGTTGCTGACTGTTGGTGACCATGCCCTGCTGTTTTCTACCTATGGGTGGACTGCCTGCATTGCCCAAGGGAAGACTCAGCTACCTGCTTCCTTGACCTTGGACTCAGCAGCTCTCATGAGTTGAAGGACTTCTAGTATATTAACTGTTCCATGGACGTGAGTTGAACTGAGCCCTCTGTACTGCTGTGTGGACTAATTAGCTGTTACATTCCTTCATGCTTTATAAATCTGTAATATATATATAAAATCAATAAATGTCCTGTTTTTTTTCTCTAGAGAACCGTGCCTAACACACTGAACCTATGAACATGAGCTGAACTTGGTTTTGGGGGGGGGGTGGAGGGATGGCGGGGGCTTCTAGATGTAAAGTTGCTTCTTGATATAAACTTCTTTCTTGTACAGAGATGAATGTCACTGGTTTGTTTCTCTAGGCAACCTAGCCTAACACAACAGGGTAAAAGACACATAATGAGATATATGGTTTTTAACAAACTATTGAGCTCCAACAGGGAAATAAAATAAAAAGGTATAACATGACCAACTGGTAAGATATTTCAATACTCCAAACACATATGGTTTTAGCTCTGCCTACGTGGTTACTGTCAAAATGTGAAAGCAGACTCACGTCTTGGTAATGACATGGATATTGGGAGAGAGTTAAGGATGAAGGACAAAAAAATATCAAAAGTGATCCCAGATTTCTTTTTGGGTTTTCTTTTTCCAGATTTCTTTTTTAAAAAACATTTTTATTGAGATAATCCACATACCATACAATTCAATGGTTTAAACATATTTAGAAGATTTGTGCAATATTCACAATCAATTTTAGAATATTTTCTTCATTCTTGTACTCTTGATTATTAGCTTCCTATTTTCACCCGATCTCCTGAACTATAACTCTAAGAAACTAGTAATCCAGTTTCTGTCTCTATAGATTTACTTATCTTGGATTTTATTTTTTTTAAAAGACATGACAAGCCCCTCTCCCCAACAACAATAACAAAATAAAACAATGAAAACTCTCAATTGAAAAGAAAACAGAAAATAATAAAAACTAGAACAAATTTAAAATAGGTCAAAAAGGAAAACAAATGATAAGGAGTTACATTTTAACATAATCACATCTGCTTTGATCCCCTTTCCAATGCAGTCTGTCTGATAGCAAGTCTATTTACATCCCTGATCAATGGTGAGAGAGAATGCCCCAGCAACTTCATGCATTTCAGATTTCCACTGTCATCCACAGCCTTCTCTACACCAAGTCCTCAGCAATTCAAGCTCTGACATAGTTCCTTCCTCCAGGCTTGGATTTTATTATTTACAATCTTTGGTGTGCTTCTTTCATGTTGACTTAGCTGACACCTCAATTCAATGGCTGCTTGTTTTAAGACGTCTTTAATACCCCAGACTCTATTTTTTTTCTCATAGCAGGGCACCATCTGATTTCTTCACCACACTTTGCTATGGTTGTCTCTTCATAAGGGCAAATATCTTCAGTTATCTCTTGATGAGAAGGACCATGTAATCAGAACTAATAGTTTCTTAGATTTTTGTTATAAATAAATGCAAGCTCAAAATCCACTCATATATCTATTGTTTATATGTATTTATATATGTTGCTGGTCCAGTTTAGAGATATCATTATCATTTTATTGAGGAATATAATAAATCATTCCCATGGGGCATATGGTAATCTCTTGTTTTGAGGGTGCCCAATAAATGGCAACTTAAGACTACCATATATTTTTTATTTCATACTCTGTTTTTTCATGACATTTTAGTCCAATAGGTATAATTCTGCCTCAGTGAATGAGCGTTATGTAGTGTTTCATCCTGTCTCTTGTCCTTATTGGTAGTACCGATAGTGTCCAGACACATGTTTCTAATTTGTAAAAGTCAACAACCCATGTATTTTGGTCTAAAAAACTGTCTTATACATGTATACTTTCCTTCTCTCAACAGTATTTTAAATTATAGCATCTCAGATTTCTGTCTTGAACAACTGCGAGAATGCAAGTATTGCAATAAGAAAAAATTAAGAAAGAACATATTTAACATAGACCTAACCAGGAGAAGACTTTTCTATTCCCATAAAGAGTTACATCCTGCATAACCCACAGGGACAGTTTTACCCTGTCAAAATTAATTCAGTGACAGTGAGTTTGGTTTATGGGTTTTTTTTAAATCTAATAACAATGAGTTCTTATGATGTGGCCCTGTTGGATACTTACCCTCATGAAGATATCACTGAAGCTATAGATGCTGCAGCAAAGTGTGGTGAAGAAATCACATGGTGTCCAGCTTTCAGGATGAATGACATCTGGAGTTTTGTTTTTAAACAAGCAACCATCTAAGTGAGATGATGGTTAAGGACACACAGAAAAGGCACACCAGCCTATATAATCCAAGTATCGTATTAAATTCAAGAACACAGTGGGAACACCATTGGAACTTATATTTTGAGCACCCAGTTTGGCGAAGGTTACGGATGACAGGGAAAGCCCAGAATCCATTGGCAGGATCCCCCCTTTTATTAAGCCTCCAGTGAATCCCCTCTGATTCACCGTTGATCAGGGTTGTGGCAGCCTTCCTACCAGACAGAGTGATTAGAAAGTAGACCAATGCAGACAGTTACACTAAAATTTGACATCATATAATTTGTTTTCTCTTTTGACTCATTCTAAATTTGTTCTAGTTTTTATTACTTTCTGTTATCTTTTCAACTGAGATTTTTTTTCTGTTTTTGTTGTTATTATTGTTGATTTTTTTCTTTTTGTTTTTGTATGTTTTTCTTTATATGAAATCCAGAATAGATAAATCTATAGATACAGTAACTGAATTGATAGTTCTTGTTATGAAAGGTGAGGTTGGGGATAAATGGGGAACTAATAATAACCAATACAAGAAAAAAATGTGTGTTTCAGAATTTATTGTGGTGAAGACTTCACAACTCTTTTTAGCCCATTTAAACTATTAAAATATATGATATATTAATTATATGTCAATGAAACTATTAATTTTCTTAGTTTAAAGACCATATTTAAAGGCAGGCCCAAACATTCAATATAAAAGAATGCTCAAAGGCATATAATTATCCCCATGCAAACATATTTTTACACACTGAGAGGTGGTCATTGTGGAGGAATAAGAGCAAAAGACAGCATTTGCAAGAGAAAATAAATGCCTCTACAGAGACTTGAGTCTTTTAAAAACTGTTTTATTCATATATAATTCACATAAGACACAGTTCAATAGTTGAATTATATTAAGAAGAGTTATACAATAACCACCAAAATCAATTTTAGAACATCTTCTTTCTTGTATTCATTGTTCTTAGCTCCCCATTAGTAAATTGACTAGGCAACAGCATAAAGGTCAGTCAATCTTTGTGCAGGTTGTACACAAAGAACACAATATCAATTAGGTTGGATTCACCTGAAAAACTTTTCTCTGGAGCAAACTTGATAAGCCGTTCTAGAAGAATATCTATCAAGGACCTTCCATCAGCATCTCCATCTCGGCTGAGCCTAAGCTGAATCGTTACTTCATCAGAATTCTCAAATCATAGTAGGCCCAAAATAAGCTCCAAGGCTTCCAGTAAATTGATTAATTAAGCAGACACACTCTCCAGACCCTCGACCACAGCCACAAGAGATCAAATGAAGCAGATACAGATGATAATCCTGGAACCCTGAGGAAAGAAAGAATAGAAAAATGTATTGAACACCAACTAGGAGAAGAAGCTGAACAAAAGGGGAGAGAATAGAAACAGATGGGAAATTAAGTTATCATCTGGTCTGATAAAGCTCCGCCATTGTAAGTTATTACAAGCAGTGCTATATTGTACTGCCTGACAGTACAAGTGTCCACACCAGTGCATGGCAACTAGGAAAATGAGATAGTCTCTTTGTTCCCCACACCATGCTCACGCCCACAAGCATGGCCAACCCCAACCCTCATCCATAGAGAGGCCAGTGACACACCCCTCCCCCTTTGAACCCCTGCACTGCCTTAGGTCAGAGCCATACCTTTATGATCACATGAAGGGGACCTCTATCTCATCAGAATAACAGAACATACAGTGCTAAATGACTAGTCTGCTTCCAGACATGTGTGGGCAGGCAAGAATGCCTTTCATAGCCAGCCACCTTCTGTTCCCATCAGTCAAGAGTGTTCCTTCCAAGAAAAACACACAGGTTTCAGCCACACTCAGGTTAGCAGGAACTCTGCCTAGGACTGGGTGTCCCCACCCCTCTCACTCCTTCCCCTTATAAGCTCTTGACTAACACAGGGGACCAAATCATACCTCATGCCCGACGCGAGCATTTTTGTCTGTCTTTGTATTTTATTTCCTTTCTTTACCTTTTTTCTGTCTTGCTTTCCTTTTCTTTTTATATTTTTCTTTCTTATTCCATTTCTCTTCTTTTATGGAATTTTTTTTTTGCTTTGCTAGTCTTTCTTCATTTCCTTTTCCCAGGCCCCATGGATAACCTCTATCTCTAACACTATGGCCACTTTGTTCATAAAGTCATTGAATAATGACAGGAATGGCTGGAGAAAGAGAATTGCTAGTTTCCACAGAATGTATCATCTTAACACCTGATTTCTAAAATCTCCCCCCCCCCACCCCCCCCCACCCCCGGTAAGCATTTAAATGAGACATGACACTTCACTTTATTGGCCATTCATAGAAGTCTATCTACCTATCTCTTCTCCACAGTGCCTTGTCACCAATTTTCCCAATCATGCTCCTTCCCAGCCCTTTACTGTCCAAAGGTGGGTGATACCACCACCTAAGGGGTGCTTTAATGATGGGGGTTGCCTATAGAAGCAGATACCTATACTTTTCTTTCATCATGGCTTATAGTACAAAAGCATTAATTGCCAGGGGGCACTGAGTGCTTTTTTTCTGAAAAGGAGGCCGTAGGGCAAAAACATTTGGGAACCTATAAATTATCTCATTGACCATATCCCATGAATCAATATGTAGTCACATATTTCTCCTTCCCAGCAAACAGTTCTCATATAGAAGGATTTCCCTTCACCACTGTCCTTCAGGGAGGGTGTGGAAAGAGTCTACAATGCAATAGATATCCACTTTCCAATGGTGCCTACATATTGCGTGGTGTCATCTGTTAACCAAGCATGAGTTTTCTCTTTGTCAGTCAAGTGATGGTAAGAAACTCCTCAAGTGACCATAGGTGCAGACTGGGAGAAGGAAGGTAATGTGTCAGGTGTGGAGGCTGTGGCTATTTGGGCCACTTACTCATGCAACTAACTTGTACATTTGGATCCTGATCAAGTCTGATCTCATATAATGACAGAGCACTGCTTGGCATGTCCAGATTCATGACTCTGTGGATCAGACAACACTCAGT
Organism: Echinops telfairi; assembly: GCF_000313985.2. Taxonomy (NCBI): domain Eukaryota; kingdom Metazoa; phylum Chordata; class Mammalia; order Afrosoricida; family Tenrecidae; genus Echinops; species Echinops telfairi. The sequence goes on along the minus strand of NW_022104341.1, from coordinate 33,611,487 downwards.
TCGTAATAGGTAGCTCAGGCCATATGGTGACTCAGTCTCTACTAAAATCCAGTAATAAATCAAACCCTGTTTCTCAAAAGGAAAGTGGGTATCTACAGAGAATGACAGGGCTGTGCTCCAAAATCTAGGGGTCTGTGCTGTGATTAACCAATAGGAACCTGCCAAAGGCTCCAAACTGCATTTCTAACTGGTATTGACACATCAGGAACTATGGGATTAACTGGATTATATAACGTAAGTGAAAGAGCAAATTGTACAATACCTGAACCTATTGCAGAGTTTTTTCTTGTTCTGGGCCCCATTCAATACTAGCAGTTTCTCAAATCACTTGATAATTAGATTACAGTAGTATATCCAAATGTGGGGGGTGTTTCTTCCAAAGTACAAAGAGATCTACTAGGTAGTGTGCCCCCTTATCAGTTGTGGGAGAGCCCAGGTGCAAAAACCCATCCTTCACTTTGGTAGTATTGTCTTGATAGACCCACACCATTGTATCTCTAGAAATTTCCCTGAGTTGGAAGGTGTCTACCTAAATTTTTTCCAGGCTGATTTCCCATCATCTAGCACATAGCTGTTTGAATCAATAGGCCTAAAGTCATTGATACTTGTTCCTTCCTAGGTCCAAGAAGCATAATGTCATTGTGTTAGTCTGGGTACATTAGAGAAACAAATCCATAGAAACTCATGTATAAGAGAGAGTTTTATATAAAGGTTAAGTGCGCATCAAGAAAACATCCCAACCCAGGGCTGCCCAAGCCCACAAATCCAACATTAAACCGTTAACCCATATGTCCAACCCCAATCCACAAAGTCCTCCTCCATCTCACAAAATAGACACAATGATGCTGACTGCAGGAGGAAAGCCGAGTCAGTGAATGTGTGAATGTGTAAGCATCTCAGCGCTGGCAGGGGTCTCCACACAGCTGCTCCAGCACCCAGGGCTGCATCGGGGGAGGTACATGTGGCTTCTCCTCGGGAATGTCTTGCAGGAAGTAAGCCTTGCCAGCTGAAGCAGGGAACTGGCTAAGACAGCTGTATCCTGATAAATGGCCATTTATCCCTTACCGAGCCATTTATCCCTTCGCCTTTCAATTAACCCCACATGTGTTTATCAGCCAGGTTGGCACAATACACTCACTACCTCAATCCATCCTTTATGAACTTGGCACGTGTACATAATTCTTTAGCCTCACAATTGCAATTAAGTAACACCCTACACCTTAATCCTATAATCCTGTGAATATGTTCCCCCACCTATGAAAGTGTGTAAGACAACAACTTCATGCCATTACCGCCCCCCCCCAATTTTGGGTATCCAATTTCTATAACTGCCCACTTACAAAAAAACTCTGAGGAGACAATCATGTTTTTCGACATGAAGAATCTTCATTCCAATTAGAACCTTGTGAAGTCCGCATCCATAAGCAAAGTCAAAATCAGACAGGCCATCCATGAAGTCAGCAACAATATGCACCAGTTCACAGGTTCAAAAATCTCCATCTGGTCAGGTCCTGGTTAACTCAATGTGGGCTGCCTCATTCAGCCTCCACAGTGTGCCCATTGGTTGCCTTGCCTTTAGACCAATGGCTCTCACCAACACTCAACAAGCCTAGCCCCTTGAGCTAGGTCATGAAGTTTAGAGCAGTCAACTTGCTCTCGTCTTTTCCTCTTTTTCCTGTAAATCAAGTCCACAGGTGTCAGTGGCCAAACTCAACCCTCACATCTATGTAAATTACTCTAAATTTTGAATCTTTAACCCAGTGTTCTCCTCCAATTGTGCATTTTAAATTTGGTGCTGGCAAAGAATATTAAAAGTACCAAGAACTGTTAAGAGAAAAAGCAAGTCTATCCTGGAAGAAGTACATCCGGAATACTCCTTAGAGGCAAGGATCGTGAGACTTCTTGTCATGTACTTTGGACACGTTGTCAGGAGAGACTAAACCCTGGGAAGGACGTCACGCTTGGTAAAGTAGAGGAGCAGCAAAAAGGAGGGACATGGACCAGATGGATTGACACCGGGGCTACAGCAATCGGTCAAACGTCAACATAATTGTGAGGATGGTGCAGGACAGGCAGTGTCTTTCTGCTGTATATAAGGTAGCTATGAGTTGGAACATACTTGACAATACCTAACAACAGCAACGTGTTATGAAAGTCAAGGTAAAGAGATTTTCATACGAAATCATTCGTATAAAGTACTCAACACAAAACCTGACACATGGCAAATGCTCAATACATGCTGCATTTATTACAATGATGAATGAGAAAAAATGGTGCAAAACACTGATTATAGGTTAAGGAAAAGAGAGATCATTTGTGACTTTCAGGAGAGTAATTTTCAGGTGTGGTAAAGGAATGAGTTACCTGATGGTGAATTCAAGGGCAAATAGGTATGGAAGTCGAGGCCATAATAGATAACTACTTGAATTATTAAGAAATTGGACAGACATGGATAGAAGACAAAAAGCCAGGGTTAGGATAGAGTTGAGGGTAAATACAGGCAATATTTATTTTATGGTGATTTGAGGGAAAAGGTGTTTGAAAAAAAGAGAGAAAGCATGTTTTAATGCTGGTAGGAATCTTGTAGAAAGAGGAAGGATGGAAACACAAAAGAGAAAAGCTATTAATGAGCTCTAAGAAGTTGGAAGACAGAATCCAGAACACAAAGAAAGCTGATCTCTGATGAATAGAAGACATGCTTCCATTGTTACAGGGGGAAAGACAAAACAAAAACCTCCTTGTCACTGGGTGAATTCCAACTCAAATTGACTCTACAGGACAGAGTAAAACTGTCTCTTTGTTGTACCAGGATTATAAATCTTTATTGGAGCAGAAAGTCTCATCTTTCTCCTGTGGAGTGATGATTGGAGTTGAACTGTAGACCTGCGGTTAGCAGCCCAATGTTTAACCAAGGCTCCTCTCTTAACAGGAGAGAAGGGGGAAATGACATGAGCAGATGTGGTTGGAAAAAATAAATCTAGTTTCAATTCTCCTTTCTCTAGAAAATCAAATCTCTGGAACATTTTCAGTGACTTTCAGTATCCAAATCTGTGGAGTTATTCTCAGCATTTGATACTGTTGGTCACTCGTTTTCTAAAAACTCTATCCTTTTAAGTAAAACATTTCATGCAGACCAAGAATAATCTAAAATAATATAATTAATGCCAGTATCTACCACCTCGTTAAGGAATATAAAACTCACTCCCGTCAAGTTGATAACAGACGCATAGTGACCCTACTGGGCAGGATAGATGTAACTCTTTACAGGAGTAGAAAGCCCTGTCTTTCTCCCACAGAGGGACACGTAGTTTTGTACTGCTAACCTCTGGGATCACAGACCAACACTTAAGCACTACACCATCAGGGTTCCTGGTTAAGAAGTACAAATGAATTCTAATTACATTCAACCTTCCTTTGTCCACCAAACCATCATTATTTTGAATTGTTTATCATTCCCATTTTTTAATGCTTTTGCTACCTAGATATATATATTTATCATATATATATATGAATTATATATAAATAATATACAGTATTAAGTTGAATATTTTAGTCTTTTGGTGAAAGTCTGTGAGAAATACATTTTCTGATTTTGCCTGAAAAATGTTGCTATCTGGCAATTTTTAAAAAATCATTTTATTGGGGGCACTTACAACAATCCATACATGTGTCAAGCACTTTGTACATATGCTGCCATCATCATCCTCAAAGCATTTTCTTTCTGCTTGAGTCCTTGATATCAGCTCCTCACTTTTCCCCCCCGCCCACCTTCCCTCCCTCATGAACCCTTAATAAGTTATAGATTATTATTTTTATATCTTACATCATCCTCTGTCACCCTTCACCCACTTTTCTGTTGTTCTTCCCCCTGGGAGGGGGTTATATGTTGATCCTTGTGATCGATTCCCTCTTTCTCCCCCCACCTTCCTCTTATCCTCCTGGTATCTCTATTCTCACTGTTGGTCCTGAGGGGTTTATCTATCCTGGATTCCCTGTTGTGCGCTCTAATCTGTAGCAGTGTGCATGTTCTGGTCTAATCTGATTTTTAAGGTAAAATTGAGGTCATGATAGTGTGGGGAAGGAAGCATTATTGGAGTAGTGGGGGGTTGTGTGTTTCTTTGGTGCTATATTGCACCCTGACTGGCTTATATCTTCCTTGTGACCCTTCTCTGAGGCGATGTCCAATTTTCTACAGATGGGGTTTGGGTCTCCACTCCATGCTCCGCCCCCACCCCCCACCACCAATTCACATTGGGAATGATTTTGTTCTGGGTCTTAGATTCCTGATAACTGATCCCATCGACACCTCATGATCACACAGGCTGGTGTGCATCTTCCATGTGGGCTTTGTTGCTTCTCAGCTAGATGGCTGCTTGTTTATCTTCAAGCCCTTAAGACCCCAGATGCTATATCTTTTGATAGTCAGGCACCATCAGCTTTCTTCACCATATTTACTTATGCACCCATCTTGTCTTCAGCGATCATGTCGGTAAGGTGAGCATCACAGAATGCCAGATTATTAGAACAAAATGTTCGTGTGTTGAGAGAGTACTTGAGTCAAGGCCCAATGTCCATCTGCAACCTTAATTCTTAACATATAGATATAAATACATAGATCTATTCCCCTCATATATAAATGTGTACATGGCTGTATTTAGACCTCTATAAATGTCCTTTGCCTCCTGGTTCTTTCCTCTATTTCTTTTTTACTTTCCCCTTGTCCCACCATCATGTTCAGCCTTCATTTGGAGTTAGTAATTCCTCACTGCTACATAGCCCTTGATTAAGCCCCACTAGGCATCCTATGCCCTTCTCTCCATTGATTTCAGTTCACTTGTTGTTCCCTTGTCCCTGGGTTGGTTTTCACCCCCCTTCCTTTCTCCCACATCCCCTTCTCCCATATCCCACGCAGAACTATTGGTCCCGTTCTTATCATCTCTGAATTGGTTATCCCACCTATCTTATCTAGATAGGCATGCAGAGACATTAATAAGTGTAGAAACCAGGCAAAGCCAAACAAAACAACAAAGGAAGTCAAAACCAACAAAACAATAACAACAACAAAAACAAACCAAAATAACAACAAAAAGAAAGCTACTGACAAAAATGGAAAAGCCTATAAATAGTTCAAGGTCTTTTTGTTGGCCTTTAAGAGTGTTTTCCAGTCCAGTCTGATGGGGTGCCACACTCTGTGTCCAAAGTCTATTTTTTTTAATTCCCCAGGGATTTCATCACGTTGCTTCCCTTGCTGAGCTGTTGCATGCCCATTGTGTTTCGCCCCACTGTGATGGGGTCAGATCGGGCACAGTTCCCACACTGTGTCTGCAGTGTGGTCCCCCATAGCACTATGGTTCAGCGAGGGATGTTGTGTCTTGTGATGGGGCCAGCCCTATGGTCCTCTCTGTGCATTATCTGCTCTGAGCAGGAATATCATTCTCGGGGATTGGTGGGCCAGGATTTTTGGGGTTTTTTTCTCAGTTTATACTATTATTCTTGAGAAATCTAGTCTATTATTGATCTAATAGTTATTTCTTTGCAGGAAGTCTGACTTTTTATCTAGTTTCTTTCCAGATTTAATCTGTTTTTTCAGAATTATAAGCTCACTAAAATGTGTTTAGGGTGGTGTACTTTTTACTTATTGTGTTAGAGATTCCTGATTCTTGACTTTGAATATATCTTTCATTGATTTCGGAAAATTAGCAGCCATTATCTCATGAACTTTGCCTTTCTGTCATCATTTTAATCTTATTTTCTAGAAATCTTGTTAAATAATAAAATGAACTTTCTCATAATATTTTCTATTTCTTAACCCATACCTTTAATTTCTTTTTTTCCCAAACTGCCATTGTGCAATTGCCTCAGAATGATTTTTCATTTACTAATCTCTCTTCATCTTCATCCAATATTTTATTAATGTCATTATTTTTATTTATATTGTGCTTTAAATTTCTAGATGTTGTATTCGTGTCTTTTTTTCCAATCTGTCTGGTCTTTTCTTTTTTATATGGTGTCTTCTTATTCCCTCTGAGTTTAATCTCCCTTTTCTTTTCATCCTATATATCTCCTATCAAAAATCTATCACATCTGCATAAATGACTCTAAAGTTTGAATCTTTAACCCAGTGTTCTCTTTCAGTTGCCTTCTAGACATTATTATATTTCTGCTATCTCATGCTATGAGGCTCCCCTGACAACTCTATTCAAATCATGTGTCCTTTCTGTGACTTTCTGCAGCACTCATCTGTTCTGCTCAATTGCTGCTGAATCAGTTTTCCAACTCAGAAAACCATGTACCATTGGAAGAAACACTGTGCAGTCTTTTGTCATCCCCACAAATATTTCTATGTGTTAGCCAATTGTTGCAGCCATTGTCAATCCATCTCACTGAGCATCTTCTGCTGTCTTTGCTGACCCTCTCTATCAAACTTGATGATATTCTCCAGGGACTAATCCTTCCAGATAACATGGCCATGAGACAAAATATCACAAGCCTTACTGCTAAGAAGTATCTTCCAATACAGATGGGATCATTTTCCTGACAGGCCACAATGTATTTGATATTTTTTACCAAAAGCATAATTGAAATGTATTGATTCTTCTTTGGCATTCTTTTCTATGCTACTCATAATGTTGCTTATCAGTCCAGTTATGAACATTTTTTAATTCTTTATGTTAAGGCATAATCCATACAGAAAGCTATAGACTTTAATCTTCATATAATCAACCAATACTTATCAATATACAGCCTCACAGTGTAAGTTCTCCTTTCACATACATAAAATTAGATTATATGTCCTCTGAGCACAGAGCTCATGTTTTGTGCTTCTTAGCAAGACTTGGGGACACCATTAACGCTATTAAAACCACTTGAATGCCTGCTAAGCCAGACTTTCTTAGAGACCAAATCTATACTATCTAATGTGGGCTTGTTCTTTGACATGGGAGACTATATTTTATACTGGTCAATTCATCCATTAAGTGGATCTGGTTAGTGAGTAACTATTAAGTGAATCCTTCTGAAATTTTCCTTTGGAAGTTACATCACTTCTCTTGATGATGTTATCTCTGCTCCCATGCCACCAAGCATCATTAAATAACTGCTATGCACCTTTCAGTACAGGAAGATCTTGTCAGTGTGAGTCATAGTAACCAAAATTACAGCAATGTGAATCAAGTTGTTTTTTCTTTTCCTCAAAGTCTTCATCACAAGTCACAACACAATATCACTAACGTGGAAAACTATAATCTAGCCTCATTTTACAGGGGAATGAGAATACAATACTCTCAGTTAAAGCATGGGAGTAAAGGACAAGATATTTCTAGAAATATCACCCAGATTTTCACCCAGCACTTTCACCCAGAATTTAAAGATGGGGTGAAATAAATTATTCCAGGGATCTTAATCATAATAAAAATAGTGTCATTTTAAAGTAAGGAACAGTTTTCACTTGCTGTCTAATATATACGGCATACCATGTGGATTATATCAAAAGCTGTTTTTATTGTTTAAAATATATTGGAAATGTAACCATTACATTAAGCCTTAAACATGAAATATTAAACAAAAGTAATTTTACTCTCACATCAAAATTGGAAGAGATTTTTTTCTCTTTTATGTATTCTGTACTCCTGTTATAAAACAGTAAAGCAGTTTGTAAGAATGCAGGGTTAAATAGGAACATTTGTCTTTATTCTACAAGTTTCTTTGCTCGCCTCAATATTTATTGCTTATGTACTACTGTGTGCATGTGAATATTAATATAGACTCTTAAAATAAATAAGTCATACTAAATATCCATTATAGAGCACTGCTTGTGTACTGGTTAAGCACTGCGCTGCGACCTGCATGGTTGGCAGTTCAAAACCAGCAGCAGCTCCACGGGAGAAAGATTTTCCTTTCTACTTCTATAAGCAATTAGAGTTTTGGAAACCCACAGGGGTCACCATAAGTCAGCATTGATTCAATGGAAGCAAATTAGAGGCCTGTTAAATAACTTCTACTTTCCTTTTTAAAAAATACATGTGATTTGGAGATTTTTCCATTCAGTTACTTATTTGTCTCTATAATTCCTTTAACACCTGTATAGTATTTATTGTTATCAATGTACCATAATCAATAAATAGTTTTCTTAACTGTCAAAATTTAGGTTTTTCAACTTTTTTGTGTGTGTGTGATTAATTTGATATATTCTCAGAATAGGCCTAAACTCTGAGGACACAAAAATATGACTATATATTTTCTTTGAAGTGAGTTGCTATAATTGATGTATTATTGATGTCATATACATTGCCTGAGAGGTTG
>NW_022104341.1:33599637-33601052 GCF_000313985.2 Echinops telfairi | reverse complement strand
GATGGCTGCTTGATTACCTTCAAGCCTTTAAGACCCCAGACGCTATACTTTTTGACATCAGGGCACCATCACAAGTCACCACAGTTTGACAAACTGACAAACAACTGGTGGATAGGTAAACTCCTCCACTGTAAACATTGAGCAATGCTAAGCACAGACATACTGAGGGCAGAAATACAGAAGGCATGAACAGCACAGCTGTGAGTAGACCATCTGATCCTGGTGGGTGGGGCACTTTGTGGGGAAGGAATTTGAACATGTGGAAACAGAAGATAAGGTTCTTAATGAAAGCAGACATTAGAAACAGTGAGCCCTCCCTCATGATCTCCCCTACACACATAAAGCAAAGTCCTGGAAATTTATGTACTCTCAATGAAAAGGGAAACTAGACAAAATTCACCAGAGAATGTTTCCCCTGATAATTTTTCATCATGGCCTGTTCTGCATGCTGAGTCAGGTTTCAAATTTACAATAGCTGCATGACCTTGGGACTTCCAAGCCAAGGAATTGATCTGAAAATTGATTGCTGGCCATTGATATTCTTATGGGACTCTGATAGCAGGAACATTTTTTTAATAGCTAAAACTGAGTCACCTTTAAAAAAATCAATCCATAAAGTATCTGAGTAGTAGACACAACAAACAGAAATATTAGAACCTTCCTTAATGCAAAAGGATACATCTGTATTCTATTTGTCTACAGTCTAAAAATATAAAATACTAAAATCACATAGATGTACACAATCTGCAAAAGTACAAAAGCATAATAGAAATTGATCATATTAACTTCAGAATAGTGATTAACTCTGGGGATAGGCTAGAGTTTTAAAGAAAAATTGAAGCACCAACCCAGAGAGAAGAATTGAGCAACATGTCAACCAGGGGCAACATGTGACCATAACACGGATGCTTTTGCCATGAAGACATTATTGGAATAATTTGCAAAACTTGAATGGAGTTTCTGGGCAAAGGGTATATATAGGAGTTTGGGTATAGTTTTGAAACTTTCTTGTCAGTTTAAAATTGTTTCAAATGTTTTAAATATATATATATATTCTTTTTTTTTAAGAGAGGATGAAGTTGAGAAACACCACAATTAGAGGTGAGTGATAAAAGGAAAGAATCAAGGTGGGCTCATTTTTCTAGCTTAGGTGACTTAGTAGATATAATTCAATCTTCCAATTTAGGAAACCTGAGATGAAGGGATAGAGCCCTGGCGGCATAATGGTTACACATTGGGCTGCAATCCACAAGTTCAGCAGTTTGAAACCTCTAATGGTTTTGAGGGAGAAAGGTTGGGTTTCTACTCCTGTAAACAGTTACAGTCTCAGAAATTCACAGGGGCAGTTCTACCCTGTCCTGTAGGGTTGCTGTGAGTTGACAGCCAGTTAATAGTAGCGAGTTTGGAGTTTTTGA
>NW_022104341.1:33596541-33598334 GCF_000313985.2 Echinops telfairi | reverse complement strand
AATAAACTAATTAATATTCTTATATTTTAATGTCTTTGTCATTCTTCACTGAATTATTCAGACTACTCAAAAAGTAATCTTTTCATAAAACCCACATGGAAGGAGCACACCAACCTGTGTGATCATTAGGTGTCCACGGGAAGAGGTATCAGAAGTTCAAAAACAAGCACCCTCAAGTTGTCATGAAAGAGCATAGGCAAAGTGGAGACCCAAAGCCCACCTGTAAGATAATGGGACAGTCCTTCCCAGAAGGGCCACATGAAAGGGATGACATATCAAGGGTGCAGTAGAGCACAGATGAAACACCAAACTATCCCCTAGTTCTTTAAAATTTCCTCCTCCCACTCTTATGGCCTTAGTTTTACCTCGCTAATCTTGCTAGTCCTAAATATATACATTAGTACGATTAAAGTCTTTAGATGCACAAAATCCAAGATAAGATAATCGCTCAGAAACAGTAATGGGAGTAATGATTCCCTGAGGGTACAGGAATGGGGGAGAGGGGACTGATAGTAATGATGACTGTATAACCCTACTCAAGGGAAATGAACATCAGACATTTAGGTGAAAGGATACATTGGATGGTGTAAGTTATGGCAAAAATAACAACAACAATAATAATATATAATACCTTAAGGGTTCAAGGGAGTGGTAGGGTGGGCGGGAGGGGATAAAGGGAAGCTGATATCAAGGAGTTCAAGAAGAAAGAAAATTATGATGGCAGCAATTGTACAACTATGCTTAATCTGATGGGACTATGGATTGTACTTATGTATGTAAGAGTTCCTAATAAAATGTTTTTAAAAAGAAATAATCTTCAAATTAAATCTGATGATCCATCTCCACCCTTAAACCTAAATCTACCCAAAGAATTCAAAGATCAGCTCCAAAAGTCTTAAGGATAATGTCCCTTACCTTATTATTTAATATCCCCTCCCCTGTGATCTCCCCATATTTTACACAAATGTGTGTAGTTGCAATTTACATAATGTGTTTTTCTTTACAAGACTGTCTCCCTGATTCTAAGATCCTTGAGATCTTGAACCAAATTTTACTCATCTCTGAATAAATATTTCAAGAGTCTCTCTCATAATTTCAATTTATCAGGTATTTTGGCTTCGTAACAGTTTGGGATAGTTCTTCATTGTTTTCACCTTGTATTGAAGCTAATGAAATGCTCACAGGGCAAGTATCGTCTCTGGCATTTTTGGCTTATTTCTTGTGATGTTATCATCTTTAACCATTATTTGTTTGCTTGTTGTGGAAACTCGTTAGTCCTACTTGCTCTTTTTGTCTGAATTTGCCTGGGTAAAATCAGAGAAACCATATAATCTATGAATCCACTTAAACCACACTGCCATATAGGTAATTCTGAGTCATAGTAACCCTGTAGGACAGAATAGAATTGCCCATTAGGGTTTCCAAGGCTGCATACTTAGGGAGGCTGGCTGCCACTTTGTATTCCCACGTAGCAGCTGGTGGGTTCCAACGACTGACCTTTGAGTTAGCCTATGAGCCCTTAACCACTGTGCCAGCAAGATGTCTAGCACTCTATAGGAGAAAGCAACCCACTTAACCAGTCATTCTATATTATGTAACCACACACTGAAGCAAATAATCAAATGAAGGTACTGATTTTAACCCTTCCAAGGTATAGAGTTTCCATTATTCACTCAAGAAACCTCACTTAGTGTCTATGACATATTCCTATCTGGTACATACAAAGTAAGAACACCAGTGCCAATCAGTACTTTTTAACAGGTAATTAATATAATTATATTAATATCATAAAA
>NW_022104341.1:33582802-33594430 GCF_000313985.2 Echinops telfairi | reverse complement strand
ACCAAGCCTCCTAATTAGATTTCAGGTTAATAGATACAGGCTTCTGGAGATGCACATTTAATAGCAGCCTGGGTTTCTCATTGGCATTTCATTGCATTTATAACTACATACTCTACTTCTATCTTACCTGGTTGATTATAAGCTCCCACAGAGGAAATAGTCTTTTGCCTCCTTGCCTGCTATAACTTTAGCCTTGTAATACAGTAGTACTCAAAAAAATAATAAATGAAGGACTAAAGTGGTATAAGTAAAGTCCTTACTAATAAATTAATTTATCAAAGAAAAAATTAAAAATACTTACTAAACATTGAGCTTTGAGGCACATCTAACTGGTAAAGCCATCATAATAAATGTCTGAAAATTTGAATGAGAAAATTGAATGAGGTAGGGAAAATTGGGAGTGTATAATTGGGATGGCAATGAGTAGAATCAGATGAAAATTCACAAAGACCATCAAATTTTTCAAGAAGATAATTGGTAACCTCAAGAATCCTGCTTAACACTCTTAAGAAAATAGATAACTTGTCATTTTTGTGATAGCAAAGGTAGCATTGAATGTAGCAAAGTAAATACAGAATGACCACGGTTAAAGTAATTACTAAGAAGTACACATATAAAAGTTGGACATTGAATAAAAAAGAGAGAGAAGAATTGATGCATTTGAACTATGGTGCTGGTGAAGAATATAAAATACCATTGACTGCTGAAAGGATAAATAAACACATCATAGAAGAGGTATGGTAAGTGTGCTCCCCAGCGGCTAGGATGGCGAGACTTTGTCTTACATTCTTTGGACATGTTACCAGGAAGAAAGACATCATGACTGATGAAGTAGAAGGGCAGCGTAGGAAGATCTTAATGAAATGGATTGACATAGTGGCTTCAACAATGGGCTCAAGCATAGGAATCATTGTGAGGATGGCACAAGACTGGGCTGTGTTTACATTCTGTTGTGCATCAGTTCACTATGGTTTGGAAATAACTGATAGCACTTAACAACAAGAAGCGCACAAGACAATGTCAAGGAGTCAAGGAAGGAAAAGGATGTTTGGAAGCAGATTGTGGGAACAATTGTACAATACTGCTTGATGTGATTGAACTATAGATTTACATGATATATGTGTTAATTCACAATTAAAAAAGAAAATTAAATCCTTCGGTGAAGGATATAACAAATACAATGTTGTAACAACAGCAACAAAAAAATGTGTGTATGATTATGCAAATCATATGTAAAACATATAATGTGAATATATAAGTATTATGTATTCATAAATAGATATCTACAGATATACATATACACCTACAGTTTTATATGCACATGCATATATGAGGGGCTTCAAAAATTTCATAGAAAAATATGAAGATCGTGAAATTTCCACATGAACTGTTTAAAACCCTCTCATGTTGTCATATATATACATGAAAGAAAGTAAAAAGGGCACAGTTTTGGATACTTCTGAGATATAACCAAACACTTTATAAGATTTAATTTCTGGGTTTGAAAACTCAGGACCATATTTCATGGGACAAATCAGGTATGGGCATAATATAGTCCATAAATTATACTCATATGCTTTACATCTCATGTGGTGATTATTATTTGTGGTTTTAAAAACTTGCAAGTGGCTATCTACAATATAATTCTCGGGCAAAACTTCTTTGGATAAAAGAAAAATAATAAATTTTAAACTGATGTCCGCCATGCTGGCTATCCCAGGCCTTCTGGCTCCCTGCAGGTCTGGCCCAGACCTACGGTGACTCCACTAGCCCACCCCAGCCCAGAGGCTGGCATACCACCACCGCCCCCAGCCCACCTTCCACAACTTTCCAGTCATTGCCAGTCCCCACCCCGCAGCAGCTTCCCAAGTGATAGGCCTGCACAGCACCACACTCACTGCCCGCAACCACCCTGCCCATGTTGCCTGAGAAGCCACCCAACCAGCCCTCCAAATGGCTTCCCAGAGAGAAAACTCAGGGCTCCTTGATGCCCAAGAAAATGGCAGAGAACTCCTCCAAAACAACAGGCAGAGAGAAACCTACACCAACAACCGCTACAAGAAAATAACAGAAACAATATGCAATGTCAGAGGACTACCTGAACCTAATGATGTTCATAAAAGAAGCAGAAGTTGATCCGCCAAAGAAAGAAATCTTTAGAATGCTTCTTAGAGTCATACAGGATATGAGGGAATCAATACAGAAAAAGGTTGAAACAATAGAGTAGGCTCCACATAGCAGTGGGAAATACAAGGGTTACAGGATGAGGCAACAGAATCACAGAACAAGAAGAGACCTCACCAACAGACTTGAAGAAGTGGAGAACCATAACAGTGAACTATAAGATAGTCATGCAGATTTCAACAAATGGGAAATACAGTCAAACAAGGCAATCAAAGAAACTGAAGAAAACATGAGAACAACGAGTGATGCTATGAAGAGGGACGGCATTCAAATAATTGGGATACCAGAACAGGACACAACAAAGAACTCAACAGCAAAAAATAGCAAGGGAATTCTTGGGGGAAAAAAACTTCCTCAACTTATTGATTGAGAATCAGACAACCATTCAGGAAGCAGAGAGGATACCATTAGAACAAGGCATACAGTAGTCAGACTAGCCAACTTTGAGGAAAAGAAGAATATCATATGAGCAGCTAGAGAAAAAAATTCAATTGCCTACAAGGTTCTCAGATAAGGATATGCTCAGACTTATCAATGGAGAGTGTGAAGAAGAGGACAGAGTGGAATAGTATCTTCTGAAAGCTGAAAGAGAATAATACAAACCCAAGGATCCTCTATCCTGCCAAACTATCTATTAAAATAGATGGAGAGGTAAGAGTTTTCTCGGACAAGGAAAACCTCAGAGAACATGTGAAAAGAAACCCAGCACTAAAAAAAGTCTCACCAACTTACTTTGGACCAAAGACCAACATTCACTGAGCACAAATAGGTGACCACCACATAGCACAACTCCATTCAGAGGTCAAAACACCAAAAATGACCCCCAAGATAACACTGGCTCAACAGTGAAAAGAAGTCAAGTAGGAATACACACAGACATATACAACACACTGATTTGGAGGGAGATAGGAAAATACCTAACATAAGAGATATGTAATGACAACAAAGACCCCACAGATGGATGTAATAACTCTGAACTTCCACTATCTGAATTCACCCACTGAAAGACAAAGGTTAGCAGACTAGATTAGAAAACATAACCCATCAATCTGTTGTCTTGAAGACAAAAATAGGTCGAGAATCAAAGGATGGCAAAAAGTATACCAAGCAAATGGCAATTTAAAGAAATCAGGAGTTGCAATCCTAATCTCTGACAAAATAGATCTCAAGGTGCATGTCATAAAAAGAGCTAAGGATGGGTACTATATCATGCTCAAGGGATCAGTAGATCAAGAGCCAATCAGCATAATGAATATATATGTGCCCTGTGAGAGACCTGCAAAATTCATCAATCAAATTCTTCAAAAGATGAAAAAAGGTCAACACGCATAGTAGGTGACTTCAATACCCACTTTTTGAGAAAGACAGATCATTGGGAAAGAAGCTCAATAAGGAGGCTACAGAATTAAACCCTACAATTAGGCAACTCGATCTGATAGACATATTTAGAGCTGCCAGCACAATTTTTTTAAGTCACATTCTTTTCAAGTACACATGGCATGTATTCAAAAATAGACCACAGGCAGGAAAACAAATCAGTCTAAGTAAATTCAATATATATAAAGGTCATTCAGACATTCTTCTCAGACCACTACCCCATAAAGCTAGTAACCAATGCAAGGAAGATCAAAATAACAAGGACAAACACTTAGAGGATCAACAAACTGCTATTCAAAAATAAGTAGGTACTGACCCAATTAGAGACAAAGTTAGAACGTTTTTTGGAAACTTATGAGAATGAGCATACAACATACCAAAACCTATGGGATACAGCAAAAGCAACTATCAGAGGATGCTTGCTAATGATAAATGCTTATACAAAAAAAGAAGAGAGACTTATGGTGGATATGTTATCAAAAAACCTCCAATAATTAGAACAGAGTCAACAGAACAATTCCTCCAATATCAAAAGAAAAAAAGTACTAAAAATCAGGGTGGAGATAAACAAGTGGGAAAACAAGAAAATGATGCAAAAATTCAGCGAGGTAAAAAGCGAGTTAAAAAGAATCTACAGACTGTTGGCAAACCTAACCAAAGAGATGAATTAACAGGCATCAATAGCCAGAATGAGGGATGAAGCAGGGGTAATTACAACAGACCCCAATGAAATTAAAAGATTAATTACGTGGTACTACGAAGGTCTGTATTCCAATGAATAAAATAATTTGGAAGACACGGACAAATACTTGGTAAAACAACCCCTCCCCATATTATCCCATATAGAGGTTATTAACCTGAACAGACCCATAGCAAAAGAAAAATAGAAAAAGTTATTGTGTTAGACAGGTTTCTCTAGAGAAACAAGACCAGGACACTGATGATTTTATAGAGATAGATAGATAAATCGATACAAAGTGAGAAATAAACAGCTAATAAGTCTATAGAGCAGTACAAATGGCTCAGTGCTACTCACTTCCGTGAGACAGCTAATACACTGGCAGTCCTTCAAGTCATGGGGGCCAACGGGTGCAAGTCAAGAAAGCAGACAGCTGAGTACTCTGTTGAGCAATTCAGGCAATCTGGCCACAGGCAGCAAACAGCAAGGCAGGTCACCAACAGTCAGCCAGATGACAGGGTCCGACAGTCCCCAGCTCAAGCAATTTATACAGCAGTAGCATGGCAAAGCAAGTCTTGAAGGAACCTCAAACTACAGCAACACAATCCATGGGTTGGGTGTCCTACAGGTGGTGTAGCTCACAAGTTGAAGTGGAGAACCAGCTAAGGTAGCCACACTGGTCTGATCATCAAAGAGCAAGAGACAAGAAAGGAGAGGCTCACCAAACCATTTATCTCTCTGCCCTTCCATTAAACTGCCCTTCAATTAATCCCAAATGTGTTCATTGGCCATGTTGGCACAATAAACCTACCTATCACAGTTATCAAGGAACTACCAACTAAAAAGAACTCCTGGTCCAAACAGCTTCACAGGAGAATTCTATCAAGCATTCAGGGAAGAGCTGACAATGATTCTACACAAGCTCTTCCAGAGCATAGAAAAGGACAGCAAACTCCAAAATTCATTCTTTGAAGCTAGTATAACACTGATACCAAAAGCAGGCAAGAATCCCACAAGAATAGAGACCTACAGACTGATATCTCTTATGAACATTGATGCAAAAATCCTTAATTTTTGACCAATAGAATACAAAAGTACATAAAACAAATAATTCACCATGACCAAGTGGGATTCATTTCAGGGATGCAGGGATAGTTCAACATCTGAAAGTCCATTAACATTATCCATCACACTGACAAGAAAAAGGAACAAAACCATATGATAATATTAATAGATGGCAGAAAATGCATTTGACAACATTCAACACCAATTCCTACTTAAGACAGTCAAGGAGATGGGATTGGAAGGAAATTACTTTAAAAAAACACAAGCTGTATATTAAAATCCAACAGCCAGCATTATAGTCAATGGAGAAAAGATAAAAACAATCCCCCTAAAAATGGGAATAGGCAAGGATGTCCCCTGTACCCACTTTTATTCAACATCATAACATCATTCTAGAGGTCCTATCTAATAACATGAGGCAACAGAAAGATATCAAAGGTATTCATCTGGGGAAAGAAGAAGTGAAGTTATCATTATTCACAGATGACATGATTCTACATATTGAAAAACCTCAAAAACTCCACATTATTAGGACTGGAAGTAATAGAGGAATTTAGCAAAGTGTCAGGATACAAGATCAACAAACAGAAGTCAATCGGGTTGCTATATTGATCAGATAGGATCACAGAAATGGAGATCAAGAAGGTAGTACACTTCACAATAGCCAAGCATAAATTGAGATATTTTGTAAAGATTTTGATCCTACCAAGGCTCTATATAAGTTTAATGCAATCCCAATACAAATACCAACATCTTTTTCAAAGAAATGGAAAAACTGACTACCAACTTCATATGGAAAGGGAAGAAACCCAGAATTAGCAAAGAACTCCTCAAGAAGAAGAATGAAGTCAGAGGGCTTGCTTTACCTGTCTTTAAAACCTAGTATACAGTCACAGTCAGCAAAACAGCAAGGTACTGGTATAACAACAGATACTCGGACCAATGGAAATGGACAGAAAACCCAGAAATAACATAAACAGTATACAGGCAGCTGATCTTTGATATGAGTCCCAAAATCATCAAATGGGAAGTGGATGCCCTCCTTAACAGATGGTGCTGGAACAACTGGATATCTATCTGCAGAAAAATGAAGCAAGACCCTTACCTCACTCCATCCACAAGAATAAACTTAAGGTGGATCACAGACCTCAAAGTAAAACCTCAAACTATCAGGATCATTAAAGAGAAAATTGGGACAAATCTAAGAACCTTGGTGCAAGGAACACACTGGCTAACAGAAATAGGGAATGATATACACACAGAAGAAGATAAAGTAGACAAGTGGGACATAAAGATAAAACACCTGTGTACATCGAAAGACTTCATCAAGAGAGTAATAAGAGAGTCCACAGACTGGGAAAAGATCTTTAGCAATGACATATCAGACAAAGGGCTTATTACTAAAATCTACAAAACTCTACAAGCCTACAAGGGAAAAAAATGAATTACCCACTAAGCAGGTGGGCAAAAGACCTGAACACATTCACAAGTTTGGAAACCTGAATGGTCAATAAACATATGAGTAATGTTTCCAATAATTAGCCATCCAGGAAATGCAAATTAAAACAACTATGAGATACCATGTAGCATCCTCAACTATGAGACTTCAGCAAACATCCTCAAAGCCCAATTCAATAAATCAGAAAGCACCAAATGTTAGAGGGGTGTGGAGAGATGGAATAGTCATCCACTCCTTGTGGTCTTGTAGATAGGTACAACCACTGTGGAAACCAATTTTGTGATACCTAAAACAAATGGATATCAAGTTACCTTATGACCCAGCAATCCCTCTACTGGGTATATACCCAGAAGTAAGAAACACCATGGCCAGGCATCTGCACTCCAATGTTCATCGTGGCACAGTTCACAATCATGAAGAATTGGAAACACCCTAAATATCCACCGATAGACAGATGGATTAAAAACCTCCAGTGTATACACACAGCGGAGTATTACACATCCCTAAAAAATAGTGATGGAAGCAAAGCATATCGTCTTGTGGAAAGGTTTGCAGGAAATTATTCTGAGTGAAGTTATCCAGGCACAAAAATGCAAGTACAACATGAGTCCACTGAGATCAATTCAAATGGCACGACAGATATGGAGGAAAATGAAGATACCACTGCATAGTTTCCTGTCAAAGGACCAGACCAGACCATGCCCAAGGATGCAAAGGGCATCAATAATAAAAAGAAACCAAAAAGGTGCAGATAGCATCGGGCCTGACAGACTTCCCATCCTCCTCTCTCCTGCCTTTAAAGGACATAGAGGGAAGAAAAAAGTTGGCAATGGGGGAGCAGGGTACTAATCCACCCAGGGGGAGAGGTACCGTTTATGTCTCCACAGAAAAAGGTGAGCGAACAGACCTCATTCCGGTGTTACAAGCCTCGAGCTGCATGGAACATCCCATTAACAAAGAGGCCTGCAAGGCTGGCCCCAGCTTGAGTTACGATGTCCCCCTTCCACAGGTGGCTGTGATACTGATGGCAGTACTGAGGACAAAGCCCAGGGAGAGTGACCAGTCTGCCCCATCCACATGGGAACAAACTAAGATGAAAAGAGAGAAAGTATGCCTCATCCGGACACACCAAGCTCTGAGGACAACGTGAGGGGAAGGACTACAGAGCCCGCCCTAATTCTGGACAAGAAGTCCCGCCCTCAATCACAGACATAGAGTACAGCACTGAAGATACAGTGCAGAGAGGGCGGCCGTTGCTCCCCACATGGAGGCAAACCAAGGGGGGAGTACACCAGGCTGATGGGAACAAACCCATGAAGCCCTGAGGAATCCCCGAAAGTACACTTCTGACTCAG
Organism: Echinops telfairi; assembly: GCF_000313985.2. Taxonomy (NCBI): domain Eukaryota; kingdom Metazoa; phylum Chordata; class Mammalia; order Afrosoricida; family Tenrecidae; genus Echinops; species Echinops telfairi. The sequence continues at coordinate 33,586,311 of NW_022104341.1, read as the reverse complement.
GGGACAGCACTTGATACTTCACCTGGACTGGTCAGGGAATATTCATAAAGGTCAGCAGTTAGACCTGGAACAATCTATGTGTTTGTTTTGTTTTATTACTATTTTTGATGTCTAGCTACATAAGATGGACAGGCTAGATAATCCCAAGGAGACAGCAACAGGACCTACCATGTGGGGTGGGGGGATAGGAGAGGAGGAGATGGGGGGCGGGGGAGCGGTGAGCCAATTACATCAGGGACAGGAGGAGAGCAAGGGATCTAAAATCAATGGTAAGGAGAGTATAGTGTCCTTGTGCTGTCTGATCAATTGTAATGTGTCCGAGAGGAATGATTGAGAGTTGAACGAGGGGTAAGCATGACAGTGGGACAGGAGGAAAGACAAAAAATATAGGAAGCAACTAGGGAGCAAAATTTATATATAGGTATAAATATAGATATGTATATGTGTAAATATAAAGATCGGTGTTTTTATCTAGGTATGTATAAATAATTAAGTATAATTGGGAAGCAGATGGACTTTGGGCCTCTACTTAAATCCTACCTCAGTACAAGAACTGTTTGTTCTAATAATGTGGCAATGTAGTATACTCATTTTTTTAATCATTTTATTAGGGACTCATTCCATACATCAATTGTATCAAGCATATTTGTACATATGTTGCCATCATCATTTCCTAAACATTTACTTTCTGTTTGAGCCCTTGGTATCAGCTCCTCTTTTTAATCCCTCCATCCCCCACCCCTCGTGACCCCTTGATAAATTATAAGTTATTATTGTTTTCATATCTTACACCGAACAATGTCTTCCTTCACCCATGTTTCTGTTGTTCATCCCCCTGGGTGGTTGGGGGGAGGGGGGAGATTATATGTCGATCATTATAATCGGTTCCCTCTTCCTCCCCTCTCCCACCACCTTCCTCCTACCCTCCTAGTATTGCTACTCCCATTTCTGTTCCTGAAGTGTTTATCTGAGCTGGACTTTGTGTGTCATGAGCTCTTACCTGTACCAGTGTACACGCTCCAGACTAGCCAGAACTGAAAGGCCGGACTGGAGTCTTGATAGTGGAGGATGAAAAAGACTCAAAGAACCAGAGGAATGTCATGTTTCATTGGTGCTATACAGTGCCCTGATTGACTCATTCCTTCCTTGTGACCCTTCTATGAGGAGATGTCTTACTGTCTACAGATAGGTTTTGGGTCTCTGCTCCAATCCCCTCATTCTCAATAATATGTTTTTTGTTGTTGTTTTAGGTCTTCTGGTGCTTGTTACCTGATTCCATTGACACCTCAAGATAGCACATGCTGGTGTGAGGATACTCATCTTCCCAACATAATCACTAAAGACAAAGTGGGTGCATAAGCAAACATGGTGAAGAAAGCTGATGGTGCCTGGCTATTAAAAGATATAGCATCTGGGGTCTTAAAGGCTTGCAGTCAAACAAGTGGCCATCTAGCAAGGAAGTAATAAAGCCCACATGGAAGAAGCATGCCAGCCTGCATGATCATGAGGTGCCGATGGGAATAGGTATCAGAAGTTCAAAACCAAGCAATCAAACTGACGTAAAAGAACATAGGCAAGGAGGAGACCCAGAGCCCACCTGTAAGACAATTGGACAGTCCCTCACAGATGGGCCCTGTGGATATATCCAGGGTGCAGTACAGCACTGATGAAACACACAACTATCTTCTAGTTCTTTAAAAATTTTTCCTCCCACTATTATGGTCCTAGTTTTACCTCACTAATCTTGCTAGTCCTGCGTATGTACATGGGTACAACCGAGGTCTTTTGATGTACAAAATTCACGATAGAGTATCCCTTCAGAAACAGTAAGGAGAGTATTGATTTCCTGGGGATATGGAAAGGGGGCAAGGGGGCAATGGGAAACCAATAGCTATGGTGACAGTATAACCCCACTTGAAGGGAATGAACATCAGAATTTAAGGAGGATGGATACATGAGATGGTATAAGTTAAGGCAAAATAATAATAATCATATAATATACTGAGGGTTCAGAGGGGAGGGAGGGCAGAAGAGGGAGGGGATAAAGGGGAGCTGATATCAAGGCATTTAAGAAGAAAAGAAAATGTATTGAAAATGATGAGGGCAGCAATTATATAAGTATGCTTGATCTAATGGCACTATAGATTGGAATAATATCTGTAAGAGCTCTGTGTTAGCCTGGGTAGACTAGATAAACAAATCCATAGACACTCATATGTGTATAAGACAGAGCTTTATATATAAGAGCAGTTGAATATTGAGAAAACATCCCAGCACAGTCCAGATCAATTCTATAAGTCCAATATTAGCCCATATGTCTGATACCAATCTATAAAGTCCTCTTCAGACTCACAAAACACATGCAATGATGCTGAATGCAGGAAGATCACAGGCTAGTGGGTGAGAAGTCTTGTGGATCCAGTGGCATTGTAAGCATCTCAGTGCTGGCAGGGGTTTCCACGTGGCTTCTCTGGCTCCAGATGTCTGGCTCCATCAGCCTCTCTCCATGTGTTTTCTCCATAGGGGTGTCTCGCAGGGAGTGAGGAGATAGAGAGAGAGAGAGAGAGAGAGAGTCTCCCATCTCCAGGGAGGAATACGGGAGTTCCCAGAATCCTCAGAAGGCCATACCCACACAGAGGCCTCATTGACTATAGCCGGATTGACAGGCTAGACCACCCCTACACTCTTTTTGTGTGTGTGTGTATAAGAAAGAGCTTTATATCAAAGGGTAATTGCATATTAAGAAAACATCCCAGCCCAGTCCAGATCAAGTCCGTAAATCTGATCCTAGCTCTTATGTCCAGTACCAGTCTGTAAACTCCTTTTCAGACTCGTGCAACACATGCAATGGCACCGTATGGCACTGTATGCAGGAAGCTGCAACGTCTTATGAATCCAGTGGTGGCGGAACAACATTTCAGCGCTGGTGTGGGGCTCACGTGGCTGCCCCAGCTCTAAGGATCTAGCTCCATCAGCATAGCTCCATGTGGTTTGTCATTAGGAATGTCTTCCAGGAAGAGGAAGAAGAGAGAGATTGTGTCTCCCGCCTCGGGGAGGAAGACAGGAGTTCCCAGAATCCTCAGGAGAAAGCCCTGCCCACACAAGCAGGCCTGAATGACGGGTGAGACTCCACCCCTTCCCTCAAGTTGACAGGAGATGATGTAACTGCCACAAGGCCCTTCCAAGAGGAAGCACAACACACTCTAGAAGCTACAAGGAAAAAGTTCTATCAAATGCCTACACTTTGTCATATAAAAAGGCTAAGCAATAAACAATTGCATGAAAAAATACTCCTGAATAAAGAGATTTGTGGCAAATAGGGAAGCTCAGGGGCTCATTTCCTTACATTACAAATTCATGAGGACACACGGGCCAATGGGTGGAGGCCAGGAGGGCAGCTAGCAGGGAGAGCTGGGAGCGGGTGAGGCCCTGCCAGCCTCGCCCTGAACCCTAAGCATGTAGGTCCAGTGCCCAGCGCACCATGCCAACTCAGCAGATGGAACACTGAG
>NW_022104341.1:33571406-33582381 GCF_000313985.2 Echinops telfairi | reverse complement strand
GGGGTTCTCTCAGGAGCACACTGCTCCAGTCTGTTCGGCGAGCCCCAGAGGCAGGGTGGTTGTGCACTGGCCAGCAGCTACAGGATGAGCAGTGTGGACCCACAGCCGCTCCCTGGAAGGAAGATGGGGCTCTCTGTACTCACATGGCCATGGGCGTCCAGCTGCACCCCTACACTCTTAATCCTCAAATTGACACAAGATTATGTAACTACCACAGACAACCCCTTGTCAATTTGACACTTTGACATAACTCTTTAGACATATATAATTTTCAAACAATAATAAAATAATATCTGTACCTAATAGGATCAAACTAAAATGCAGACAATTCAAAATGTGCCACCCTCATTTAAATATAACATTCTATCAGTGAACAAAACAAAAATATCCTATATTTATGTGAATACATACACCTTAATCCTATAACCCTATGAGTATATTCCCCCACCTATGAAAGTGTGTAAGCCAACCACTTCATGACTTATCCTCATAATTTTGGGTATCCAATTTCTATACTGCCCACTTACATCAGCCCAGTGCTCTGAGGAGACAATCATATTCTTTGAAGTGAAGAATCTACATTCTAGTTGGAACCTTGTGATGTCTGCATCCATAAGCAAAGTCAAATCAGGACAGGCCATCCCTAAAATCTTCAGCAATATACACCAGTTCACAGACTCAAATATCTTCTCTTCATCTGGTTGTGTTCTGGCCAACTCAATGTGGGCTGCCTCACTTAGCCTCAACAGGGTGCCCATTGGTCACCTTGCCTTTAGAACATGGCCCCATCACAAATTCTCAACAAACTTAGTCCCCTTATACCAGGTCATGAACTTCAGACCACTCTTAATCTTCAAATTGACACCAGTTTATATAACTACCATAATCTCCTAGGAAAATGTTTTAAAATAAACAAATAACAGAGAAAAAGTAGGTTTTTGTTTTGTTTTTTATCATCCAAAGTTGTATTGTGGTCATAGTATATGAATGTCAATTGAAACAAATATATGATCGTATAATTAAGAAGATTTTTAATTTTATGTATATGTATGTAAACCTGTGGCTACATTTCTAGTTGTGTGCACTTTTTTTCCAAACCATCCTATTAGGAGCTAATACAGGCATCATAGCATCTCATAGTCCAATCACATCAAACAGTATTGTATAATTACTACCAAAATCAGTTCCAAAACATTTGCTTCCTTCTTGAACTCCTTGATATCGCCTCCCCCCAGTGTCCCCACCATACATGCCAGGAACCCTTATTCTAATTTTTGTCTCTATGGGTTCATCAATCCTGGGGTTCATATACTTGGAGAAATTACTACAGTAGATTAAAATGATAAACCTTACTCGAACGGTTAAGACCTTGTCATTTGATCTCCCCTCTGATACACTTGCGTCTTGATCTGGTTTTCCATGCTTTTTCTGTGTTTGTTTGTTTTTCATTTTGGGGTATATCTCTGATGTATTTTGTCATTGTAGGTTGCCTTCTTGAATATCTGTTATGTGTTTTTCTGTTTCTCAGTATATGAAAACCAGGATTGATAAAGAAAATAGTTTTGACTACTAATAATCTTATCAACATTTTGATAATGCTTATCAAAATTTCATTTACCTGAGACCAGAAGAATTAGATGGTACCTGGCTTTCAATAGAGAGCTCCTGATAGAATGGGGTGGGGACATGAAACAGAATTCAAATTCTTTAAAATTCCATACTTAGTAGATTAATTTAGTGTGGACAACTCCCCAAGACAAACGCCCATAATATCTTTATACTTTAATCTGGAATTATCCTCTGAGCTCACTTTTTAGCTAACAGATTGACTTATAAAATAAAGAATAGCAACTACAAGCAATGTGTTCCATTAAAAAATACCCATAGGATCCAAAAAGGTCAAAATTTACTCTAAAGAGATGATGAGAATGTAAGGGGGCAGGGAAACTAGTGTAATGGAAATGATGCTTCTAAATGAGTGAGAATTAAACACATTGTGAAAATTGTAACCACAACACTGAGTAAATTGCATGGAAATTATTAAATGGGGACATAATTTGCTCTGTAAACTTTTACCTTAAACATAATAAAACATTGTTTTAAAAAAATTGAATGCTGCTTAGGCATAATTACAAAGGTAGATGCCAAAGGGTGGGGTGAGATAGTTAAGGTTTATTGTGCCAACCTGGCCAATAAACACATGTGGGATTCATTGAAGGGCGGTGGGATAAATAGCTCAGTGAACCTCGCCTTTCTACTTCTCGGGTCTCTTGCTTTCTGATGGTCGGACCAGGGTGCAGCTGCCTAAGCCAGTTCCCTGCTTCAACAGGCAAGGCTCACTTCCAGCAAGACATCCCTGAGGAGAAGCCACATGAACCTACCCTGATGCAGCCTGGGTGCTGGAGCAGCCGTGTGGAGACCCCTTCCAGCACTAAAATGCTTACACGCTCACTGATTTGGCTTTCCTCCTTTAGTTGGCATCATTGCATGTGTTTTGTGAGATTGAGGAGGACTTTATAGATTGGTGTTGGACATATGGGTTAATGTTGGATTATGAGCTTGGATAGCACTGGGTTGGAATGCTTTCTTAATGTACAATTACCCTTTATATAAAACTCTGTGTTATACATATGCATTTCTGTGGATTTGTTTCCCTAGTTTACCCCCAGACTAACATGGGGGAGGGGGGGCCAATGGGAGACAGGTGGTAAAGAAATAGAGTATAGAAAACAAGAAAACAAGGATACAGCTATATACAGGTGCAAAAGGAAGAAGTAGTGGCTTTTATTCCAAGTATAGGAAGATCTACAGGTTTGAAGGAGAGGTTACAAGATTCCTTTCACTAATGGTGGATGTGATAATGTGGCCTTTTGTTAATGATTTGAATATGTTATGGCAAATATGCTTATTTTAAAGACAGATCCCAGTAATCAACAAAAACTGGCAAGTAAGATTCCTGATTATTTATTTCATTTTCCAGATTTCTAGAAAAGGAAGTTGAGATGACTGTATTATTTTTTCCGGGATATTCTACCCTTCACCAGAGTTGCCTGAGAATGAGGTCATTGTTTATGTCCACAAAGAAGAAAACAAACACAAATATTTGTTATCTGCTTGCCCTTATAATCCTTCTACTGATCTAATACTTCAACCTTTAATAACATCCAATGGTTCTATAACTACTTTTTTGGTGAAACACTGACAACTAATTGTGACCACATTTCATTAACCACTTGGCCTGTATTTTCCCTGTCCTATTGTATCAAAAGTGTATGGAGAAATGGGAATCATATCAGGGATGCAAGCAGGATTCAACATTTGGAAAACAATCCATGTTATCTACCACATAAACAAGACAAATAATAAGAAACACATGACCGTATCAATAGATGCAGAAAAAGCATTTGACAATATCCAACACTGCTTTCCAATTAGAACATTCAATAAAATATTAATAGAAGGGAATTACTCAACATAATAAAGGCCATATATGAAAAATCCAATAGCCAAGATCACACTCAATGGGAGGAAACAGAAAACATTTTCCCTGAAAACAGGAACTAGACAAAGGTGCCCCTTCCCACCATTCATATTCAACATTGTGCTGGAAGTCTTAACTAGAACAATTAAACAACAGAAAGAAATCAAGGGAATATAATTGGGTAAAGAAGAGTGAAGCTCACACTGTTTGAGGATGACAGGATTTTATATAGTGAGAACCCCAAGGACTGTACAAAAAGATGATTAGAAACAACTAAGGAATTTGGTAAAGTAGCAGATACGAGATTAACAAGCAGAAATCAATCAGATTCATATATACCAGCAAAGAAAGCTCCTAAAGAGGCATCAAGAAAACCATACCATTTACAATAGCCAAACAAAAGATGAAATGCCTAGTAGTCAATCTAACCAAAAAAAAACAAAAGACCTGTACAAAGTAAGCTGCAGAACATTATTATAAGAAACCAAGAGAGACCTACACAAATGAAAGGATAGCCACTGTTATTGGATAGGAAAACTTAATATTCTAAAAATGTCAATACTACCTAAAGCAACAAATACAATGAAATTCTAATTTAAATCCCAACTTCATGCTTTAAAACAAGAGAAATACTAATTACCAATTTCATATGAAAAGGGAAGAGGATCAGGATAAGCAAAGAACTTTTCAAAATAAAAAGAAAGAATAAATTAGGAGGCATTGCAGTACCCAACCTAAAATCCCACTAAACAGCCACAGTAGGCAAAACAGCCTGATACTGGTACAATGATAATGGAATAAAATAGAAAACCAAGAAATGAAAGCATCACCTACAGGCAACTGGTTTTTTACAAAGGACCAAAAACATTAAACGGGAAAGGGGACATCTACAGAAGAATAAAACAAGAACCATATCTAACCCTATGCACAAAAGTGAACTCAGCATGAGAGCCTTACTATGAACCCCAGAGCAATGAAGGCCATGAATGAGAAAACTGGGACAAACTTAAGAACCCTATTGCATGGCATACATAGACTACCAAATACAAAAAAAGCACACCGCCAAAGACAAAACAGATGAGTGGGATCTACTAAAATAAAACACTGTGTACATCAAAAGACATCATCAAAAAAATAAAAATAAATAAAAATAAAAAATAAAAAGACATCATCAAAGAGTAACACCAGAGCCCAGGAACTAGATAAAAATCTTTAGCAATGACACAGCAGACATAGGGCCATTCACTAAATTCTATAGAATTCTACAACACTTCAATAAGAAGAAAAAATAGTGCAATTAAATGGTGGGAAGAAGACATAAACAGATAATTCACAAGGGATGACACTCAAATGTCTAACAAATGTGCAGAAATACTCAGGGTCACTACCCATTTGGGAAATGCAAATCAAAACAACTATGAAATATCACCTGACACAATAGCCCAATCCAAAAAGAGAACAAAAATGCTGCAAAAGGTGTGGAGAAATTGGAACTCATACAATGCTAGTGGCTTGTAAATATGTGCAACCATTATGGAAAGTGAAATGGTGTGACCTAAAGCAACTGGGAATACAAATACCATAGGATTCAGCAATATCTTTGCTGGGCATATGCCCCTCCCCCAAAAAATAAGTGACAAAACACAAGCAAACATATGCTCTTCTGTGTGCATTGCACCAAAGTTCACAACAGCAATGAGCTGGAAAGAGCCCAAATGCTGGTCAGTAGAAGAATGACTAAAGAAAACTGTGGTACATACACAAAATGGAATATTGTTGTTGTTTACCAGAGTCAGTACAACAGAATGAAACACTGACAGATCCAGCACCATCCCCAAAATATTCTTATGTTTCAACAGCTGATTTTTATGTTTGAGTCCATTGACACAGCCATTGTGTTGATCCATCTTGTCGAAGACCTTGCTCTTTTTTGCTGACCCTCAACTTTACCAAGCATGATCTCCAGGGAGTAGGCTCTTCTGACAATATGTCCGAAGGATGTGAGACAAAGTCTTGCCATCCTTGCCTCTAAGGAGCATTCTAGTTGTCTGCTTCCCTGGCAGATCTGTTGGTTCTTTTGGCAGTCCATGGTATTTTCACTATTCTTTGCGAGTACCATAATTCAAATGCATTGATTCTTCTTAGGTCTTCCTTATTCGATGTCCGACTTCCGCATGCACAAGAGGCATTTTAAAATACCATAGCTTGGATCAGGCACCTTACTCCTCAAAGTAACCTCCTTGCAGCAGATTTTCCCAATGCAATATGTCACTTAATCCCTTGACTACTGCTTCCATGACCACTGCTTGTGTATCCAAGCAAGATAAAATTTTTGAAAAATTGATCCTTTCTCCATTTATCATGTTGTTACCTATTGGTTGAGGGTGAGGATTTTGGTCCTCTTTACAATGAGTTGTAATCCATACTGAAGGTTGCAATCCTTGTTCTTCATCAGCAAGTGCTTCAAGTCTTCCTCACTTTTAGCAAACAAGGTTGTGCCATCTATCTGTTGTTAATAAGCCTCCCTCCAACCCTCTATTCTTCTTCATATAATCTAGATTCTCTGATTATTTGATAAGCATATAGATTGAATAAATGTGGTGAAAGGATACAACATTATGCACACCGTTTGATTTTAAATCATGTAGTACTCCCTTTTCTTTCCACACACCTGTCTCTTAATCCATGTACAAGTTCCACCTAAACACTATGTTAGTTAGGGTTGACTAGAGAAACAAATTCATAGACACTTGTGTGTATAAGAAAGAGCTTTATATAAAAGAGCACTTGTATATTGAGAAAACATCCCAGCCCATTCCAGATCAAGTCCATAAATCTGATATTAGCCCATAAATCCAACACCAGTCTATAAATTCCTCTTCAGACTCAAGCAGCACATGCAATCATGCAAGATGCAGGAAGATCACAGGCCAGTGGATGGAAAGTATTGTAGATCCAGTGGCAGTGGAAGCATCTCAGCCCTGGCGTGGGTCTCCAGTGACTCCTCCAGCTGCAGGGCTCTGGCTCCATCAGCGTAGTTCCATGTGGCTTGTCAAGAGTAATGTCTCACAGGGAGAGTGTGTATCCTGCTTCTAGGAAGGAAGACAGGAGTTCCCAGAATCCTCAGGAGAAAGTCATGCCCATACAGAGGCACCACTGGTGATGACCTGATTAACAGGCTAGACACCGCTCCTTCCATCAAGTTGAAGCTTGTGTACATGGCCATACACACAATGTAGTATTATGGAATTCCCATTCTTCTCAACTATCTATAGTTTGTTATGGCCCACATCGTTGAATACCTTTGCATAGTCAAAAATAATAGTATAACACAACTAAACATCTTTCTAGCATTCCCTGCTTTGACCCAGGATCCATCAGCAATAATATCTCTAGTTCCATATTCTCTTTTGAATCCAGCCTGAACATCAGGCAGCTCGTTGTCGTTGTACTGCTGTAACCATAACTGGATGATCTTCAGCAAAAATTTACTTGCATGGGTGATTTATGATATTGTTCTCTAATCTGAGCATTCTGTTGGGTCACTTTTCCTTGGAATGGGTACAAATATAGATCTCTTCCAGTCAGCCGACCAAGTAGGTGTCTTCCAAGTTTCCTGGGACAGGTGCTTCCCGTGCTTCATCAGCTTGTTGAAACATTTCTATCGGTATTCGATCAATTCCTGGAGTCTTGTTTTTGGCCAATGCTTTTGGTGCAGCTTGAACTTCTTCCTTTAGTGTGATTGCTTCCTACTCCCATGGTATGGTGGAATGTCAACTAGTTCCTTCTGGAACACTATGCATTCCTTTTTTAAGGAACAAAAACAAAAAACCAAACAGCAATGAAACCAGGAAACGCCTCACAAGATGGGTGGAACAGGAAGCCATCTGCTGAGTGAAGTTAGTCAATCACAAAAAGACAGATCTATGAGTCCACTACGATAAGGATAAACACCATGATGCAGGCAGGCTTCGGATCTCAGGTTTTGTAATCTGATCTGGTCTCCCTAGTAACAAGGTAGAGCCTACCTAATGCTAATGAACCAAATATCACCTCCTTTATATGTAGACCTTAAAAACCACATTGACATAGGAGAGTTCACCGCAGCTGAGGTCAGTTTCTCAAAATGGAGGGAAGGAGAAAACCATTCAGCTGCTACCATTTCACATTGTGCTATGATCACCCCAAATCAACATATACTCCAAGAGTGATGTGAACCTTTCTGGAAATTCAAATCCAGATGGGGGAAATGTATGTCTCAGAGTAGGTGATTACATTTTTGTTGATTGGTAAGCCAGGTGAAGCAACCTTCCTTCGGGAAAAATTGCTAAATATTTACATAGAGCCCAACAGGAGCATATACCTGTACTCATTTGACCTAGTCTCTATCCAGCCCTTGCTGAGCCTGGCTGTGTGCTATAGAGCACTGGGATTTTAGACTCTGTTCTTTCTAGGCACATATTTTTCATGGGTCATACCAGAGGGATTTGATGTGGAAACCCCATGAAGCGAGTTGGACTTACTTCAACCTTACCTGTAGTAAATGGAAAGAATTGACATACTCCCTTAGAATCAAGGCTGAAAAGTCCTGTGTGAGAAGCAGATGACCACAGTCCCAAAGTTATAGAATTAGTGGCCACTGGAGTTGGGTTCAGATCTCTTGTTTTGAGGGGGTCAAATGAATGGTGGCCCAGGGTTATACTATATTTACTATTTAATGCTCTCCTTGCTTTATTATGATAGGCATCGTTCTGCCTTTGTGAATGAGTATTATTGAAAGTTTTGCCCTATAACTAATCCCCACTGTTTGTGTAAACAGTGTCTAGTCAGTTAAGAATTTAATTGTACAAGTCAACAGTTGATGTATTTCGGTCTGAATACAGCCTATTATTGTATACTTTCCTTTTCTCAACAGTGTCTTAAATTCTATACCATTGGCTAAATTAATAACACTATCAATAGCATCACCTTCTGCTCCAGGGGAATTATTGATAACATTCTCTATCATAAAGTGACAACGATGTCTCTAAAGTGAACCAGAGATAAACCATAGATATATGAATGGATTGGGGGCACACATTTAATTTCAGCCCCAATCTAGGCATGGTTAGTTCTTATGACATGGCCCTACTTGATATTTGCCCTCATGAAACCATCGCTGAAGATATGGGTGCTAGAGCAAAGTGTGGTCAAGAAACAAGATGTTGCCTGGGTATAAGAATGGATAGTGTCCAGTCTTAAAGGCATTTTAAAACAAGCAGCCATCTAAGTGAGGTGTCAATTAAATTTACATGGAATAAGTATTAGGTATCTAATTTAGGGACAGGGGCGTTGTCCCTCCCATGCTTGCAAAGGCCCCAGTAGAAGAGGCTGGAAAGAAATCAGGCACCCTATTGGACACCTGTGGGAAATTCCAAACTGAGCATGCACAGATTAGGACATCCCTCAACACACCCCCACCAGGCCCAGGTAAAACCAATACCTTGGGCACACCCACCTTAGATACATCACACTGGTGGGCCTAACTCAGCCAATGAGGTCAACCAATACCTTCAACCACGCCCCCCCCCAGAGAGCACAGCCCATCACGCCCTTTGGCTGCTCCCCCCCCACTGCCCCCCCTCTTGCCCTGCTGCCAGTGTCTTTTTGCTCTGCTCTCACTCAGGGGCATGCTGCAAGGAGGGCTACTAGCTCTGGGCCTACATGCTCTTGGCCCCTTAGTCGCCTGGGGATTCCGCAGGTCTGCACGTGTGGGGTCCTTTTCCACGTGGTTTTCGTGCCCAGTTGTGAACCCCAGCAAGGCTTCTGCAGTTTGGCACACTTTCCAGAGATAGCACATACCCCTTTGAGACCATAAAACCTGGAACTTTTCTTGTTCTTCATGAAAACTCACTTGGATTACAAAACATGCTTCAGCATGAATTCTTTCAGCGTGGGAAGCAAAGAACCAACGTCTAATCCCTCTCCAGAAACCTAATAGAAGCACATCAGGATGTGATCCAAGGAGTCAAAATAATAAAACTCCAATTAGAATGAGGGAATGGTATCAGAGCTTAAATTGTGAACATTTGGTTGGCAGAAGGCTATAGATGACAGTGAAAGCCCCAAATCCATTTACAGGGGTCCCACAGATTAAACCTCTGGTGAATCCCTACTGTATATAGCCCAGGGATATGAATAGCCTTGGTATCAGACAGAGTATTATAAAGTCCATTATGACTGATGCAGGTAGGTTAAAATGTAATACCTTATCATTTGACATTCTTTTTGACCCATTTTAAGATTGTTTCGGTTTTTAGTATTTTCTGCTGGCTTAGCAATTGAAGTCATTGTTGGTAGCTTTTTGTTTGTTTGCTTCCTGTTTGTGCTTTGTATGATTTTCCTGTACACGAAATCCAGGATAGATAAATCTATAGAGACAGTAACTGGTATGGTAGGGGAGGGTGGTGGAAAATGGTGAGCTAACAATGAGTGGGGAAAAAATGTTCTGAAATTGTAGTAATGATTGCACAACTCTTCTTAACATGGTTGAACAATTAAACTACATGATGGGTGAGGTATATGCCAATAAAACGGTTTGTTAAATGTACACATAGAGTATCTTTGTTTTGAAATACAAATGTCTCTCTACTATTGACTCTCTTCTTCCATGTTTGCACTTGTTTTCATTCAATTCCGGCATAAACTGTGTAGTGAAGATTGCTTGGGAGGGTCCTGGGAGTTTGAGGTTTCTGAAATTTCATGTCATATGCTCATTTGTTATTAAAATTCTCTGTGCTATGTTGTCTGAGCTCTCCTATCTCTCACTCACCATTTGAGACCTTAGTGCCCCCATTGGTATTTTGCGTCCCCAGTGACGTGCTTTGTCATATCGCACCTAGAGTTGATCCTGTTACCCAGCCGCGGCACGCTGCTTCAACACTGTCACAAAGTCATTCTGGTGGGAGTGGAGACGCTTCCAGTGGTTGTCAAGCACCAGAAATGAGGATTCCTGGAGGGCAGGGGCATGCTGTCTTCCGCACCTGGCCCCGTAGGTACTACATATTGCTAAACGAATGAACAATAGGCTGGGTGGGGACGTTCCGTTCAACCCTATTCTGCACACATCCGCCGGTGCCATCTAGGCAGCAGACACCAGATGTTGTAATTCTGTGCTGTATTTTCCCTATCTTCTCTTAAAACAAAGAGGAGAGTTAGGTTATTGCTGCTCTTGGGTCTCAGGGACCAAACACGTGCGGCGACACTGCGGTGGCAGAGCGCGCCCTGCTCCGCGACAACTGACGCCCAGCGACGCCGGCGCTTGCCCGGGGGAGCCCAGCGCAGCTCCCGGCGCGCCCTGCGGGTGCGCCGTCCTGCAGGGGTCGCTGTTCCCGCGAGAGCCTCCATCGAGGCTCCGCCCCACCGGTGGCGCTGGCTTCCTCTGTGTGGAACGTGTCCCTGGACAGTCTGGAGGCCGACCTGTCCTCCGGTTCCAGCCAGAGCGGATCGACACCG